>NW_025335873.1:2969411-3139416 GCF_004798865.1 Varanus komodoensis | reverse complement strand
GTAAGCGAGTTGAGGAGGGGTGGATAGCACTCAAAAGGGAGGTTTTGGAGAAGCAAGGCTTGACGATACCTCTAGTCAGTAAGGTGGGGAGGCGGAGGAGAGCGCCGCCATGGATGCGAAAGGAGGTGGTTAGAGGGATTAGACGAAAGAGGAACCTCCGTAGGAAATGGGTTCTGGGGGAAATAGACAAAAGTGTATACCGGGAGGAGGAGGCCCGTTGCAGAGGGATTCTTCGCAAGGCTAAGGCTGATTACGAGCTGAGACTTGCCAAGAATATCAAGAGCAACAAAAAGGGCTTCTTTCAGCATGTAAATAGGAAGAGGAAGGGGAGACAAGTGGTGGGACCACTAAATAAGGAGGATGGAGATCCAGTGACTAATATGCAGGAACAGGCACAGATGCTAAATGACTCTTTTGCCTCTGCGTTCTCCCCAAAGCAGGACAGGGGATATCCGCATAGGAGATTAGATGAGGCTGGGGACTTAGGGGCACTGATTAGAGTCACCCCCCTTGAAGTTGAGGGGCTCCTCAGGACATTGGACATTACAAAGGCACCAGGCCCTGACGGGTTACACCCGAGAGTACTTAGAGAGTTGGCAGGGGTCCTCTCACGCCCGCTGGCTTCCATTTTTGAGACCTCGTGGAGAATGGGTGAAGTTCCAGAGGACTGGAGGGTGGCATCAGTGGTCCCAATTTTCAAAAAGGGTAGTAGAAAGGACATGGGGAATTATAGACCGGTTAGCCTTACGTCCATTGTAGGAAAAACAATGGAAAGGCTCATAATAGAGAGAGATCTAGTGATGCTAGATAGGGAAGGGAGGCTGGCAGCCACACAACACGGCTTCTGCAAAAACAGGTCCTGCCAGACAAACCATGTGGAATTCTATGACAAGGTTTCGAGATGGCTAGATGGAGGGGATGCAGTGGATGTGGTATGCCTAGATTTCAGCAAGGCCTTTGACAAAGTGCCCCATGATATCCTGGTGGAGAAACTGAGGAGTTTTGGGATACACCAAAGCACTGTCCGGTGCATTAGGGCATGGTTGACTGACCCAAAGCAGAGAGTAACCATTAGCGGAGAATCATCGGGATGGCGGCCAGTGACAAGCGGGGTCCCCCAGGGCTCTATCCTGGGGCCGATCCTGTTTAATCTTTTCATTAATGACATGGAAGAAGGGGTGAACAGTCTGCTGATCAAATTCGCAGATGACACTAAAACTGGAGCAGTGACCACAACTGAGGAGCAGGTACTCCAGATCCAAAAGGATCTGGACTGACTATGGAAGTGGGCAGGAGACAACAGGATGGCGTTCAATGTGGATAAGTGCAAGGTCTTGCACTTGGGGCATAGGAATGGGTGTCATAAGTACAGGTTAGGGGACAAGTGGCTGGAGAGCAGCACTTGTGAAAGGGACCTCGGTGTGCTGGGCGACTGCAGGCTGAACGTGAGTCAGCAGTGTGATGCGGTGGTCAAGAGGGCTAACGCCACCCTTGGTTGCATAGCCAGAAGTGTGGCTTCTAGATCGAAAGAGGTATTACTGACACTCTAGTGCGCCTGCAACTGGAGTATTGTGCTCAGTTTTGGGCCCCTCATTACAGAAAGGATATAGCCAGGTTGGAGTCAGTGCAGCGAAGGGCCACAAGGTTGGTGGCTGGTATGCAGGGGATGCCGTATGAGGTGAGACTGAGGGAACTGGGTCTCTTCAGCCTGGATAAGAGGAGACTCAGAGGGGATCTGTTCGCGACATGCAGGTATGTGAGGGGGTGTCACACGGAGGTGGGTAGAGGCCTGTTCTGCCCTGCAGAGGAAGGCAGGACGCGCTCCAACGGAGCCAAGCTCAGGGAGCCAAGGTTTCGTTTGGATGCCAGGAAGCACTTCCTGATGGTCAGGACCCCGAGGGTGTGGAATGGGCTTCCTTGGGAGGTCATTGAGGCCCCATTGGTGCGGGTGTTCAAGAATAGGCTGGACGTCCACATGGTGGGCATGTCATGAGCGGAGCCAGCTGGTGCCGGAGATCAGACTAGATGGCCCGGGAGACCCCTTCTGACTTGCTCTGTTTTCTGTGTTTCTATGTTTCTATCTCACATCCAGTTGGCGGTGTCCTGGAGAAAGATGAAGGCATGGCCCGAGAGCTGGGTGTCCCGCTTCAGGTATTCCGGCGTTCCCCAGCCAGCATGGGCCGTGGCAGGCATTTTCTTTGCCTGAACACACATTGGATTGTTCCAAAGCTGCATCCCTGAAATACACCGTTGAGTAAACACGTATAGGATGGCACTGCTCAGAAACCTAGAAAAGCTGCACCATGCCTGAAAGATTGCTCTTAAAAGTGATTTTGTCTCACTGCATCTATTTGTGCAGGAATGTTTTGTCCTTTTCAAAAAGGACAAATCTCTTTAGCAACATATCCCAAGTTACGGATAACTTTTGCTCACTCACGCAATCTCTCCGTTTCCTTTTCAGTGTGTGCAATATAATTTTTCATCTCCTATGTATAAACAAGTTGCTGAGCAATGGGGATTAGAAAGAAACTCCCCCCTGGGTGTATTTATTATCATTATCTCATAATGGACAATTACAGGGTTTCTTAAGAACTGCTTTTGCTGTACCAGGTGTAGGGCTGCGTTGGATGCCAGGTGCACAGAGAGGCAAACTGGAGAGGTCTAGTAGAATAAGGCATCTTTTCTGGTGATGCTACATTCCAAAGGAAAATGCCTCCTGCTGTGCCAGGAACTGCCTGAAGTTCCAGGTTTGACTCTCTAGTTAAACAGAGTACCTTTATTTTGTACGAAACACCAGAAATTCACAACTCTTTGATGCATCCCCGATCCACTTCTAGGCAGGCTTGTAAGTGGTTCCTAGTTAGGTGGTGTCGCAAAGTTGTTGTCATTGCTACTGTTGCTGTTATTATTATTATTCTGAATTGTATTTCTATCCTACCAGTCACGTCTCTGTCAAGCTGAGGCAAGCTGAGAAGAGCCACAAAGAGGGTTTTGCTCTGCAAATCGCTGCATGGATCACCGGCACAAGGCAGGCCCAGGATGGGAGCAGCTGGGTGCCCCAAACCTGTGCTCCATCAGTCCCTTTGGAAACTCACCGAGGGAGAGGTCGGGGATGGGGCAAACCCTGTATTGCTAGGTAGCCAAGGGATCGCCTCCTTCCCTCAGCCACAGTGTTTGTACAAGAAAGCCAAAGGCCGGGCGAGGAGCCCTGAAGTGGGAAGAAAAGAATATTTGTGCTGGGTGCGTTGGGTTGAAGGAACGCTTAATCCCTGGGAAACCTTTGCCCTGCAACAGCCTCCCGGATCAATGTCAGTGCTGGTACCAGGTGGTGGGTTAAATTGCGCACTTATAGAGCGTCCATGGATCAGGCATCCAGAGGTAAAGTCAGGAGTGGGCGCTGTATTCTGTGTACGAATGTTCTGTACGTCTGCAAAACCTGAAAAAGGCCAGTGAAAGGTCCAGAAGAGATGGTGGTGTGCTCCCATCAGCAGGAATGCTTGGCCAAAGGAGAGCCTGGAAGGAAAACCTAGCCAGCCTATGGGCTGAAACTCCAGCTTCAAGGTTCTGAAGGGTAACCACCCGAGATGGAAAAGATGCAGAAAGGCACTAGCCCAATGACAAAGACAGCTGGGTCAACACCTATCTGGAAAGGGAAAATGATTGGATCTTTTTTGACTTATAAGAGGGTGCGTAAACTACTGCTGGAGGTCACCATGTAAAGGTGTACCCATAGGGATTTCCCCCACTCATTCTCCTCATACTTGGGGTCATCCCAGGACGCTGTGAGACATTCAGGACAGACAAAAAGATATTCTGTTCCCAGTGCAAGGCTGAACTATGAAATTTGTCACTGTACAGTGGTACCTCAGCTCACAAACGCCTCAGTTCACAACCAGATCGGGTCGCGAACAAAAATTTCATAAAAATTCTGGCTCAGGTTGCGGACTCCGCATTGGGTAGAGACCGTGATCGCGGCCATCTCCCCATCCCCCCACAGGTTGGGAGATGGTCATGATCACAGTCACGCTCATGCAGGGAAGACAGGTGCAATCGCAATTGTGCTTGGGGGGCGGGGGGGGGAGATGGCTGCGATTGTGCTTGGGGATGGGGCAGGGAGATGGCTGCGATCGTTGTTGTTCTTTGTCACTTTGCTTCAATTTTTTCTGATTAAAAATATAGTTACAGAATGGATTAACCTTATTTACATTGAACCTTATGGGGAAATTTGATTTGGGTTACGACCAGAATCCTGGAACGGATTGAGTTCGTGAGCCGAGGCACCACTGTACTTCCTTTTCTCTGCGCTGAATCTCTCGCCATTCTGCTTCAGGGGATGATCCCATTGGGTCCAAGTACTGGGACAGAGTAGGAAAAGATGCCTCTTGATTAAACTTTCTCTTCACCGTGTATAATTTGGCACACTTCTTTCATGTCTTCCCTTACTTGCCTCTTTTCTAAGATAACCAATCCCAGATGCTATTACGAATCCTCATGGGGTTCCTCATGCTCCAACCCCCGGATTATTTTAGTTGCCCTTGAGTTGCTCCACACTGTACAATATTCTTTTTTCATATGCATGGGTGGACCTGTTCAAATATCCTAGGTATGGTGACATGATAGCTTTCTCCAAGGGCAGAATGATATGAGCACTTTTTCCCAGGGTACTGCTCAGTTTACCTGCCTTCAGCTGTGCTCTTCTCATGCATATTCCCACTGGTAGTTCAGCTTCTCACTATTCTTAAAATTATTTTCTAGGCTGATACATCATTGCAGTTTCTGCTGAACCTCCATCCAACTTGGCCATGCGCAATTGCAAACCTATTTTCCTAGTAGCGTAAGAAGAATACATTTACTGTGCCAAATCCTAGGCCTATCTAGAGATGTATGGCTTACTTGGAGTAAGGAAACTGGGTCTCTTCCACCTGGAGAAGAGGAGACTCCGAGGGGACCTGTTGACGACATGCAGGTATGTGAGGGGGCGTCACATGGAGGTGGGTACAGGCCTGTTCTCCCCTGCAGAGGAATGCAGGACGCGCTCCAACGGAGCCAAGCTCAGGGAGCCAAGGTTCCGTTTGGATGCCAGGGAGCACTTCCTGACGGTCAGGACCCCGAGGGTGTGGAATGGGCTTCCTCAGGAGGTGGTTGAGGCCCCATCGGTGAGGGTGTTCAAGGATAGGCTGGTCGTGCACATGGTGGGCATGTTGTGAGTGGAGCCGACTGGAGACGGGGGTCAGACTAGATGGCCCTGGAGACCCCTTCTGACTCGCGCTGTTTCTATGAGCAGCACTTTTTCAGAGTCTCAGGCAGAACAATTTGTGAGCCTGAAAGTCTCGGGTCCTGTGTAAACCGAAGACACCAGGGACTGAAACGGTGTCCTTCTGCATGAGAAGCGGATGTCCTGCCCTCAAATTACAGTTGATCCCCTTCGAACCTCTGTTGGTGGTCTCCGTGTGTAAGCATAGCACAAAGCAAAACCACATTGTTATTTTTAAGAATAAGCTTTTGTTCAAGTGTCCAGGATAATATATATTAAAACAAACAGGGGCAACAAATTGAAACCTTACCATTCATTATTCAGTCTGCACCACTGGGTAGAAACCTCAAGGACAGCGGTACCAGTGGAGTTATAGTCCATGTCTGCTTTGCATATCATAAATCCTTTCCATCCAGCATCACATACATAATTTGTATGCAGCTTTCCTTAACATGCTCACCTTTGTACGTGGTTTTCAAGCTGAGAACTACACTGCAATATTCAGAGACATGCCCAGGCCAAAGGGTTTCTGTCTCAGTGTTGGTTTCCAAAGTGTGAATTGAGCTGCCACACTTGAAACTAAAGACTAAATGAAATTGCCTCCCAGGACTGGTAGGACTGCTTCATGAAATGTTACATTTAATAGGGACCAGAGAAGGTGCTTATATGCAGAGCACATCATGAGAAAGGCGGGGCTAGATGAATCACAAGTTGGAATTCAGATTGCTGGGAGAAATATCGACAACCTCAGATATGCAGATCATAACACTCTAAGGGCAGAAAGTGAAGAGCAACTAAAGAACCTCTTGATGCGGGTAAAGGAGGAGAGCACAAAAGTTGGCTTGAAACTCAACTTTAAGAAAACTAACATCATGTCATCCGGTCCTCTCACTTCCTGGCAAATAGATGGGAAGAAATGGAGGTAGTGACAGATTTTATTTTCCTGGGCTCCAAGATCACTGCAGACGGGGACTGCAGCCAAGAAATTAAAAGACGCTTGCTCCTGGGGAGGAAACCTATGGCAAATTTAGACAGCATTCTAAAAAGCAGAGACATCACCCTGCCAACAAAACTGCGTATAGTCAAGGCGATGGTTTTCCAAGTTGCAATGTATGGCTGTGAAAGCTGGACCATAAGGAAGGCTGAGCGCTGAAGAATTGAGGCCTTTGAATTGTGGTGCTGGAGGAGACTCCTGCACGTCCCCTGGACCGCAAGGTGATCAAACCGGTCAGTCCGAGAGGAGATCAACCCTGACTGCTCTTTAGAAGGCCAGATCCTGAAGATGAAGCTCAAATACTCTGGCCACCTAATGAGAAGGAAGGACTCACTGGAGAAGAGCCGGATGCTGGGAACAATTGAGGGCAAAAGAAGAAGGGGATGGCAGAAGATGAGGGGGCTGGATGGAGTCACTGAAGCAGTTGGTGTGAGCTTAGCTGGACTCTGGGGGATGGTGGAGGACAGGAAGGCCTGGAGGAATGTTGTCCGTGGGGTCATGATGGGTTGGACACAACTTCGCGACTAACGACAACAACAACAGAGAAGGTGCAGATTTGTGCGCGAGAAAGAAACAAAATACGTGTACTTTCAGCCAAGGACATTTTTCCAACCATCAGTTTTTTGGGGAAAGATATTTATTGTATTCTTGGAACCTTAAGAAATAGTTCTGAGTTCCCAACACACAACTGTTTCATTTCTCCAATTTTGCCGACAAATCATGTGAAGGACCTAGAAACAGTGGCTTAGTGGGAAGAAAGCTTTCCCAAGACAAGATGTCAAACAAAGAATGGAAACAGGCCCAGACCAATAAACAAATGTTCAACGTTTGACAGATCAGTCTAGAAAATCCAAAGGTGTCAACGTCTTGGATGTTAACACCAAGTTTCAGGCCTCCCATATACAAACCATAATTTCCACAAGGAGGGAGATGTTTACATCACGTTTTCCACATGTTGCTAGAGTAACTTTTAAAGAACAACAGCTGTAGGGAAAAAATGAAATATGGAGCTCATCCAGAGAAATAACACCCCCCCTTCTCTCTTTTCCTTTCTCCCTGGTCAACAGCTCATGGACTGAAGTCCAACATGGTCTGTAAATGCCTGGCAACCACGTATTGGCTTGGAAAGAAAGTCTCCTTGGATGGGGCTGGATTGTGTCCATACCTGACACGGATGGCTTCTGGAGGACATACGGCTTGGGATGTGCCAGAGCAGGTTGGAAGAGCACAGGACAAAAAGTCAGAGGGAGTTCACCAGCTCCAAAGATCAAGATCTAGAATCAGGACCCTGGACAGATATGAAGAACAAGATGTTCTGATAAAGGCCAAGTGTTAATGCTCTTTTGTACTTCCCACTGAAGATAGGATTTCCATAAAGGGGCGCCTCTCCCTCTGGAACCTGCATTCCATCTCATTGATCAGTTTGTCTATGGCATGGTCTTCTAGCCTGAAAGAAGGAGCACTAGGAAAGAAGGGGAAAAAGACACTAAAACTGGGGAAGTGGCCACAACTGAGGAGCAGGTGCTCCAGATCCAAAAGGATCTGGACAGACTATGGATGTAGGCAGGAGACAACAGGATGGCGTCCAGTGTGGATAAGTGCAAGGTCTTGCACTTGGGGCATAGGAATAGGTGTCATAAGTACAGGTTAGGTGACAAGTGGCTGGAGAGCCGCACTTGTGAAAGGGACCTTGGGGTGCTGGTTGACTGCAGGCTTAACATGAGTCAGAAGTGTGACTTGGGGTTCAAGAGGGCGAACGCCACCCTTGGTTGCATAGCCAGAAGTGTGGCTTCTAGATCGAAAGAGGTATTACTGCCATTCTATGCGACTCTAGTGTGCCCACAACTGGAGTATTGGGCTCAGTTTTGGGCCCCTCATTACAGGAAGGGTATAGCCAGGTTGGAGTCAGTGCAGCATAGGGCCACAAGGCTGGTGGCCGTTTTGCAGGGAAAGGCGTATGAGGCAAGACTGAGGGAACTGGGTCTCTTCAGCCTGGAGAAGAGGAGACTCAGAGGGGATCTGTTGGTGACATGCAGATACATGAGGGGGTGTCACACGGAGGTGGGTAGAGGCCTGTTCTCCCCTGCAGAGGAAGGCAGGATGCCCTCCAACAAAGCCAAGCTCAGGGAGCCAAGGTTCAATTTGGGTGCCAGGAAGCATTTCCTGACAGTTAGGAGCCTGAGGGTGTGGAATGGGCTTCCTCGGGAGGAGGTGGAGGTCCCATGGGTGAGGCTGTTCAAAGATAGGCTAGACATGCATATGGTGGGCATGTCATGAGTGGAGCCAGCTGGAGCCGGGGGTCAGATTAGATGGCCCATGAGATCCCATCTGACTTGCTCTGTTTCTATGACACAGATTTGGAAAAAAAATAATTCATAAGGGTAGGAGCCAGATCTATGCTGGATCAACTGCATGGGTGAATGTGGACTTCTGGGAATCCTTCCTCTGCGGTCATTCTCACATTCCATGGGTGGTTGCTCCGTCACTCTTCCTAGCGCTCCTTTGGGAATGGCTGTGCTCTTTGGAAGGTTGTTCAGAGCTTCGTGGGAGGTCATTTTGCAGCACTGGAGCTCTTTGGCCGGCCCAGGGGAGCTTCTCTCTGCAGGGTGTTGGGCATGAGTATTGCAGACCTGCTCCTTGCAGTGGATTTAGGCAGGGACGGTGCTCAAAACTGGGCCCAACTGAGAATGGGGGTCGCCCATACAAGGAGCAGCAGTGTCTAAAATAGTTGGGTCCAGGCCAGCAAGGATCTGGTTCTACCTGGAAAAAGAGCTCTCCTTCGCTCGTCTCTCTTCCTACAATACAAATGTTATCCTTGCTCATTCTCTTCAGTGGGCCCTGGTCCCGCATGCCTTCCTTTTTTTGGAGAGGGTGTTGGGAGATGGTAGCCTACACCGTTGGAAGTCACTGGATATACAGGGATAAATTTATTTATGCATCCCCTTAATGCCTTGAATAACCCACCCAGCACACAGACGTATTCTTCCCAAGTAATTAGAATGTACAACAAGCGTAAGATTGAGAACTTGGGGTATAATCTTATGAAAATATTGTCACTGAATTAATTTCCTATGCAGTGCCAGAGCTGAGGAAGAAAAGGTACACTGAAAATCTATGGGGACTTACAGTAAACAGTGTGCCATTGCTTCTGAGCTTGGAGGTGGGCGAGATTAGATTTCAAAAGCCTTCACTTTGTCCCGGTTGTCTTTCAAGGGTTTTGAAAGGCCTCTAAAAGGTGTGCTTTACATGGAGAGAAATATCTCCCATGGATGCCTATGCTGCTTTTCCACATTGCCATGGCCTGATGTGGTTCTCTGGGAATTGCTTTGCATTTGCCCCCAAAGGGGAAGCCTCATTGTGTATCTGTATATCCCTGGGAGAGTTTGAGAGGCCAAGAAATGCCTGAGGGGACTTTGGCCAAGCCATAGTGCCCACTGCTAGCCAATCAGGGACCCAGGACTTAAACTAGGGGAAGGCAAGATGGCAGCATGGGGAACTCTTTGAGATGGTTTATGCTCAGATAGCAAGTGCAGGAGGAAGCTAGGGTCTGAGACATCAGCAGCACGGCCGAAAGGGAAGAAATCTACCCCCCACACCGCACACCCCATTGCTATCCCATTCCTCGCCCAGGCTGGCCCTGCCATGAGACAAAGTGAGGTGGCCACTTCAGGCGGCAGGTGCTTGGAGGCGGCAGCAGGTTGCTGGAGCAGAGTGTTGTGTGTCGCACAGCCTGCTCTGTGCCCTCTAAGCTGGTTGGATGTCTTTGGGTTTCACGGGAGACGCTGCCGCATTCCCTGCATTGTAGAAAGATTTGCCGGCAAATCCAGCCAGCCTTTGCACATGGAGCAGCCATCCTGTCCTTCTTCTCAAGCCACCAAAACGCTTCCTTCTCTTCCGCCTTTTAAAAAAGTTGAGTTGACTCTCCCAAGGCAGTGGGCGCTTTGGGGAGGCATTTCAGCACTTTGGTCACACACGTCTCGCTGTCGGCCCCGTTCATACTGGAATGAGTCTCCAGTGAAGGAGCTGGCCACCCCTTCCTTGGAGGAGACCTTTGAATACAGAGCAGTACCCTCATTCTGACAGCCCTTCAAATAGAGGGATGTCCTCTATAAAGTCGGGCGTGTGGCCACCCTGTGAGTGACTGAAGACCTGTGATAAGCAATGGATGGGTCCAAATGACTTAGAAACATAGAACCAGCGCACAAAATTGATGGGAATGAATTGATTGTTGTTGTTTTTAGAAGAATGTGGAAGAAAATGAAACCAAGAGATTCCTCCTTATAGAAACATAGAAGCAGAGCGAGTCAGAAGGGGTCTCCCGGGCCATCTAGTCTGACTCCCGGCCCCAGCCGGCTCCGCTCACGACATGCCCACCATGTGGACGTCCAGCCTATCCTTGAACACCCGCACCGATGGGGCCTCAGCGACCTCCCGGGGAAGCCCATTCCACACCCTCGTGGTCCTGACTGTCAGGAAGTGCTTCCTGCCATCCAAATTGAGCCTTGGCTCCCTGAGCTTTGCTCCATTGGAGCGCGTCCTTCCTTCCTGTCGGCCTTTTAGCCCGATCCTTCCATGATTACCAGCTCTGATCAAGGAATGTGTGAAGAGGCTTTCCTAACTGGCTGCATGATAGGCATCTGGAGACGCTCAGCCTGTGATGGCCCCATTTGGCCAGCTGCTGCGTACAAGCCGTAATCCCTGACCCCTTGCAGGTGGGCAAGCGGTTCCTGGGAATGTTCAAGATGTGCAGTAGGTAGGAGGGGGCCCTGAGCTTGGGAGCTTCTCAGACTTAGACCACACGCAATGCCAAGGCATCAGCAGAGGAGGGTGGCCCGTTAGATGATCTGCACATGGACAGAAGCTGTGCTCACTTTCAGAAGGCCCCTTTCGAAAGGGTGGGGCCCAGGCATGCTCTTTGGTGGTTCCTGAAGGTGATTACCCGATTGTGTTCCACAAACCACTCTCTGTGTCCTCAGAGATCCGTTCTGGGAGCAATGCAGAATGTTCTGCAAGGGAAATGGGCTGTGGCTTTTGGACTCTCCAAGGAGGAACCTTGGCTTGTGGCAGCCCAACCAGCAACTGTCTTCCATGGTTGCTGCACGCAAAGCGGAAGAGGATGCTTCCAGAATGCTCACCTGGAACCTGGACACAGGGCCGTGAAAAAGTGGGCCACAGTCCGGGGAGCCTGACCGAGTCCCACCTCCACGACTATTTCCTCCCACATCCCTCCTGGATAACCTTCCAGAATTTGTGCAATCCCCTCTTAGAGATGTGGATGGGCAACCTGGGATGGCTCAGGATGAGGCCATGGGATGAGTCCTGCCCGTAGCACCCCTCAGATCACTGCCTGATTGTCCGCCAGGTGCTCTCCTGGTGCACCTGACACAGGCCGGCAGAAGAGGGCAGTGCCTGCGTGTGAGCCAGTCCTCGCTGTGAGGCCCTGCTCCTCGGTTCTTTTATTGATGCGGCTCCGGCAGTGCGGGTACCAAGGAAGGTGATGCGTGCAACATACATCACCACGTAACCGGCTCATCCGCAGCTCATCCTCTTGATGAGCCAGACGCTCGAGCAGATGCAGCCGAACTGAGGGAGCCGCGGAGGGCTGAAGGCCGTTCACACCTGAGGATGGCGAGAGTGTCGCGCCTGGCTTTCTTGGATCGTGCGAGGGGAAACTTCGCTGTAACCCAACCTGCGAGGGCACCTGTCCTGGAGGGAGGACAGGTAGGGGGTGCACTGGAAAGGAGCGTGTATTTCATGGGAACGCCATGCTCCTGGTGGGAATGATCTGGACCGATGCTGGGAAAACTCGTCCTTGGGAAGGAACACATTTGGATGCTGCCGAGCCCAGGTGCTTGCCTGCCTCAATGGAGAACACGACCAAGGGCAGGTGCTCACAGGTGAGTGTGAGCATGTGACAGCCATGTGCTCCATGCTCTGGCGGCTGGGCCAGGCCGGGCTGGCATGGCACAGCTGCCCTCCGTGGAGGGGAAAGGACAGGCAGTTGAAACTGAAATTCCTGGAGTTCCAGGGGAACCATGCATAAATACAAAACTCCATCCGTTTTGTTCAATGTCCCAGGGAATACCTGGGCTGGGTCAGATCCAGCTTTATGCAGGATACCCCCTCCCTCCCATGGCAGCCCCTCCATTCTCCTGAAAATGTTACAGAGGGAGCCACAGGACCTGCCTTGTGCTGACCAAACAGGGACTCTCCGTCCCAAATGGGTGGAGGGATCTTCCACAAACACAGCCCTCTGTTCCACAGAAGGCAGATCCTAGGTCAGATAATAGATTTGCATGATGATATGCAAATTTTAGGTAAAGCTAGGTGAATCCTCAGAGTCAGGGCATGCTAAGTAAACTTTGTTGCATTCTGACCTAGCATGTGCAAGAAATGGCGATGAACACATTACTAGTTCTTAAGGCTGTGGAACAACTTCTAGTTTGTTTTTTTAAAATCCTAAAAAGAAGTAACTAGTCCTTATGACAATGAAAGCATATGAGCAAAGCCGGGTGATTTCTCAGAAGCCACGGCATTCTAAATAAAGTTTTCCGCATCCTGGTATTGGTCTAAACCTATGAATAAATTAGTACCAGATACAGAATTTGATATGCTGATATACTTGGTTTTTCACTACAAAGCTAAACAAAAAGATTATTAGCTTTTTTATTTTCTGTAGAATTCTCTGATTGGATACATGCGTGGACATTCACGTGGCATTGCCAAGCCATCTAACACTCTTTTAAAATGCAGTATACAAATGTTCCATGCTATCAGCAATGTCAAATTAAGTCCAAAAGAAGTTTTGGTTTTCTGGAGCATGCATTCTGGGATACATCTATTCACAGATGCAAAGGAGGGAACCCGGGTTTCAGTGAGAGGAGAGTGCTTGATTTCAGGAAGATTTTAAAATCAGGAAGGCCTTGATCTTAGCAGGCGACCCGACTGCAGAGATGTAGGGCTGCAAAGGAAAGACCGGGAGATCCACTCTCCCCGACCCCAAACATCAGCAGCCTGGCTAACAAGGAAACGGCCTCTGTTCCAGGGTGGTGGAAGTGGATGGGAAGGGACCCAAGGAGTTAAGACAATGCAGGCAAATGATTAAGACAAATCCTTCGAAAGACAATGTGAACTCCCCCCGTTTGTTCGAGGGGCTGCAAGGGAAGGGTTGCTGCAGAGATTCCCAGGTGCCTTTGCCCCCCCCCCCCATCTCTAGACATCATCTCTTCCCCGTGCTTCCTTTCACTTTCTGTTTTGTTCACTACTGCTGTAGGGTGTGAATCAGTCTTCATTTCCAACCTGCTGACACCAGAGAGAGAAAGAGAAGTGGGGGGGGGGGGGGGAAACAGAGATAGAGAGCTCCCCCCCCCCAGAGAAAACAATACAGGATGCCTCTGATTAATCACTGTTGGGGCTTTGTTTGGTATCTTGTGAGTGGGGGTTCGGGCAAGTTTCTTTCCGCACCATGGATGTTGCCAACTGACCAGGGATAAAAACAGCCTCGTGTGTGCTTGTGCTTTCTTTAAGCTTGAAAACCTTCTTGTGAACCAGAGAGGAGAAACAGGCATGATATTATGAAGTTCTTTTAGAAAGAGCAGAAGAACAGAAGTGAGGAAGCAAGGAATAAGCAAGAGAAAGAAGGGAGGGAGGGGCTTCCAATCAGGTGGCAATTCAAGGCAAAGCAACAGAGGATTAGGTATGAAGTTGGCAACCCTAGTATCAAGCCCTTCCACATTCTTGGTCTACTGGCAAATCTCTGAGGTTCTGGTTTCCCACCTTTCTCAAATATTGCCACAACTGAATCCTACCCGAAAATTCATCTTGGCCATGTCCTCCAAGCCATCTCGACCCACTCAAACTGGTATTAAAAGCTGAGGAGCAGGCTTGGGAAGGGAAGTTAGCAACCCTACATACCACAGCTGTGGACAAGCTCTTATTCTTCCATTTACAATGTGTCCCACTGGCTTCCATCTTGAATATAAAACCTGCCCCCAGATGGACAGTGTGAAGTTCACTCCTCTCCCGATTTACCTGTACTGAGGTCCCATTGAATTCAATGGAGCTGCATTGGATTGTGCTGTTAGAAGCCAAACCAGCAAATGAAAGCACCTTAGGATGCAAAAGCGATGGGCACCCTGGGCCGGGGAAGAGAAGAGGCAAGGGCCGTGGAGCCACAGAAGTTCCCGGCCAGGCTCAGCCCCTCACCGGTGCCAAATCTAGACACAGGCGTCTCGATAAATTGCAGGTGCAAGACGCAGTGAAGGGGATTTCCAGCACCACATTTCTTGCCTGGTGTGAGATGATCTTAAGTGGGGTGACAGAATCATGCCATAAGGATTAATGGCCCCAAACAGGTTGGGGCCTGGCTATCTAAAGGACCATCTGCACCCATATATACCCACCTGCCTTCTTAGATCAGCTCAGAAGATATAAGAACCACCCCTCAAGGAGGTGAGGGGTGGCAACCAGGTGAAGGGCCTTTTCCGCTGCGCCTCCCCATCTTTGGAACTCCCTCCCCAGGAAAATTCGCCTGGCGCCTTCTTTATTTTCCTTTTGGCACCAGGTGAAGACATACCTTTTAAGGAAATGTTTTAACCCTTAGCCTGAATGCTGTGGCCCATTTTATACTGCTTTCATAGATGGTTTAATTCATTGTGTTTTAATTGGCTGTTACTCAACACGAGGCCATGCAGGTGTGCGAAACCTGGGCGAGGTTGGAGTCAGGTATTCTTTCGAAGAAGAAGAGGGCTGCAGGGGCAAGGCAATCAGTCCAGCAAGGGGATGAGGTGATGACAAGGCTTTCAAATGTTACTCATACCCGTGGCAAAGATCCGCGGAGGGGAAGGTGGAGAATGGGCAAAGGATCCGGGGGGGGTGCATCTTTCCTCCTCCCTCAGTGGCTTGCCAGCCTCGCCTTGGTAGCTTAAAGGATAGCATTTCTGGGGCAAGATGGTTTGCTTTTGAATCGAATGCTAATGTCCACATTTCAGCCAGTTGAAGAGCTTTGGGGAAAGCCCTTCGGTGGGTATTTACCACTTGGCTCTTTATGCAAAATTCAGTGCAGCCTTCTTCCAGGACACTATGCCACCACACAGATCCTAATGAATTCTGTATCCTGTGTACCACTGTTCCTTGGTTGTGTGTATGCATTTGTGGCCCAAACTGTCATCATTAGCTCATACAGTTGTCATTCTTCAGGACCAAGGCCCATCAGACTCAAGAGTGGCCCACCAGAAGTGTTGTCCTACAACTTCCTTCAGCCCCAGTCAGCATACCCAGTGGTGAAGCATTGTGGGGGATGTAGGCCAGAACTGTAGGCCGACAGGTTCCCACCTCTGGACTAGCCAATATTATCCTCTCTGACTGGGATTGGAGGTCAGGTGGAGGTTCACCTCAGATCTTCTGCTTGAAGCTCCTTCATCTGGAGAAGCCTAGGACCCAGTGTGGGAGCGTTGCATGAAAGACAAGCATGCCTGTTACCTAATATGGCTAATCAAATAATAAATAATAAAAAGATGGATTTCCATGGGTAAAAGAAGTCTAAGTCCAATTTGGAACATGTCAACAGGTCCTTGGGGTGAGTGGATTCTCAGAGGCACCTTAGCCAATCATTTGAAATATACAAACATCCCAGTGAGCTACCATTCTGCACCTGGCTTTGACTGGTGGAACTTCAAGTTTTTTTATTTATTTAGGAAATTTGTAGGCTGTTCATCACTGTTGTCTCTGGACGGCTTACAACATTATTTCAATCCTCAATAAATAAGTCAACTATTCCACACTGAGCATAAAGCTAATCTATTTATACTGTTAATTTATATTATTCTATGGAAGTTTATTTATGGATGTGAGCCGTCCCGAGGCTTCGGCGAATGGGGCGGCATAGAAGTCTCCTAAATAAATAAATAAAATAATAAATATTTAAAATAAATTAAATTGAACACAATTAAAACTACTATATGTTAAAACATTGGTCAAATAAAAAGGTTTGTAGAGAGCAAAGGTCCATCAAGGTTTAAGTCTGCCCACCAGTGGAATTCTCTGAATGGCAGCTGTTCCCCAAGGAGGATCCACATAGCTCCCTAGACCGGCTCTACAAGGCCAGAACTGGCGACCTCCTGCAACCCTAAAAGTTGGCTGCTTGCATTTTCACAGGGAAGCACAGAAAATGGTAGGAAGATGCTCAGGGTTTGGGAGGAGAATATGAAAGAATTATTCTGAAAGACAAAATCCAAGTTCATTTACAGGTAGCTTTTATTTACAAATATACTGACGTGTATCTCATTCTCTCTCTTTCATAGGAAAGAAAAAAGCCACACACAAAAGATTGAGAACCACACCATTAAATTGCCTGTGGACAGGGGCAGTGGGGAGGGGGAATATTAAAATCTAATGGCGCAAACATTTGAAAACAGAAGAACAAAACCGAACGACGACACTAATAAATAATTTAAGGAGCGGCGAGTCATTAAATAAAAGGAAAAGAAGACGTTCCATCTACAACCTTGACGGTGGTGTAACCAAAACAGTTCAAAATTGTGTGTGTGCATGTGTGAAGGGGTCAGAGGGAGGGGAAGAAAGGTTAGGAACTATGTCTGCAAGGCAAAAGAGCCTAGGAATGGGAAACCATATTAAGAATTATTATTAATATTATTATTTTACAAGTTAAACAAACCGGAACAGCTACAAAATACTACATTTTGGTAACATAAATACAGAATATATAAATATACAAATCGTACAGCCATATGAAGCTAAAGAAAATGGGGTGAGGTGGGGAGAAAGGTGTTCCTTAAAAAAAAGCAGGAATTCCAATCAAAAGATTCTGTGGACTTCTCAAAGTTACTTGCTCTGAAACTATTGCCATTAAGCGAAAACCCAACGGAGTTTGACAAGGTTCACTGAAAAACAAATGGTTCATTTTCCCTTGCAGTTTGGCACAAGCCTGGCATCAAACGTTCGGCACCTGGATCAGAAAGCCACCTTCTTGCACTGGTTCCAGTTTTGCTCAGTAAGCTTCAGTGAAATGAATGGGAGGTGCACAAGAGTAGACCCATTCATTTCAGTGGGTCTCCCCTAGGAAATGGCTCTGGGGGATCGTGTCCACAGGCGAACATTCCCCAGTGCCCTCAACAGCACTCAAAAATCCCTTTGCTTTCTTTCTGAGGCAGCCATTTCTGGGGAAGCAAATCAAACGGACACAACCCCTCCTTTCCCTCTCCTGGGATTTCTGCAGTTCAAACCTTCTTTTGCTTCTGGACCCCAGAAGAAGCCCCTTTTACTGCCGTTTCATAATTTTGTACTTTGCACATGTCTTTTCTGCAGTGTCCAGTTTTGCAGCCTTACTCCTCTCTCAAACCAACCATGCACACAAACACTGCGAAGAAGCAAAGCTGACGGAGTGGTACGCCCAGCGAAGGACTTTCTGACAAAGGGCCAGAACCCCACATGGTAGAATGAACAGCTGGGTTGGTGCTCCCCATTTTGAAGGAGGAAAACTATCACACAGGGGCATCTCAAGCGCCCCTTTCTGGAAGACAATTACCTTCAGAGTCAAACGTTATGAAAATGGCATTGCTGGCCATGAAACAAGAAGATTCTTGTTGCACAGCATTGGACCAAGTTCTGCTAGTATTTTATTGACCCATGCATGTTCAGAAGGAAGAGGGAGATGCCAATGGTGTTTTCTAGAGTGCAATCCCATGCATGCTTAGAGAAAGTTTTGTCACTCCTAGCATTCCTGGGAGCTGTGGGCCCCTTTCTGTAGGATTGTATCCTCCATGTCCCAGTTAGACACAAATTCCCTGAAATCCCACCTCTGTGTTTATGGAGTTGGCTAAGATTTTGGCTAGACACAAACTGGGGAACGAATCAAAATGGAGGTGTTCAGAAGATCAACTATTTAATCATCAAAGCAGCACGTTGTTCCCTTTGGAGAAGATTTTGGAGACCAAGGTTTGAGTATCTCAGCTTTACACCTTTATTCTTTCTGTTCTAAATTCCCACTGATTTTTTGTGCCACTCAGAGGTCAAACTAAGGGGAGCACTTAAAATGGCAGAATCTTACAGCAGAATAAATTATTTGACCACTGGGTCTGAGGACACACATACTGGAGAAAAAGGAATATGGAGCTCAAAGCTTTCTAGCTGTGTTGGAAGTTTCTGGCAGTGCTTGGGGGTGTGTAGTCCAGACACCATCCTTGTCTTCTCTGGCTGTTTGTCCTGTTCGTGATAACCAGTGAAGGAACCCCCTTGCTATACATCATCTACAAGAACATAGTTCTTCATGAGAGAAAAACACTAAAAGAAACTATGTCCTGCATTGAGAAAGGTCTCCTCATTTGAGTTTCCATCTGTGCACCAATCCTTCTCAGAAATTTGGCCAGTTCTGGGTGGGGACAACTTGTGTAATGGGGCAGACTGCATTTCTCCAGTCCAGAAATGCAGCTAGCAAGCTGCATTTCTCTGGTCCAAATTGCATATAAAGTCGGGTGCATAAATACAGCCAGGGAGAGTCCAAGAGATTGTGGCTCTCTGAGGTCAAGGACATGGTGACACTTCTCCATCCCATTTCTAGAAGTCAGCCAGACTGGCAGAGGAATGCTACTGCACAACGAGCGACATGAGAACAGACTTCACCTAAACCAAGGGCAGCGGAAGGGCTAGCCATCTGGCAAAGCTCTGTCCTCCAATATCTTATCGCCACACCTCGGTATCTGCTGCCTGAGGTCAGCTCTGCATTCTGCCTTATGACATGACTGGGCCAGCACATAATTACTGGGCAGCCTCTGTTCTGTTGGGTTCTGTGACTGGCAGGTCTGGGGCAGCCTGAGCAGTCTTGGGGCTGCCTGTGGGGGGCGCAGGTGGGGAGAGGAAATTTAACTCTTTCTTCTCCTGTTGCAGGCCAGCAGAGAATCGCCTCTCCGAAGCTGCGGTTGGCATAGCATGGGAAGCCCCTCAAAATGCACATGCTGTCTTCAGAGAGGCCATTTTGATCTGCACCCTGGCTGGGAGAGAGAGCACTGAACATCCCACCCGCAAAGTGCCAGCGCTGCTTAGGTTCCCCCACGGCTGCTACAAAAATTAGCTGTACTTATGGAATGGACATGATGAGTGCTTCTTGCACTGAGCATCCCAAACCCTTCATGCTACAACAGGGGAGACCGCAGGTTCATATCCTTGAAAAAAGTGACAAAGAATTTCCACACCAGATCAGTAATCCAAGCAAGCTGGGGAAGAATAAACATTCCCCTCCCCAGTTCACACCAAGTTACACTGCCAATATCTCAAGTACACAACAGGGTATATCTTGCAATTGATGGGGTTTGGATCTGTTAACCCTTAATAACCATGAATGGACTTTTGGCTAGCTATGCATGGGTTCTTGCCAGGGCAAACTCAAGTGTCTGAAGCATGATCGAGAGAAGGCTGGCAACTCCAGTGTCGTCGAAGTTCCTCATCCACTGCAACTTTGGTGGTGAGTTTTAGATGAGCCATCCATGGGAATGTTGTTCAGCACCACGGATAGCTCCCACAGAGCTCAGGATAAATGCTGCAGTGGGTGAGGTGACTTCTCTGCGTGGCTCTGGAGAAGGCCTCGGAGGCACATGAAGGAGAGCATCTGGACACACTTTTCCACCGTGCGATGCAATATGGCTTCCCCCAACCAGCCAACGCTCAGGATTATGGACACCATACAGGCAACTGGAGAACTGCAAAGACCATGGTTGCCCCCTTGCATCCTGCATCCTCCAAAAGACTTAGGCAGCTGAGCTTTCCCCACACTTCTGAAGAGAGGGGGCTGAAGCACCACCAGGGCTCCTTGTCGTGAGGACGTGCCTTGCCTCTGTGGAATGTCCTCCAGCCTGTCTGGAAGCACCACGCTGTGGGACAGGGCACCAAGATCCCAGTGCCAACCACAGAGTCTTTTCCCCAGGTGGGAGCTGAGGCTCCGACATTTCCTATGTCCATCCAGGCAGCATCTGGTGGCTATGACACAGTGCCCTGAATTCCAGAGGTGTCACTTCTGAACATCACTAACATGCTGCATAGCACATCACCCCCCCCCCCCGTGTTCCTCCCCACCCTCCTAGTCTACAGCCCCATCCATGTCTTTTTCCATTAAGAAATGCTGGAAATTCAAAAGCACCTTGGTGACAAAGCTTGGTTCTCCAGCTTTCCGGAGAGCACTACAACTCCCAGGATGCTCTTGGTCAGGGGTGGGAAAATGACTGCAGAGTGATCCACTCTTCCCCCACCTGGTGTCTTCCAGATGTTTTGGATTTCAAGTCTCTCCAACCCCTGTGAACATTGCCTGTGGTCAGGACTGCAGAGGGCGAGGGAGGGAGTCTGGAGCACATGGAAGCTCAAGGCCGCAGGTTGGGGTAAGCTGAATCATCTTCAGAGACTCATTCGGCCATGCCCCAACCTGTTAGCATCGCGATTTTTGATGCTTTCGATTCATTTCAGTACCGTGTGCTGGAAATCTCTCTCTCTTTTTCATCCTAACCCACCACCAGTTGTAGAGCAGACACAGAAACAAACAGTTGGATTTATCCTAGTTATGCCAGTCTAACTGCTTCTTTCACCTTTCGGCATGACTTTATCCAAAGAGGCATGGCTTGAAATGCTATGGGATGCCGACCCGCTTATTTAAGCCCAAATGGGGATGATGGGCTGCTGTGGACAGTAATCACAAGGAAGATGCAATCTTCTGCATGCTTGTGACCCTTCGCATCCAACATTTCGTAAGAGGTGGTCATTAACTACAGTATCCACGGATGGCCTCGGACAAGAAAGCCTTTATCCATCTGGGTTGCTGTTCAATTGCTCCTACCTGCTTGCCTGTTTGGTCTGCATCACTGCTTCAAGCTTGTCTGTCAGCATCTCCCTTGACAATCCAAGAAGAAAGACCAAATTGAGAGAGGTCAAAGGTCTGTTTCAGAACCTTTAACCGGCAAGGTCCCAGGTTAAAACCACACAATGATCAGTCTCCTAGGGGAATCATCTCAACCATAAAGAAGAGTCACATTCATCTTTACCAAGATGCTACAGGCATTGTAGGAAGGGCAAGGTGGAAATGGCTGGTCGAAATGGCCCTCTTTGACGCGTAAACCGTGGGCAGTCAGACGCTACCGGTGGTGTCTCTTTCTAGGAAAATAATAATAATTGAACCCCAAGTTCTCGACAATCAGAGACTTTTTTGTATGGCCAGGAAATAGACCCTGGAGCTGCTTGGTTCTCACTGGCTTCTACAAGTATCCTGGGGGAAAAAGGAGGCAGGCCCAGGTTGGAATACGTGGTTTGCTCTTTTCCCTGCTTGAGGCTATGGACTTAATGAGAGATGGGGACTAAGGACAGGAAGAAGAGCAGGCACGAGGCTGGGAAGAGAATGGATGTCTCTTACCCTTTATTCTCTATAGGATTTTGAACAATACTCTTGGTTTAGATTCTTCCTATTTTAAATGGACTGCTTCCAATTAGGGCCATCACACAGGTTAAGTAAATCTTATTCCATCCATTGTGCAAACTGAATATTAGATTACTTAAATAGACTCTCCTCCATGAATTTGTCCAGTCCTCTGTAAAAACCATCCAAATTGGTGGCCACCACTCCATCTTATGTAGACTTAGGGGTACAGTTCTCAGAATCCCTGACCATATTGGCTGGGTACAAGGGGTGTTCGAGGCCAAAACATTCAGAGACACCCAGTGTGGGGAAGGATCACATGATGAGGGAACCCATGGCCCTTCAGAGATTTTGGGAACTTTTGTTCCTGCTGACCAGTCACTATCCTGGCTAGGCTGATGGCCATTAAAGTTCGAGACCACCTTCAGGGTTCCCACCCCTGACCTCACCCATTTACGAAATAATGCCAAACCCCTACAGGCACCATTGAATGCCACTGAATCCGTTTCCGTAGCACCATGTGCAAGCAGCCTGGCTTCATCAAAGACTAGCTTGGATGCCTCTGGACAAACTGAGCCAGTCCGGGATGAGATTCCCTCGAAGGTCCATAGGCTGAGGAATAGGACGACAGGGAAACCCATCCCCGCCCGAAGCCCTTGCTTTTGTGGTGACTTGGCTGGTACTTCAGGACGGCTTTCAGGGACTGAGCAGACTTGGCTCACCAAAGTTAAAAACCTGAACGCGAATCCTCCCCAGTGAATCCATATTTGGACAATACGTTGCAGCACGTTTTGGTCAAGAAGATATAAAAACCAGGGAATGACCAACAGAAGACTGTCCATCACGGTTGACCAAAAGCAGAATGGCGTGGTGAAATCTGATAATGGACTTGTGCTACTATTTAAAGTTAATTTTTCTAAGTTACTGTTTTATACTTGCATTGGGTTGGCAAATTACGTTAAATAAATCAGCGTGCCTCTTGACTATTTTTTCCTCAATCTTTTTTTTTTTAAATCTTTTCAAGGTTATAACTAATCTAAATTCATCCCCCCCATCTCATGCACCTTCTCAGGTCTTGCTTTGTCTTTAAAAATTAATCATACTGACACGACTGGTTTCTTTTTCCCTCCACAAGTCATATTGTTCTCCAGCTATCCTTCCCTCCCTCCCTACCCAAACATTTCATACATTACAAGGGCTATAAACTAATGGACAAGGCTGCGGGGTTTTGTGGAGGGGAGAAGAAAAGAAAAAACGCGCAACCAAAGTACCAAAAAAGGCAGGCTTGCTCGGAAATTGCAGTTCCGTCACAACATCTCACAGTTCTGAGGCCACCGGTCTGCAGCTGTAGGTCAAACATGCAGTGAGAAAAGAAGGGAAGGCGTCTTCCAGGGTTGGCACGCTGGGCGACCCCCAAAAGGTGGCGAGGGAAGCGCTACATGTCTGGCAGAGATTTCAGATGTGGTGCTCCTGACAAGCTCTAGCTTGCGCTGTGATTGAGGCCAAGAAGGAACCAAGAAGTTGCTGAAACGATGGGGAAGAGTTGTTCCTTCCCATCCCCGCCATTCTCCTTGGCCAACGTCGGTGGCCTAGTATTTGTGGGTGGCAGTTTCATTTTTTATGGAATTGTTATTATTAATCATCACTATTGTCTACCTTAATTTAATGCTCCTCTTGGCACAGTGCCTGAAGTCGGCATGAAGGGCGAGCAGAAGAAAATATGGCTGTAAGAACTGGAGGCAGGGGAACCGGGGCCTGGCGCGGTCGCTCACAACAACCGGTGTTCTTTTGGGGGTTGGTGGGCTGGCTTTCCTTTGAATTTCATGAAGCGAAATAGGAACTCTGCATAGAATAGAGCCTATCAATTGGATTTCCTACCCTGGCTTGCATGGAGTTCACTTCTGAGGAGGCCAGGAAACAGTCGCTCAAGCTAGTTAAAGAGGTATCACTGTCGATGTCGTGGAAAATGGAGTCGTTTCCTGGGAGGCACAAAAAGCAGAAAGCAAAACACAAGTGTGTTAGTACCTAAGGCCAGACTGAGAAAGATGGTGGGGATTTTCTGCAGCTTTGTGAAATGAAAGCCAACTCCATGGAATAAGATGTCGGAGACGGATATGACTGGAGCACCTTGATCTGGCAGCTTTCCTCCCTTTGTCCAAGGTTTGGATCAAGGACCTTCTGGGGACCGGAGTATTTCTTGGAGGCTAGGCGAAGTGGGGAGGTTAACCTCAAGCTCACATTTCCCATCCAAATTAGAAAGAAGGCGCCCAACGTTTGTACCCTGTTGTTCAGTTGCAAAGTCGTGCCCGACTCTGCAACCCCATGGACAACATTCCTCCAGGCTCTCCTGTCCTCCACTGTCCCCCAGAGTCCACCCAAGCCCACACCCACCTCTCCAGTGACCCCACCCAGCCACCTCATCCTCTGCCGTCCCTTCTCCTTTTCCCTTGCACCCGATACCTCCTGCGTACACAGCACACTTGTGCCTCACCAGGGAAGGGAAGCGCAGTCCAACACTTGCCCTCCAACAACCCCCAGCCCCCAGGTCTCAACAGAGCAACACCCTGTAGCCTTTTTGTCAAGGCCAGCCAAAACTGAAGCCAGCTGTATGCACGCACCATGGGTTGTTAACCAGGAACAAGCTATGAAGAGAACCTCTGGCTTGTCGATGGGTTGTGAACTGTGGGTTGTTCCCCTTGCTTTCTTATCTTGACTGTGTTCAGACAACCCAGCCACCCATGCTTTGACAACCACAGCCATGCTGGATCCTGTCATGTTGTGTGAACCCATCCCTATGGTTGGAAGGGACTGCGGACAAGCTCCAAGCCAAACTCCGGCTGGTATTCCATTCCTGAGCAATGGCCACCTCACTGCTGCTTATGCCCTTGCAGGGAAGGAAAGCCCACCACCTCCCGAGGCAGCTGGTCCATGGTGCAGCCACCCTTGTCACCAGGGAACTCCCACAGTTAGGGGAACAGTTAGGCAATTCCACCTAGTATTGAAAGAAAACCTTCCCTGCCATTTCCTCCTGCCAGTCTGACCTGCCCTTGGGAGCAATCCAGAGTAACACCTTCTGCACCAGCACCTCCCAGATCTTTAAGGACCACTATGACTGTGTTCAATGCCATGAACAAATAAAGATGCTGAAGGCAAAGGAAGACAGAAAAACCACCCTTTCCCCCCCTGCGTATATCGCAGTCTTGCACAAGACTGTAAGTCTGGACTGGGCCTTCTGAGCTTCAAAATCAGAGCGGTTCACTCGCTTCCCATAAGCAAGTCATTTTGTTAAACAGAGCAGAAGGGACAGTCTATTCTAAAGTTGTCTCTCCTAACGCTTCTGATTTCTGTGCAAGCTTGGTGCCAGTGGGGGTAGGGTGAGTGGATGAGGCGTACAGCGTTGCCAATGACTTGTTTGCATTGCAGTCTGCAGCATTTAAAAAGTGTTTCGGGGGGTGGTGGGGTAAAGAAAAAAAAAAGCCAAGCAAAGAAAATAAAAGAGAGTTCCTTTTCAAACTGACATGAGCAAACAATCTGTGGGAAGTGGTTTGGCTAAGAAGAAGATACTCAGCATTCCATCATAGGAAACTGTGGGCTCCCAGGAATTGTTGAATCCCATCTTGTCAAAGGCAATCTGGGCTTGTCACTGGAGCGGGTGGAGCAGAGGCAGAGAATATCGATGGTAAGCGTGTGTTACTTAGTGCAGTTTTTACGTCTCCTCCTCCCCATCCCAGCCAGTTCAACAGTGTTACTAAACTCTGAAAACAGGATCTGACACCAGATTTTGTTTGCAGGGAAGATCCCTGCTTGCTTTCTCCCGTTTTAGATGGCTAACAGGGGCCTGCCCTCCTGAAAGCATAAATAGACCTGACCTAAGTAACCAGGTGCACCGTTATAGAACGTTTGGACTACAGGTTCCCAGCATCTCTGACCAGTGGCCTTGCTGGTGAGGAGTTAGAGGAGCTGAGGTCCAACCTATCTGGGCAGCTGAGGTCCACCTATCTGGGCAGCTGAGGTCCACCTATCTGGGCAGCATGGCTGGGCAAGGTTGGCTTGGGGAGCTGCTGCCCCAGGTTGTGTCAGTGGCCATCAGCCAGCAAGGGTTGAGAAGAGTGAGGCAAAGGATGGGTGTTTGTCTCACAGTGGCTGCTGCTGAGGACCCAGGGGAGGTCCACCGAAAGACCCCTCCAGGCCTGCTCCTGCCCTTCCTCATGGCAAGCTGTTGGCTCCCCAGCCTCTCATGCTGGTCAGGCAAAAGAGGTGGTGTGGAGGAGGAGGAGGAGGAGGAGGAGGAGGAGGAGGAGGAGGAGATGTTCTGGCCACCATGCTCCCTGGTTTTCTGCCTGTCAAGCCAGGATGAAAGCGAGAACAAGCAGAGATAGCTGTTGACGATGGCCACCAGGAGATCAGTTCATTCGGGGAAGGGCACCACTGGGGCCATCTTGGGTGAAAGCCCTCAAAAGCGTGACATGATGCAGACTACTAGTTGTGTTCACCTGTGGAACCTGGTTGCCAAGCTGCAGGATAGAAGGGAAAAAGAGAAGCAAGGCCATTTCATGCCCTCTGCTGAGACAAGTCATTGGGGGCTTCCTCAGGCTATCAACATGGGGTCCATCCCAACTGGCCAGAACAGAACCGCCCAAAACCTGTTTCGTGCCGGCCCACCCAAGCATGCCAAGCTTGCTCTGCAACTCCCTGGGCCTGTCAGGAAACCCCTTCTTACTGCAGACACATGGGATACCCGACAGCTGAGACTTGGACGTCCTCTCTGGCTGCCTAGAGAGCATGAAGCTAACAGGCAGCTTTAAACAAATCTACTCAATCAATCAGTTCCCCTGTGATGCTTCTGGGCAAGAGAGATGGTGCTTCTTCTCCTAGCTGCTGTGATCTCTAAATAGGGCCCTTGTTGGCCCACTTACAATGAGATGTGCCTCTCCCGACATGGCACTCATGTGGGCTTTGTCCATTCTCAAAATGGCTACCATGGTGGACAGGATCAGTTGCAAAACAGCCATTTCCCAGCATGCAGACTGGTGAGACTAAATGCAAAGTAACTCACCCAAGGACTAGACTAGGCAGAAGTGGGGTCTGAACTGCCAAACTTTTTTGAACCCAGGTAAAGGTGGTGCTGGAGGGTGGCACTTTGCAACATGCCAGCCCCACTTTAAGAAGCGGGGGGGAAACCGTATCAGGAAACGGCGAGAGAGTCTGGTGGGCTCCAAGACAGGGGCCTGCAAGTACACTGGGACCCACAGGAGAGGAAGATCTTAGTGTGTAAGGGATTCTGTGAAGCCTGCAACTGAGGCAGAGAACTGGGGGTTTGACCTGATACAGCCTGGCAAAAAGAGCATGGGATAGAATTGGTATCAGGTCCACATGTGGCCATATAGGTGGGCCAGGATAGGTTCTGAGGTCTGTTATGTTCTCCAAGCTGCAACTCAGGCAGTGGCTGTTTGGGAACCTTCAGGGTGCACCCCACACATGGCTGTTGTCAATTTGCATGCCAAATTGAGTTCTGCAAGAGAGAGAAACACTAAGCTTCTTGCCAAGCCACATCGGATGCCGCAATCTGCCTGATGTGGTGGGGAGAGACAGGTTACTGAGGTCGCTGAATTGGTCCTCTCCAGCAAATGAAACAAACATGCTTTCTGCACTCCATACTTCCAGTAGCTTCAGACTAGTCTAAGCCTTCATGGATTTATGCTTCCACCTCCCAGCAACCCTGGGAAGTGGAGTTCAGGGCCACTACAACGAATTGCCTCTTGAAGCCCCGAAGTTCAGCATTCCTCCCTTAGAGTGGTAGGATGAAATTTGTTGATGTACAAAGCACAGGCATGTCACACACGTTCTAGGGATGTACTGAAAGAGGGAAATCCCACTTCCCTGAGCTTAGCGGTTTCCACACCTGCTTCTGATCCAGTGAATCGAAGTGGGTCAAGTTCCGTTTTTTTCTCTAAGACTTTTGTCTCTAAGATGGATGAGGGTTTGTGTATATTTTAAGATATTCTGAAATTTGCACAAAGAGGCACTGGGAAACCACATGGTTCTAGTGCAATTTGTCCAGAATTGGCCCATTTGCGCAAATCACAATTTGTGTGAATTGTGCTTTGCGCAAAGCAGTAGATTCTCCACAGAATACACTGGGGCCAACTGGTTTGGGGAGAGCTTATTTGCACTAATTTCATTAGTGGTTAAAAAATACATGGATTGCAGTCTATCTTAGAGATGGAAGTCTATGTTTTGGCTTGACTGAAATGAGAATAAGTCAGTGTCAAGGCTAATGAACCAGAATCTGGTGGGAGGGAAGGCCAAATCATGAATATCTGTCAGAGTTTCTTCCCAATCAGATCCTTTACACATCCCTAGTTTCAGCCTATCCTACCTCACAGGGTTTTTGTGAGGATAAGATGGAGGAAGTTCACCTATGCCACCTTTTTCTTCTTGGAGGAAAGGTGGAGTATAAATGTAATAATGAATCAACCAAGAAACTAATCAATTCCTCACAGAGCCTTCTGGGTTGACAATATACTGGGTTAATTCATAAAAGGGTCATTATAGTGTCAGAGTTAAAGCAAACAAGTCAAAACAAACTTCTGAAGCTTAGTCATACTTAGTAATCTGAGCTGGTGAAAAATAACAGAACCCCCATCCTTCCCCATCCTAAATCCATATACTTACCCCGTTTCGTTCCCCATAACTCATGGAGACAGTGGCAACAGGAGTAGGTAGGTCTCTCCCTCCTTCCTTGGCATGTACATTGGGGAAGACATAGTAGTGGTGCCCCTGGGAAATGTCACATGATCATTTCCCAAGTCCCCTGGCATCTGGCTCACAATTTTAGTGGAGATGCACAATCCCATACCAAGGAAAGAGAGACATGTCTAGGTGTTTACCAGGCAGGTAAGGAGGTGTGGGGAAAATTGTGGGGGTGGTGTCTGAGGGCTGGTTGTAGGACTTTGGCCCACTCCTCCCATAAAAGAGCCTCCACAGGTTGTGGATCCAGATTCAGTGCAGATTCCCGTGCAGAACCAATCCAAATGGGTATAAAACCACATACTGTAGGCTAGAATATGGCTGGAAGTGGGGAGAAAGTCCATTTAGAAACATGCAGTTTGTTTGTTCAAAGATCCAAATTCAAATGTGGATGCTTATAGGGACTTATTGAAAATATCTGCCGACTGATGTCAAAATGAGAAAGCCTAAACTTGTAAATGAAGAACCGGGAGACTGACAAGGACCAGAAATAGGTGGATCTGTCCATCCATTCCTAGGTGGTAGGTGCTCTGCAAAATCCAGCTGGGGTAAATGGGGGAATGATAAGAACATTTGGATGGAGTCACTCTTATGCCCCACCAGGGGACCTCCTAGAGTTTGGACTTGCAATCCTAGACAGATGCCTTGGTGGTCCATCTAGGACAGGGCAAAGCAGCTGCTTCCCAGTGAGTCTTACCATAGGGGTTCATGTGGTCACCTGGCATTTGTGGTGGGGTGAGACCTTGCTGGAAGGGGTCAGTGGCGTAGGTGCTCTGGTCCATCGGTACGATTTGCTGCTGCTGCGGTGCGAGTGGCGTGTAAGACGTCATCATCCCTTCCATTCGGTTGGACATTACTTCTGCAAGGAAGACAATGGACGTTCACCAGAAGATTCCCCTTGAGACAGCAGCACCCTGAGGGTTAGAAGCTGCTGTGACCTTGTTCAGGGCCAGCCAAAAGGGGCAAGGCAATTTTCACAAACATTCATATAAAACTAGTCCTGGCCTAAGTTTTTAGCTCAGCAGATTTCATTCGCTTTGGTGGGTGGCCTGTGAATAAACCCTTGGCCACCTACTCTGACCACCAACCAGCCCAAGAGATGCTTAGAATTCAGCTCTATTCCACCGAAGATCCCTCCCTCATTCGTGGCAGACAAAAGGGTTGATATTGGCCAGTTAGATATAAATCCAGTTTTCCATGTAGAGGGGCCTAAATTTTTTTCCATCTCCTGCAGCTCGCTTGCTAGCCCAGTCTTAGCACCCAAGCCCCACATTTGTATAAAGACAGTACATTTTAGAACCTGGATTTGCTCTCATTTTCCTGAAGAATGATCCTGACACTTTCCCTCCCTTCCCCAAGCCAACTGTCCTTCACATCCATCCAAGATTTATTTGAAAAGGACTCTGCAAGTCAGCCAGGGCTGAAAGAGAATTTGCTAATTAGTTCCTTGAAATCCACTCCCACGATCCAAGCTGCCGACTCCAGCAGGGAGGAACGCCCTGTCTCAGGATGGTTGCATGGCTCATGAATATGCAGAGGGTTGTGTTGCAGCTTCTCTTGAAGAGGCAGGTTGCAAGATCTCTGGGGTGGAGGCCCATGTTTGTCCAGCTTCTGCTACGACTGGGTGCCAACCCTGACTGGCGCCACCGGGTGCCAGCGTGGCCAAGACAGATAAGAATGTAAAGGGATTGCCATGGGAAAGCAGTGACGATGTGGTGAATGTGCAGGAGGTCTGGTTGGCCGGGAATCTTTCCTTCCCCACCCAGCCCTAGGAGTCTGCGAGGGGCCTGGCAGGGACCTGGTTTTCAATGTAGGCAAGACTGTGAATGAGGCAGCGCTTAATGGGTCCCTGTCTTCCTGTTGGCCTTATAATACTAGTATGGGCGAGTGTGCATTTACTCTGACTTATTTTCTCCCACCGGGCAAGCAGCTGACTCAATTCTTCTGGTCAAAGGAGGATGAGGAGGGCCGTGAGGCTGGATCAGGCCAGAAGAATGCTGGACCCACTAGCATCTAGCCCATCCACACCATGGCCAAATAGCTGCTTGCAGGAAACCCACAAGTAGGACCAGAGTGGGACAGGATCCCCACCATCACCATACGGAGAAGGAAGGAAGGAAGGAAGGAAGGAAGGAAGGAAGGAAGGAAGGAAAAATAGCATGTGCACACAGACACACACAAGAAATGGGGTGTGTATCTTGCCTATAATAGGGAATAGAGAAAAGCTGTAATATGTCATTATGATTCAGGGACCTGAAACTGTTGTCTACTTCTTTCTTTTTCCTTACTTTCTCTTCACGTTTCTTCTTTGGCCTTCCAGCTCTGTTGCTGCACAAAGCCGGCTCGCCATTCTGTCTCCCTCCCTCCTCGCGCTGCACACAATGCACCCTGCTGCAGGTTAGGAGAAACCCCATGGATTTGCCCCGAGAAGCCTCAGCAGAATCGTGGAGGCCCCTTTGGTCCACCACGACTGACAGGTTGCATACGCGGTCAGTGTATGGCCTGTGTGTGTTTGGAAGTCACTTGTGGAAGTACTTTTAAGTTGGGGCACTGAGGGCGGCCTGTTAGTCCTTAAAAAATCGGAACGGAGAATTCGTGAATTTTAGAGAACGGTAGAAGAAGGAAGAGCTCACTGTGGAGGCCGCAGCCTCTTTGCTCTCCATCTCCCGTGCCTCCCGCTCCAAGACCACCTCCTCCCTTCCGAGCAAAGACTGGCTCCCAAGACACAGCCAGTAGGATGCTGTAGTTGGTTGTGGGGCCCGACAAAATAGGATGCTGCATTTCCTTTCCCTGAGGGCCTTGACAAGGAGCAGGCCATGGGAGGTGGTAGTAGGTGGGGCGAGTCAGCTACTAATGCTAGAACCCACTAGAACTTCAATGGGTTCTAGCATTCTTCTGCCCTTGGGCTCTCTGGGCAGTGGAAAAGCTGACCCAGGGAATGTTTGCATCCTGCTTAAGAAACTGAGCCCCGGATCCCCGTTGTCAATCTCTCCTTTGCTGGAAATGAACGAGGTGAAACAAGTCTGGCACGCTCAGCTGCACTAGAGATGCACAAGCGCTGAGCTTGTGCTCACGAAACGTGTGAGCATGCCCCTTGCAAAGCCCTGAATGAGGGAGCGAGCGTGTGCACTAGTGCACACCAAAGCTGTCCTGGGGCTGTCAAGTCAATGTGCACATTTAGCTCATTTCCTGTCCCCAGCTCTGTTAGCATGAATGGCTCAGCAGGCTGAATCAGCACCACTCCGAGCTGTGATGAAAACGGGCTCAGATTAGCAAATGCACACACATCTGGGGAGCTCTGAGCTTATCTGGGGAGGGTCGTGCAGCGCTCACATATTTTTGGCGCTCAGCTTGCATGAATCTCCTGTTCGAAAGCTGCTCGGTTTGTGTGAATGTGTTCTCAGGTTAAAACTGTCTTCCTCAACCTGGTACCCTTCACATAGTTGGAGTACAAAGCTCATCATGCACAACCACACTGGCTGGAGGTGATGCAAGCTGTAGCCCAAAAAATCCGGAAGGTATCTGGTTGGGGAAGGGACAAAAGTAGGTAACCCACTCTCAGCATTATGGAATGGTCTAGTCCTTGCCTGGAATGGTACAGCCCTCCCTGTGTTTTATCTTAGCAGGAAAATGAGGCAACCTGTGCTGGAGAAAAGGCCAGTTCTGATGCATGGGACAAGGGAAGGGAGGTAACCGGGGAGCAACCCCCATCAGCCCCACCGGGCCCAACCCCAGGACCACCGTGGCTTCACCTTGACCAAGCCGCTGAGAATTCTGCTGCTCCTGCTGCTGCTGATGCCGCCGGGCCAGCTTCTTCATCTGGAAAGGAAAGGAAGCCAGGAATAAACATTTGCCCCTTGGCTGAAGTGATTCCACCAGCAGAACACCCATGTCGGCCTTCCTCACCCTGGCTCCCTCTAGAGGTCTGGGGCTTCAGACCCATCAGCCAGGAGTATTGGGAGCTGCGGTCCACCACAACTGATCTGTCTGGCACTACTTCTTTCCTAACAAGTGTCATGTAGTGAAGGCAGTGGGCTCTCCCTGCTGGGAGATATTTCAGCAGAGGCTCGGAGTGCTACTGGCGGGCTGCTCCCTGGAGATGCTGCAGATGCATCCTCCAAGAAGCGAAGACAATCTCCACGGTCTCCTCCACCTCTGATGCAAAGCTGCCTTAAACCTAGACCAAGAAGGTCAATGCTGACTCCGGTTTCCTAAGTTTGCAGGGTATTTTTTTGCTATCTGGGACCCTTTCAGCTGGAAATTCACTTGGAACCTTCTTGCATGAACTGCTGGTGTTCATCCACCAAGCTTTTTTTTTTGCTGAAAAATCCATTTTTCCCCCAAGCATTTTTTGCTGGTCACTTTGTATCCTTCAGCATGAGCTGGTCTAAGCATCATTTGGGGCATGGCAGCGATGGAAAAGCACAACAACATGGAGAAGAATATTTAAAGTCTCCTTGTCTTTCCTGGGGGGTGGGGGTGAGGAAAGGAAACATCTCAGCAAAGGCCTCAGAAATAAATGCTTTCTGAGAAATGTTGCCTTAGTTATACAAATTATCTATTTCTAGATTTTTTCGCATCTCTCCCTCCATCCAAGTACCCAAAATAGCCAACTCTTAACTTTTTTCTTCACGTGCAGAAGGTTTAGAGATTTTGTTCCATCTGGTCCATTTGTGTCTCATGGACTGTCAGGGACCTTCTATTCTGCCATCTGCTCTTGGACAGAAGCCAAATTTGCATTTCTCGAATTTGCGTCTATTTGTGCTTGTGCAAATTTTCAGTCATATGTTTTGCACTTCAGAAAAGGCCCGGATCCAACCCTCAAATATTCATATTTTCAGCACATGTACCTTTTCACGCTTTAGCCTAAGGGGGAAGGGAATGTGAATTTTTCTTCAGTGGTTTTTGTTTTCAATTTTTGTACTTTTCTATATCTAAATTTGCATCACATTCCAGAAAGTTAAAATACTGGTCCATTCATGAGTTGGACATATAAAAACTCATTTTAACCCCTTGCAGATTTCTCAGACACATGGCTTGGCATATTCTGTGCTAGTTGTGACCACGAGGGGAATTTCATGCTCTGAAATTCAGTCAAGAGACTTCAGCCTGACTCCTTGGGGTGGGTTGGAATCTGTTCACAGCCAGTCTCAGCTTTCTGTCTTCTTAGGCAGGAGCTGTGAGTGAAGGAGTTGAGGCCCAAGTGTCTTTCCAAAGGAGTATTTCCACTTTCCACCTATTGATAGCAAAAGTATCACAGGAGAACCTATTCCATGGGGTTCTTAGCAGCTTCAGGGTGAGGCTATGGAGAAAGATGCAGGGAGGCAGTTGGTCTGGAGGCCTAGTCGGCATCCTCCTTGTTGACGCTAAGCAGGTCTGGGGCTGGCCTGACCTTGGAGGGGAGACCCGCTGGGAACTGCGTGGAGCCACTGTGAGCTCTGCAGTGGGAGAAAGGTGGGATACAAATATAATAGATAGATAGATAGATAGATAGTTCCTCTTCCCAGTTTTACTGGAATATCCAGAGTTGTATTCCCATATTCTTTCCCCCCCACTTTTCACAGTCTCATTTTCTATAGGGATGTGTTTTATAATGTTTGAATAATTAATGTTTTATATAGTAGCTTTATATTCATTGCATTTTTATATCTTGCAAGTGGTCTTGAGCACTTGAAGCGATAGGACAGGGTATAAATGTATGCAATAAATAAATAATATTCTCCCACCTCTGTTCTCCCAGTGCCAAACCCACAGGTGTCTGGATAAGGAAACGTATTCATCCCACGGTGCTACCTAGCTTGCTTGCGCAGCATGTTTGCACTCCCTGCCCTGCCTCCTTTGATTACACACCGATTCTGTAATGTTCGTTCAGCTCAGCTGCTTAACCGTCATCTGCATCTCCCCTCCTGATTGAAAAGCCAGATCCCTCCACAGTGGCTCAAGTTGTCAACACGTTTTCACCTAAAGCAAAATCAGGAGCTAATTGCCGGCAAAATCTTCCAAGGGAGTTGGAGAGGAACTTAAAACGGTCAGATTAAAATGAGCGAGATCCACCTTTCTTCAGAAATAAAAATAGAAGACTTTGTGCCTTATGTCCCACAGGGCAGCTAACTGCTGTGTCTTTTCTTTATTTCAGGGCTTCATCCTGCCTTTTGGAGCCAGAATCTCACCTTTGCTCTTTGATTCTGAAACCACACTTGAACGACTCGGACACTGAGTCCAGTTTCAGCTGCTAGCGTCTCCCTGACCTGCAGGAAAGCAAAAGGCGGAAGCAGGTTATGGACACTGTAGGTTGCTCTCTTCCTGTGAGAAGCCTCAATTATTTATAGTTTATTTTATTTCTTAGATTTTTTGGCCTGGCCCATTAGCCACAAGACTCCCTGGGTGGGTTACAGGGAAAAATCTCTGGAATACAGAACAGCTTTTGTGTTGGAAGTGCAGAGATGGTTCCCAGCTTTGTGGGCATGTGGGCTAGGATATTATGTATTGATATATACTATTATCTCAAAGACTTAGCCCAAAAGCCTCCTAAAGTGATTGACAGATAGTCTAAGAAGCCTGCCCGTGCCCAAGGTATGACACCCAAGATAAAAGGAATGGGGATGGTAGAGGAAAAAGTAAGCCTTTCAGCCATGAGGAATGTTCCCACTTCTCCCTCATGCCCCTTTCAGTACAGTCTGCTGTGAAATGGCTGCCAGTGACAAGAGCTGAGGGTTGAAGTGCCTCCACAAGGGAGGTCCATTTTATTTTATTTTATTTTATTTTATTTTATTTTGTTTTGTTTTGTTTTGTTTTATTATTTTCCCTGTGCATTTTTATAGCAGGGGTGAACAGGCTTTTTGGTTCTGCACTGAGTATTTGCTTGCCTGCCTGCGGCTGAACACAGTGATCAACATATCAACATCCCCATAGCTAAAATTCCCTGGGAGGTCCATCACAGTGCCTAAACCGGGCCAACCACAAAAAATTTCTGGTACAATTATCAGAACTTTAAAGCAATGTAAAAGTTGTCAATAAAATGATGTTATCCTTCTCTTCTTTTGTCTAAGAAAACAAATCAAATAGAAATAAGCAGGTAGGCTGCCCACTGTCTAAAGAATCTCAGATAAAGCGATATCTTTCCTGGTTTAGGGATCTCCTTAGCTGGGGACAGCACTATATGAAACTGGATCTTTTCACAAGGAAAGCATCTGTTCTGCCATTGAGCTACAGTCCATTTGCACCCCGCCAATAAATTATCAAGGCAGTCCATTGGTCTGTCTACATCACATTGTCCGTGTTGTCTGGAAGGTGGCCCTTGAGTTCTGGACTCTGCTTGAAAAGGGACTCGATTGCTTGGAAAGGTATGAATGGTAAGGAGCATTGACCAAAGGAAGAGTATGGGGAGGAAGTCTGCTTGGACATAATGAAGTTGCCTTCAACAATGTCAAGGCCACTGAGCCTCGTATAATCAGTTGGAACCTTTCCCAGCCTAGTGTCTTTCATTGGATGTATGGTCTGGGACTGATGGGAGCTTAAGTCCCAAAGTTCTGGAGGGCAAAAGGCTGGGGAAGGCTGGTGATTGGCTGCAGCTTTTCCTAGACCTTCCAGGCTCTACTTTCTGGGACAGGATCCTGCATAACTTGTATCAGGACAGCATCATGTCATGGATTGTGGGTATAAAAGTGTCAGCCATGGGAGAGAGAATCCACCACCAAGCATACCTTCCTACAAGGCTTGGATGAGACTTCAAAAGAAGCTTTGAAAGCTCTCCTCTGCTGCGTTGTGAGTATTGTCCGTGGACGCTTTGGTCTCCTTGGATCTTTCCCATCATCGCTGCCCTTCCCTGGGTTTACTTGTCCTTTGGTCGGTTTGACATCCCCATCTTCGTCATCACTTTTGACTGTTGATGGATGAAAACACACAAACACGACACCTCAATGTGTTAATCCTGCCAGCAGAAGAAAATGAGAAAAGGCTTCCCACTGTGTCTCAAAGGGAAGAGTTTGTCTTGATCTCCAGAACCTGGTATTCAGGGAGAGACTGCTTCTGATCACAGAGGTTTCATCATGACCCATGGACATTCATGGATATCCCCTGGTTCTTCCATTCAGTTGTCTAGACCAACCCTTAACAGCTTCTAAGAGAGTAGCAGGGGGTTCCATGAGATACTGTGTCTTGTGTGAAGACTATCCCTGTTGTCTTCCCCAAATCTCCTGCCTATGCACTTACACTGAATCATGAGAAAGGCAGAAAAATCCACTGTCTTTAAACCTTGCTTATTATTATTTTTTTAATCAAGCAGTAGAAGCCCCTTTCTTCTCCTTCCCTCCCCTTTCCTCCGTGCAGGGAGAGTGACAGATTGGTTTTGCCAGTGGGTCCCTGTCTTTAAAAATGGCTTGTAGGAAAGTTAGCCAGGTCCACTATAATTAAAACGAAACACACACAGTGAATTGAGTTTTGGGATGACAAATGAGGTCGCTGTTATTATTGTTAGGTTACATTCTAGAAAAGACAATCCCTTGGCACATCTGAAGTCCTTCTGTTGGCTAATGTGCTGGAAGATAATTATGGATGGTTTTCAAATGAAAAGCCAGCAGTCACTTCCAATCTGGATTAAGCTGGTCTCTTTTGATTGCTGTAGGTCATAAAATTAGGGCCACAGACACTGATGTTGATGGAGATGTTATTTTAGCCAGGAAAAGAAACTACATACACTCATAAACTTGTGGCATGGAAGCCAGACTTTCCCCATTACTAACCACTAATGCATGATCAGATCATAAGGTTATTTGGATTCAGCTTGACCTTGCACACAAATCAAGTCATCAGATATGCTTTCCTTCTCTCTCTCTCTCTCCCCCTTCCCCTCTCTCCCTCTCCTAATGCTAACAAGTAGAGTTTACGCTCACCAAACATAGCAGCATGTTCTTGGCTACTGTCTAAAATTGCTCCATTCTGTGTTCAGTCTGATACGTCTACGTTACATTCGATGGGAAGCGATTGTCAAGACCTTGCTTTCCCTTTTGCTAACCCACCACACTCGGCTGGGCTATGCATGCTTTCCAGTTCCAGTTTCTAGGCCACGTTTATGCAGCATAAACATGTCGGTTACACCCTCCGTTTGGAGAAAGATCTCCTTATGTAACATTCCCTATTTGACATGCAATCTGGATGCGTTCCACACACTTTATGCTTTTTGGGAAAGGTGGTGAAAAGGGCTTCGTTATTTTGAGAGGCAATTCCTTGTCCGTCTTCCCTGTTTTAGGCACAGGTGTGGCAACTTGCAACAGGCAGACAGATGTGGACAGTCCAACTTTGCACACTGGCAAATGACAACCCGGCGGCGTTTGGGAGGGCTTACCTGAATCGGAGTCATCTGGACTGACGGAACTGAGCAAATCTTTCTCCTTTTCATAGTCGCTTTTGCAGAGCAGCTGCCCTTCCTTCAGAACAAACTCATCGCCTTTCCTCAGCTGCCTCTCACAGACACAACAGCAGAAGCAGCCCAAGTGGTACACGCTTTCCAGGGCCCGCATCACAAACTCCGTCGGGGCGATCTTCTCCATGCATCCACTGCATTTTGCAGCAAACAACCTATTGGAGAAAGGAGATGGCCCGCCATCAATCGCCTGAAATGCAGCGCACCCTAGCAAGCTGGACTTTTCTGCAGTCGAGATGAATATGTGGATCACGTGCATGAGGAGATTTAGCGAGAAAACCATGGGTTTGGCAGTTTTTCAGGGACAGGATCTCATTTGTACTTCCCAAAGCGAAACACAGTTGTACTTCAACATTCTCACCTTCTAAAATTTGCGGTGCAGCCAGCAGCTGCATGAATGAGCACCTTGGAGGGCGTGTGCCCAGAAAAGCTCATCTGTGTAAAAGCAACATGGCGGCATGCATTAAGTTTGGGAAACTCGGTTCCAAACCCAGACAGCGTGAAGCGAAACTGTACACAAAATGGCGCATGTTATGAAACCTGTTTGTGGCCATTGAAAACGCATTTGCAGAGTGGTGATGTTGAAATGGACACCCCAAACCATTTCTCTCAAACGTGATAGCAGGGACTTCTGGAGAGGACCTCCCCAAAGGCAGAGAGCAGGGTCCACCCTCCCGGATAGAGATACCCATGAAGGACCCCCTTCATTCTGATGGAGAGCAGACTTTGCACCTGGTTCTTCCCCAGCATCGGCATTCCAACTTCTTTTGCGGGACAGGAGGGAGGGAAAGAGGAGTGCAATGGACATACTGGGAGAGAATTGGTTCTCAGTCAACCCCCCCCCCCCCCCCCTTAGCAGAGCAACTGATCTGTGTCAGCTCCAGAGGAAACTCTCCTCCCTCAGAGGAAGATGATGGAGAGGTTGCAGTTTCCACATATAGCAGAGAAGAAGAAACCAGCCTCTGGCCCTTTGCAGCCACCTGGAAACTCCAGGTCCATTTTAGTTTTTGGCCCACACAGCCCTGAATGTCTTGCAACCTTAGGAAGGGAAGCTGCAGCCAAGGAAGTCCTTAACGGGATTAAAAGCGTGGGCAGTTCTCCCCGGCTGCACCTGCAGCTTCAGCTCCTTAAACCATCCTGGCATGGTGCAATGGAGCTTCCCCCTTGAACTCGAAAAGCGTGTGGAGAGGACAGGCCTCTTCGAAAGGGGCTTCAGAAGGATCAGGGCTGGAGTGAGAGCATCTGTGGATGGGCTGGGCACCCATTCAGGCCCTCTGAGGGGATTGCGCATCAGTAACATTCAATGGGGTGGAGATAATGAGGGGTGAGAGCAGCAAAGATAAGAAGCTGGCCGGGTGGGGTGAGGCATTCTTTCACATCAGTGGCTCTAATGGGCTTAATGCATTCTGAGATGGCCCAAGGAAAATTCCCCTTCCATTGACAGAGACACAGCAGCCTCCTCCTCCTCCTCCTCCTGTCTATTAATTTATTTCTTTGCTGCCCAATAGTAAAGAAATAGATGAAGCATCCCATACAGGGGCCACTTACTCTGTGGAAATGAGTGGGACGGCTGAACAGAAGCAAGGGTATATCAAATTCATCTTGACTACTGGAGTCTGCCTAGCTTGCTCCCTCCCTCCCTCCGTCCAACAACAACCGCAGCAGCGACAGCAAACCACAAAAGATGCCCAACACACTTGCTTTTGATATCTCTTGGTCAAAAACACCGCTTGTGAGATCACTTAGCCATACAAATGCAGGGCAGAACGGAAGCGTTCAACTCAAGCAATAATTGGAAGACGGAAAAGCAGATGGACTGAGCAGCTCCTTGCCTCTTGCAGGTCCCACCACTGCTGGTAAGAAGGGCTGCCTGGATGAGACCATTTGCTCCTTAGTAAAGGCTGAAAAGCAGACGCCCCCACCCTGCTCTTAGGGACTAGATCACTTCAGAAAGGCAGATGGTCCTGGCAGAAATGCTTGCCTGCCTTAAAACAGCGACAACAATAAACAACCTTCCGTCAGATAGAAAACTAGCAGAACAGGGAGGAGGCTAAACCTGAGGTGCCACTAACCTTCCATCAGCAAGGAGTTTCGTCTCTCCCTTGCAGTCTGAAGTAGCCCACTCCTAAGAGGGCCATATCACATATTTCTGAAAGTGAAATTCAGCTCTTGGTCACTATTCAACTGTGCTGAAAATAGTGGCTTGCTGAACATCGTTGAAAAATTGCTGCTCGACGGCTAGATTATGGATCCCACAATTCCAAGATATATGCCAACGGAAAGTGAAGATGCCATTTTGCATTCTGGATGAATAGCTCTAGATAGCACTCATCCCACCCTTTGCAGGAGTCAAAGAAGGCAAAAGAAGCCAAGGCAGCATGAATCCGAGTCGAAAACAATTATTAAAACAATGCAAAACAGCACCCCAAATCTCCTCCACTCCTCCCCGTTTTTTTCGTTCAACATTTCATGGTGGTTTGCATTTTTGTGTGGTTGCCAAAAGTCCCGCAGGACAGGTGCACACATGGGCCATCCCTGCAGAGAAGGCCCAGAACTTGGAGGCTACTAATCCCATCTCTTCCTCAGGCGGCTCTGTTATGCAGGATGTACCTGCAGGATGACCTTCTGATGATGAAGATGATGATGATCCCTGCATTTCTTCCTCATGCAAGGAACTCAGGGCAGTTTAGAACTTTCTCCTCCTGTCCACTTTCTCTCCACAACCTGTGAGGGAGGTTAGACTGAGAGCCCACAACTGGCTCAACATCACCCAGTGAGCTTCATGCACGGCTAAGTGGGGCCCAGAATGCAGTTCTTGTGGGGTCTAGTCCAACATTTGAGCCATTACACCGCATTGCTTGGGTAACTCCAGTGAAGATCTTACTGCCTCTGAAGGATGCTTTACTGCTGAACGGCTCTCATGCTTAGGAAGGTTCTCCTATATTTTTGCTAAAATCTGCTTCCCCCACAATTTCCACTCTTCAGTTTTGGTCTTTCCCTTGGCAACAATAGGTGTGGCTTCCGTGTGTGAAAGGACCAGTATAGATTAGCCGTGGGAATCCGAATCCTTGCCTCAAAGTGCCAAGAGTCATACAATATGTCTGCAGTTCTATCCTGAACAACAAAGGCTATTCCCATGTTTGGAGGCATCTCCATGTGTGGTGTGAAGAACCAATGTTAGACTTGTCTATTTGCTGAATATTTGGCCTCATGTGCTTCACAAATGCAAACCCCTGGCAGATTTGTACCTCACCAGGTAAAAGGTTCCTCACTTCTGTTATAGAGGTTTATAAATTTATGAATGATGTAGAGAAAGGAAACTGAGAAGCGATTCTTTCCCTCAGAACTTCGGATCACCCAGTGAAATTGGTTGCCCAGTGGCTGAGGACGGACTAAAGGAGTTCTCCACAAACAGCTCACATGGAACTCAGCACCACAAAATGTGGGGATGGTCAGAGGCTGGGTGGCTTTCCAAGGTGATCAGATGAATTTGTGGTGGTGGAGGAGGAGCAGGGGAAGAATTGGAGGAAGGCCCTGTCAGGGGTGACAAGCCATGAGAGCTAAATATTCAGGGAAAGTGTACCTGCAGGGAGCGCCTGGCACAAGGCTGACCTCCAACGGAGACAGGACACTCAACCAGCTGGATCTTTGACTGGATCTCCAGAAGATTGGCCTGCAGCTTCTATCATCCACAGACTGTGTGTGCAGTATCCCTGCTGCCTGGAGATGATAGGAGTTGCAACCCAACCATCTGGTGGGTGCCCAGTTGGCAAAGGCTGATGTCCGTCGTGTCCTTGAGACCAGATCTCCTGCTCCATCCTAAATAATCAAAAGATCAATGCTGGCAGAAGAGGCTGCAGAAATACAACATGCCTTCGGATGTACCTAGGAAGCCCGACGGCGTGGCTTTCCTTGCCTCGTGCACCGCAGAAGCTCAGACGCGGCTGCTGCGCCTTCCTGTGCAGGCCAGCAGCCCATCTGGTGCTTTATACGGAGTGGCTGATTTATTACCTTTCGGGCTGTTATCTTGCTTTTAAATCCGACCCCTCTCTGCCTCCCTCAAATCACTGTTCCGCACTGTTTACTCTTATAATAATGTCCTAACAACCTAACCTTTACCTTTCCAGCCGCCTCGCCCCGGTCTTTAATTTCCTCTGTTTGTGGGGCAAATAGATTGTAATGGTTTTCTTATAACTCATTTACCGCACAGGCCGAGATAACTGCCGTGCCGCATCGGGTTTGCTGTTCACATTAAGTGCGGTTCAAGAGGCTCGCTAAGCAGGACACAGCAAGACGTAAAAACCGGCCAATTCAACAGGTCGGGCCCCTTCTGCTCTGTGTGCAGCTAATATCGCGGAGGATGTGATTCAGCCTGCTTGAATCTGGGCTTGGCTTGCCCGTGCAACCTGGCAATAAGCGTGAGCATTTAAATCATGTTTTCTCTGTTTGCTAATTATGGCATTTTACGACGCTGGGCAAACAAACATAAAAGAAAGGGATGCGGTTTTACAAGAAAACACACAGGGGCCACCCTGATGCAAAATTTAAGGTCAGGACCAGCCTCAAAAGTCTGCATGGAGGGGTCTTGACAAGGACTCACAGTCCTGCAGGGGTCCCTGGGCAAGAATGCACTCCTCTTTTCCACCACCGCTTTTTCCTCTCCTCTCGCTGCAGCCCAAGGGAGTGAGCGAGAAGACTGAAGTGGTAGGGAGAAGAAATACTCGTAGCAGGAGCCGGAGCTCTTTGGCTCTCTGCTGGCAAGTGAGCAGGCAGCGGGGAGCTGGAATGATGAAGAAGAGGAGAAAGAACCGGCAGTAATGGGCGTGAGGGAGTCCCCCAAGAATTCTTTGCCGGGACATCCTCCAAAACCTGGCGCTGGAACGCATCACTGCTTCCATAACATCATATCTTTTGGACCAGCGACATACAAGAGATCCCACGTGGCAGAGCGGGATTCTGAGAGCCCCAGGTTCTAGTCCCCACTCAGGCACGGAGCTCGTTGGGTGATGCTGGGCCAGGCACAGGCTCAGCCCAACCTGCCTCGCAGGGTTGTCGTGAGGATGACCTAAGAGAAGGGGGAGGAGTAGATAAATTGCCTTGAGTCCCTTGAAAAGGAAGAAAACAGGCAGGATAGAAACAGAATCGATGAAGGAAGGAAGGATGAGTAACTGAGACGCTCTCTGCTGGCTTTGTGTGACCCTCCTGTATGTGGTTTCCCATTGCGGCCGAATGGGTGACCTCAGGTGCGCCCAGGCAGAGCCAGCTTCTCCGAACTGGTGCTGGGGAAGGATGGCTTCAGCATGTGGGCTCTCCAGTCCTTGGAGAGTGACTCGAAGCCCTCCTGGAGGTGTCCTCCCTGGGTTTCTCAAATGGCACATGCAAGCTGTTCTGGGAGAAGGACGCGTCCACGAGCGGAGTGGCTCCATGGCAGAAGTTCCTTCCAACCTGTTTGGGAGCTCCCCATCCTGACCATCCATGCAGGATTATCAGGGAGCTGGAGAGACAAAGGGACTGGGGAAGCCTCCACTCCCACCAAGCTCTTGCTTCCAGAATCGAAGCCTCCGGCCTCAGTGAACGCCACACAAAAGCTGGGAGACCACCAAGGGACTGGTGATCGAGGGAAGGAAGACAGGGCTGTTGGAGGGAGATGCAGCGAAGGTTAGATTAGGCCACCTGGGCCCAAGGTTGTAGATGTTTGCACGGGCCCTTCTTGCGCTTCTTCTGCTTGATGCGTGTGAAGATGAGGCGTTGTCCCGCGCAGAAGAATGCAGCAGCTCAGACTGTTGTGTTCGCTTAGTCTGCGGCTCGCTGTGACGGAGCGTGTCTGCTGCCTCATGGGCAGGGGTGGCTCGTGACTCGTAGGACATGTGAGGTCCCTCAGGGGGCCAGTGCTGGCAGGATTCTGTTCCTGGACCACAGTCCCGCTCTAAAGAAAAAGTATCATAATCATAATTGGCCTTCCACCGACAGGATTTGGAGTTCCTCGTGGAGAGGGGCAAATGACAGAAAGGATGCATCCTCTCCTTAATTTCCACTCCCTAATTGACAGTGGCCCGCTCCATCACTGTCGCCTCTGTTGATCCGCCGGCCTCGTTCCCTCCCGGCACTTTGATGGGAGAATTTATGAGGAATCAAATTATTGCCGCAAGAAGAGAATTAAAACGATCCTTCATTTACAAAGCCCCCAAGTTTGCCTTGTCGTGCTCCACCTTTGGGATTCTAAATGCGCCTCCCCTTCCCATAATGCACATTGGTTTTTACAAGTGCGGCAATTCCACGTAACAGATTATGGCTGCAATTTTCTTCTAATCTGCTCTGGAGCTGAGAAACTATTATACGGAGAGAGATTAAAAAAGTTAAGGGCGCCAGCTGAATGCACAAAACAGAAAGAAGAAGCAGAAACTACAATTAAAAAGCCTAATGGATTAACGAGCGGCAATTATTTGGGGATGAACTGTAGTCCAGGGCTAAAGTTTGGAAGCAGATGTGGGCAAAGACTGTGCAAGCGAGGGCTGCTGAGGTGGAAAGCACGTTGCAACTGCCAAGGGGCCCTCAGGTGAAGTTCGGAATTAGATGGTTTCGATACTCCCCAAGTCCCTCCCCTGTGCGCTTGGCTCACGTCACAAGGTCGATTATATCCTTCCAGTGGAACCAAGCCTAAAGGGACCTGTTTTTCACAATGCAACACTCCAGCATGAGTTAATTTACCCGCAGGGGCTACGATCTCTTGTGCATGATGCCCACACTACCATGGGTTGTTACGTTGGGAAAACCCAGATAGAAGGGGGTGTCTGTCGTGCCTGATGGCTCGACAGAGACGCCTACTCATGAGGAAGAGGCAGGAGCTAACAGTGAGAGTTGGGCATTGGAACAAGGGGACTTATACTTGGGGTCCAGTGCCCAGACGGCGCCTCTGCAGCCTGACTCTGAAACTGCTGAGCAAGTAGCCTCTTCCTCAAGAGTAGACGTCTCTGTCGAGCCATCAGGCACAACAGTGTCTGAGGGTCAGACAGCCCTTGGAACATCATCACATAAGCCATGGGTACTTGCATGATCCAACAACACATGGCAATTAACCCACACTGAGCTGCCGTGTTGTGCAAACAAGAAGGCTTTGCATACCATGATATTCAAATTGCGACAGCCCAGATTCAGGTTGGACGTCAAGAAAAGCTTCCTCGCTTTCAGGGCAATGTGACAGTGGAACCAGCTGCCTGAAGAGCTGGTGGGCTCTCCCACACCAGAGACATCCAAGGCGAAACTGGACAGTCCTCCGAGTGGGAGGGTGTACCGTGGTGTCCTGCAACAGCAGGGGTTGGACTAGATGGCCTTCATGGCCCCTTCCGACTCTACTATCCTACGATTCCATGATAGCCCACCAAGGGTTAATTGCTCATATACATGCATAAATGCAGATGTGAAGTGAACTGACCAATGGGCTACACTAGCTTTAAGGAGATAAGAATGCCGCATCTTTTAGGAGTACGAGATTTTATTAGGTGCAATTTTAGGTGTAGGAGATGCCATTATGGGGGAGAAGCAGCTCTAGCATGGTTGGAAGGGCCACATTCAGATCCTACATTCAGATCCTACATTTAGAAAGAGACTTAACATGATTTCAAGACCTTATGTGCAGATACTTAATTTAGACCCCACAATTTAGAGGAAGAATTAGCCTAGTTTAAAGGCCCACATTGGGACGCCACATTTGGATACCACGTCTAGGAAAAGATTTAATGTGATTTGGAACCCCGTGGTTTAGATACGTCCTCGGAATGAGATTTAGCATGGTTTGAAGGCCCATGTTCAGACACCATATTTAGATACCACATTGGATTTAGCATGGTTTGAAATAGTTGAGATTCTCTTTCATTGTCCAATTCCTTATGAAAATGAGGAGCTTCTATATGAAATACAAGACTTTTGCCTTCTGAGCAAAGATTGGAAGATTCAGAGTCGCTCACAGCACTGACGTTAAGCTGGAGAGCAGGCTGTGACCAGCACCTTCAGATCACGAGAGAGTGAAAACCAGTCGGAGGGCACAGAAATTACGTTCGCTTGGTCTGCACAGCTGTTGCCCCAACTAAGGTGGTTTGTTGTGCAAATGAAGAAATTTTGGGAGGGGAGGGGGGTTATAACCACAGGCTGTTGGCGTAGCTTGAACAGAGGGGCGAAGGCTTGGAGAAGCCTTGGAAAAAAGAAAGAACATCTACATTTGCCACTTGACAGATGAATATACATGAGTGACATTGCAGCAAAGCAGTGCCTTTTTTGGGTGGGGCGGGGCAGGTAGGTGGCCAGCGTAGGAAGCGCTGAGCTTGTCAGAGCAGGGCGCTGGGTGCTGGCCCATAAGCACCACCGGCAAAGTTTCTCCCAGGTGCCTCTGCATCTGGGAGGAAAGAACCTGAAGTCCACCTGCACAATTGTCGCTTGATCCCATGAAGGTATTGGCTAATGCTCCCTATATTTGTTTTGGATGCTAGCCCTAGGATGCCGCAGCTACACACCAGTGTGAGATTATGCCCCATTGTTAAAACAATTGTTTCCATTCAACCCCCTCCGAAGAGCACACAGCATGCTGCAAAGATCGAGTCAAGAGCAGTGGTAGAACCTCCTCGTGATGTGTCTTTGGGTCAGTTCCCAGGGCTGGGCCAGCCCAAGACATGTAGCTTCATGGGGTGGGAAAGAAAATGGTGACATCAAGGGATGCAGCAGCCAAGTGATCTTGGAAGCTGAGCAAGACAATCCTGGGCACAACTTTCTTAATCACTGAAGAGTTGTCCCATCACCATCAACACAGTCGTCATAAATTAGATGACCTAATAGTCCAGTTCCTTTCCACACCAGCTAGAATTAGCCTGTCTCTGCTGATGGTAGAACCAGCCATCTACGTGCATTCAGGGTGTTACTTCCAATGCACACAGAGATACACCTTAAGCCCCACCGGTGCGGGTGTTCAAGGATAGGCTGGACATGCACATGGTGGGCATGTCATGAGCGGAGCTGGCTGGAGCTGGGGGTCAGACTGGATGGCCCGGAGGCCCCTTCTGGCTTGCTCTGTTTCTATGCTTCTGCTCATTGAAAGCTCGCCCACCGATTCGGGCTTTCTAACTTCCCAAGCAGAACGAGTGCACAATAGAATATTCAGTTAGGGCAGAGTCCCAACATTTTTGGGCCTCTCCGTTTGCTCCCTGCTCTGAACGGCCCTACAAGGGATGTACAGGGCAGGGAGAGAGAAGCCGAATTGCATTCATGAACGCTAACCCCATGGACGTGATTCAGCCATTCCCAGAACAGAGAGAGAGAGAGGAGATCTGTGTGCTGGGGATGTAAACACATTGCAAAATTTGTTGGGAGCCGTTGGTTTTACACAAGTGCCTTTGCATGCGTTTGTGCAAATTCGCAGTTGTGCAAGTGCGCGCCCACGGAAATGTGCTGCTCCTCTCAACTCTCCCCCTGCAGCTGCTCATGTCTTTCCATGTAGGCTGAGACTCTGAAGATGGAAGACCATCTCCGGGACGAGCCCGGCAGGGTGGGGGGTTGTTTCGAAGGACAGGAAGGGCAAGGCACCCTCAGCTTTGGCCTCAGCTCCTCCTTGTCGTGCTTTGTCATTGAGACATTCTTGAAGGTGAGGAACACACAGAAGCACCTCTCACCTCTGTTCTCCTGCCTGCAAACTTCTGATTTTGGAAGATTATAGATCGCCCCGGAGGCTTGTACACGAAGGGTACAATCCTATGCATGTTCAGGCGGAAAAAGGACCTGCAGTTCTCTTCCTGCGGGATGGGGTGTCCTGGGCCAGCGGCTTTCTTCCCTGCCTAAACTTGCCTAGGCTGAGCCTTTAAGCCATCTTGGATGCCCGTATGGAAGGTCTGGAAGGCGCTGGGTAGACACAAGAGATGGGATGCTTTCTTGGTTTTGTTTCGCCGAGAAGGACACCGTGGGTGGAGGCTGGCTGGCGAGTACGACTTAGGGAAAGCATTTCTGAGAGCCCGTTCCTCTGAAACGGGGACATTAAGAGGATGGGTGGGGGAGGCAGGGAATAGCCGGGGCCTGCATAAAACAAACATAACTTCATATGTCGGTTTGCCATGACACCGTGCCGGAGTTTCTCATGCCCAGAGCCCATCAAGGAAGCCATTTAGTTGCTGATTTGCAAGGGAGAGATTCCACAGTCCTGCGGTGTTAATGTCTTTTCAGTGGGGGGTCCATTGCCAAATTCCAAACTCATCAACACAATCTTTTATTAATAACCCCTCGAAAGGCTTTTGTGGCGGCGTTATTGCGGAAGACATGGAAAGCTCCACAGTGTCATCCGTTATCTAGATGGTGAGGGGCAGGGGGGGCAGGAGGGAAAACACGGGGAAATAAAACAAAAGGCGGCGATGTTTTATAAACAAAATGTTTCATGTGTTACATCTCCTCGCCTTCCCTCCGTATAAAACAGTGGGGCGCAGGAAGGAAGCACTGGAAAAGATTTGCTGTTCGAGGGGGAAATGCCATTGGGCTGGACTCCCCCCACCCAGATTAGTTGCTGGGGAGAGCAGAGCACTCCTCCCTCCCTCCCCCCTTCCCAGCTTTCCCTCCCTTCTCTCTCCCCCTCCCCAGTGGGTCCAGAATTTAACCTCCTGTCTGGGTCTGGCCAGACTCATTTCACACGACACAGCAGGAGTTTTCGAAGAGGGAGAGCAGTTGCCCTGGGGGAGCTGGGTTCAAATTCTTCATTCCGTGGCCCCGGATGTGCAGGATGGCTCCTTAACGGCTGCGGTACGAGTCGGTGGTCCCTCTGTGCGAAAGAGCAATAAAGGGGCAACCGCGGTTCAGGGTTCAGCCCAGGATGTGACCAAGTGACCTGTTCTTTGCGAAGAAGTGCGAGAGAACAGTCCTTCTCCATCCAGCCAAGCCTGGTTTTACAGGTAATGAACCAAGGGGTGGGTAACAAATCCCAAGAAGGTGGGATGTGGGCCTTGAGCTACCCACCCACAGCAAACTGAGCAGTACGTGACACTTAACCCATTCAGGCATGCGCATGGCGCATTTCTTCTCCTTGATGGCAATGCGCAGAGGGAAAGTCACAAGGCTGAGACTCTGGCTTGGTTCCTGTACAAGTCAGGGCAGAGTGAGGCCAACCATGATGGAAGAGAAGACAAAGACGGCCAGCAGTCTCAGGGGACAAAGTGCTCAGATGCTCCGAAGCTTTGGGCCTCATCTCAGGCCCCAGTACGTGCTCAGCTCCTCTCCTTGTCTGGTCCTCCTGCACTGCCTTTCTTTAGTTGCGTAGACTCAGGTTGTGCCTCGGGGACACGACTGGCCTTGAGCAGAGGCCGTCACAGGAGCACGGTGTGTGTGGAGGGCAGATTCCCGGGCTCTCTTCTCCATGTTTTCTTTTCCGTGTCGGCTGGCTGGGGCCTCCCCTTCAAGCAGTGCTAGGCAGCTGAGGATGAGCTCCATTTTAATTTCTCACGATGGCTTGGAGTGAAGCTACACTGGGGGCATTATGGGAAATGAAAGTGGATGCTGGACACGGCTGCTCAACGGTGCTCGAAGTGACGCCAGCGACCATCGCCCCGTGCCACCAAGACCACCCGGGGGGAAGGGGCAGTGCCAGAGCAGATGCTGACCAGATCCCTTCAGCTCTGCATCCAGCACAGATACCAGGTTGCAGATATAATATACGAGGGGAGACCGAACCCCCCAGGAATTTATTTACAAAAAACCATGTATTTATTTTTACATGTTCAAACTTCAGTCACCTTCAAAGATGCCATGTGCCTATCGAGACATTTTTTTCCACTGCTCAAAAACAGGCTTTGATCTCATGGATTGTGATGCCTCTTCGTGCTTCTGCTGTTTTCGGTTTCACATCTTCCACATCAGCAAAACATTTCCCTTTGAGGACTTTTTTCATCCAGGGAAACAAACAAACAAACAAACAAACAAACAAACAAACAGAAGTCGCATGGGGCAAGATTGGGTGAATAAGGAGGGTGAGGCACAGGGGATATGCTGTTTCTGGTCAAAAACCGCTGAGCACTCAGCTGAATAAAATTTCACCACCGCACCCCGTTCGTGTAAATCAGCCATCACGAATAGGCAAACCCGTCGAAAGAGTCTCAAGAAACAAAACAGGAAGCCACACTGAAGCTGAACGCAGCCTCTCACGACAACCCAGCTGGGTACCCTGATGCAGGTAGGTTGCTAGAACACTCACCTGTACTAAAAGGGGGGCAACCTCCCGAAGATAATTCCTGTTTTTTTTGGTGGGGGGAGAGATCCCTCCTCTACATCTAGCCAATAGGTACGGGGAAACAGACAACCAACACCTCTTTGATTTTGAATTGGGAAATGCGCTCCAAGTTCTGGGCAAAATCCAAGGCTGGCTCTCCCATGAGGAGGGGTGAATCCCTTCTCAGGTGGCAGAGTGGGAGGGGTGGGGCATTACCCCTTCCATATCAGAGAGCCCTGCTTGGGGGGGGGGGGGGGAAAGCAGAGGCCAAGTGGCAGCAGGGGGGAGGAGAACAGCGGTGGAGGGCAGCCAGCACATTTCCTGTTCAGATCGTGGGCAAAACTATTTCATTCACGGTCACCGAATGCGGCGCTTGCATTTCTGTCCCATCCATCTCGACTCCCCTTCCCTTCAGACAGTAAACGCTGCCGCAAATCCTTGCACGGCAGCTATTCCACGAGAACAGCAACATTTCTGGTGAGATGCACGCTTTCTATTAAAGAGGGCAGTTTTCGAAAAGGAAACCCTCCAGTGACATGTGCCTGGAGTGGAGAAGCCTGCAGAAGACAGGTTATGGCTGAAAAAAGTTAATATAATAGGAGGACTTTGTTTCCAGCCAGGGGGAAAATAAACCGAGGCACTGGTTTTGAATTCTGCAAACAACACCCTATGGCGTTTATGACCATTGTGGATTTCGAGAGACAACAGCCCTCCTCATGCATTCATCCATGCAGAAATAGATGAGGAGAGTGCCAGATCATCTCCATTTCTTCAAATTCTCTGCCTGCCTCCCTCTCTCTTTCACGAGGCTTGCAAAACACTTTCTTTTGTGCTAGGATTCCAAAGCTGCCAGCGGAACCCTGATGCACACAGAAAGGAAGAATTCGAAAGGCAGGCCTCTCTTCTGCAGACCAGAGCTGGGTGAGAGTCACAGCCGTTTCACACAAACCCCAAACCCTCACTCCTGGTTACCCCAACCTCTCTTCATTCCAGCAGGATAGGACGCTGAGCGGTCATATTCTTGCTGCTTCGGCAGGAATCAGAAACTCTTTCCAGACGATTGCAAACCACCCAATGATCTATCAGCAGAGCGAGATCTGTCTGCCCTTTGCAGCATGTTTAAGCTGAATTGCCCATGTATACAACCCATACCATGGATAAATAGGCCCCACCAGCACTGATATTCCAAGGAGATACGGTCCCTGATGCTTCCTCTCTCTTCCACCTTGGAATGCCTTATCTCAAATATTGCATTTGTCACTCATTTCCCAGCTCGGGGGGCTGATTTTGCACACCTGACGTGAAGCTGCGGCATGCAACGTGGCACATTTGCACACCTGGGACTGACCACACTCGTGCCAGCACATAGCATTGGTCTGATAGGCGCAGGTGACCGATTCTCCTTGGAAAAAACTAAAACTAATAACTTGACTGATGAAGACAAGATGAACATGATGTGGGTCATGCACCTCCGTGTTACTGAGCTTGACCAATGAAACAACCTCTTGGTACACATTGCTGAAGACCCCGCCAGAGCCCGTTCACCCACAAGAGCCGGGCAGCCCGCAGGGGTTCTTGCCTCTAGCGCTAGCCTGTCCTTGCCCATGAATTACTCCAGTCATGGAGGGACCTCAAGTCTGGAGATGGGCCAAAGGACACCGGGCTGACCTTCCCCTCCATCCACTTCACCCTGGCAATTTGCCTGTATGAACTGAGGCCAGCCTTGGAAGCTCTTGGAAGCCAGCCTTGGAAGCTCTGCTTGTGGACATCGAGGTCTATTAGATTGGTGTACGTGAGAGACAGGGCCTTTTTAGTGGTGGCTCCGAACTTGTGCCATGACTCGCATTTTACACAACTCCTCCTCCTCTTCCTTCCTTGTACAACAAGGGACCACTTCCTCAGATATCTGCCAAGCGTCAACAGCTTCCCTGCAGGTTCCAACAACCACCTCAGTGGAGCCCCATTGTGAAAAGCAGCCCAACTAGTGCAAGAAGTTTACACCCTCCCAGACAAACCCTAACCCTCCACGGGGCTGAGAGGTGGTTTCTCTTCTTAAGTGCCCTGGGACCCCCTCCGTCACAGGATGCCCATCAGTGAATGGCACCCAGTGAGCTCTTGTTAAGACACAAGCCGAGGTTTCATTTCCAAAACGCTTTGTTATTTCCTCATCCCCCCCACATCTCCCCGCACCCTCTCAGGCAAATACATTGCTCTTTTGTTGCTTTTTCACCCTGTCGGCCACCCCTCCCCTTTGGCTTGGCTATTTCCTCTTTTTTGTCACCTCGCATTATTTGGGGGACTGTAATTCTTATCTGTTCCCCCTCCCATCTCCCTGTCGGCTTTTATGCCCCCCTTTCTAATCCCCAGCCCAAGTCTTCCTCCGGCCCTTGCTCGCTGAACCTCGCGCGTTCCCTCTCGCTTCCCTTTCCCTCCCCACATTCTCTGTAGGACGGGCAAGACTGGGGTAGCTCTGCTATAGCAACCCAACCTCCCCAGGGGAGGGGAAAAGTCACAACACATCTCTTAGGGGGAGAAAGGAATCTTTTCCCCGGCTGGTTTGCAGAAGCAAATCTGTCTTGAAGGCACAAGAGGGATTACTGTGGACCATGGGGATGAAGATTTAGTTCTACCCCTTGTTTCTTTAGAGTCCCAGAGACTCAGAACCCCGCTGCTATATGCAATTAAACACACTGGATAAGAAGGGATTGCAAAAAGGTTTAATTCCACTTTAATATCTTTCCAAGTTGAGGATTCCAAAGGGGAAGGCTTTAACCCATGAATGGCCATTTGGCCATTTAAGAAAGTCAACGCAAAACAAAAACAACCCAGAGCGTTTGCCTCTCCGAAAAGCACTCCTGGTCTGGATGTTTCGATGCTTCTGCCCCTGTTTTCTGGCTCTGGGTTTTTCTGGTAAAAATGAGTGCATGAAACAGAGCAAGCTGGACCAGCTGAATGTGCCTCAGCAAACCAGGATTTCTGGCAGAAAAGGGTCCTTGCGTCTTGTGTTCCCTGAGCCTGGAAGGGATGAAGATCAGTCTTGGGAATGCCAAATCTGTCCTGCACTGATCCGCTGTGACTCCTCCTGTCAGCACCCATCTTTTATTTATTTCATTTATTTATTTGGAGTTTTTGTATGCCGTCCCATTTGCATAAGCCTCGGGACGGCGTCCAACATAATACATAAACAATCATATAAATAGATACATATAAAATCTGGATTCACCCTGGCTAAACATTTACAACCAATAAATAATATTAACGATTATTAAAATATTGTTTAAATAAAAAGGTCTTGGTCTGGTGCCGAAAAACAAGTAACGACGGCGCCAGGCGGGCTTCTCTGGGGAGCGCATTCCACAGGTGGGGCACCAACGCAGAGAAGGCCCTCCTCTGGGTACTCACCCTCCTAATATCTTTCACGGAGAGTTCCCGGAGGAGGGCCTCTGCCACCGATCTCAAGGGGTGGGAGGGCAAATATTTTTGTTTTCTCCCTATTTTTATATTGTGGGGGTTGTGCTTCAGATTAGTTGCCAGAGGTGCCATTTCATAGGGTTCAGTGAGTTCCCCAAGCCCTCAGGCCATTCCAAAACTTCTGGGTAAGGTGTGTGAGCATCTTGTCTCTGGCCTGGCCTTGGAAAGCACATTGGACTGGAAATCAACACCATCATCCTCATCATCATATCACCTTTACATCCCACCTTTTCCCCTCCTGCGACGATCCCAAGGCGTCTTACAAGGTCCTTCTCCTCCCTATTCTATCCTCACAACAACCACCCTGTAAGGCAGGTGAGGCGAAGTCCAGAACTGGCCCAAAGCCCTCCAGCAAGCGTCATGACTAAGTGAGAACTAGAACCCGGATCTCCTGAGTCTCAGTCCCACACTCTAACCACTGTACAGCACTGCCTCTGCATTGCAGTTTACCTCTGGGCACGTTGCTGAACTCACCAAACTGTTAAACCCTTAGGAATCTGGGGCTGTTGGGAGCTGTAGTCCAGTCCATCCAGAGGATGCCACACTGAGAAACTCCAACATATGGAATACCATACATCATACTTGGTACCATGAAGAGGCGCCAACAACTTATGATCTGAGAGAGAGAGAGACTCCCTGCTAAACGAAGAGTATGTTTGCTAATTGGAAGAACTGTGCTTATCAGAGAATGGACCGCTTTGGTGCTCTTAACCTCTTCTGCCAATCATCTAAGTTAAGGATGGGGAAGAAATCAATTCCTAATTCATACTGGATTTCACTTTTGCGCACATACATGAAAGCTATCTTCTCAAATCTGTAAGTCTCCAAATTTTGCAGCGGAGTTTGCCCACTACAAAATGCATACCCAAATGCATCTTTTTGGGAAATGTGTGCACGCATGGGGTGCACTCAAGATCCGGGTGGGACAACCTTCTAATTGTCACCCCCAAGGAGACTTGGTCGATGGCAACAAGGAAAATGCCTCCTTAGTGGTGCCCCCACCCCCCCCCCCCCCCCAGTTTTGGAACAAACTTCCCTTCCAAACTGGTGCCAACTTTATCTTTTTGAGCCACATTAGACTGTTGTCCTTGATGACAGGGTATTTAATTAGCTTCAATATTCTGCTCAGGTATTGTGTTAGCTGCTTCTTGCGATTTAACTTGTGCCAGTACTGTAGCTTTTAAAATTTGGTTCAAATTTGACTTTTATATGATGCAATTTTCATGACATTTTATTGTTATCTGTATTTTATAAAGTATTTCTGTTGTACTTTATGTACTATGTAACATCCAATTTACTTACATTAACTTTACTTGCATTCTGTGAGAAAAAAAATGCTAGCAAAAACATGTGTATTGGGCAAAACTGTACACAAACCTGAATGCATGAGGAGGAATGTGCAGAAAAATGCAAATCTGTTGTCATGCTTTAAAAAACCCCCTGAAAGATGGAAAACGGAGAGAAACCAAAATAGAGAATTTCATCATGTCTAAACTAGAGTGCAAATATTGCGGCACATGTTTAATTGTGGCAAATGCAAGCACACTCTGGTGTGAGATGGTAGAGACTCTCATTTTCAAAACAAGGATGAACCTCCTTTTCCAAGAGCAATTGCCCTGCAGACAGTTGCAATGTTAATGAATACATTAAATAACTGTTGGAATGGATTGGGGTCTCCAACTTTGGTCTAGCTTGGTGGCAACATAGGGATAAAAAGAGAATGTCACATGTACACAAGAATGTCCTTTTATCTGGCTGTGCCTGTTCTATTTATTCAACCAGAAGTACAATTTATGAGCCGTATAATCTCTCTAAACAACCTAGTGGCAAAGGAAAAAAAAATCTTTCTTTACCCCCAATCCCCTGCCACCCAAAGGGGAAAAATGTAAATACTGGAAATAAGATTAGGCTCTAGGTTTGAGCTAGATATATTTTCGTTTTTGCATTTCCTCTACTTTTGTCTTCCAGGTGGGAACAGGTGAGATATTTGTCCAGCTGGATTTTGACGCTGAGAGAAACATAATGCAAACTAACCAAATTTTTCACATTCAAACCACTTTGCAAAGCAGAAAGTTAATTGGCCTTTAACATATGCATGTCTCTGAATTCAGCAATGGAGGCATCCTATAAAACATTGTTCCATTCTGTTGTTTCCCATCCTATACAGTGGGCAACAATAGAAAATGGAATAGAAAAATGTATAAAAGGCAGAATACTGTGTCATTTAGGCAGAAACCAGACCTACAACTCCAAGCATGAATTGACTGTGCTGACTGGGATATACTGGGAGTTGTAGGTCTCCCTTTTATTTTGCCTGAACTTGCATAGGTTTAAATTTGGAGTAGGTTTAAATTTAAAATTTAGATTTAGATTACAGTTCAAATTTGGAAAAGGACTGTGAAAATGAAACTTAACATATCTCAGAGTTTAGGATTAACCACACTTAAGCCTGGGAAACCCTCACAATCTAAGATGAACCAAACTTAAGAGTGGGAAGATAAGACATGAAGAGAAACAAAAATTTGCAGATTTGTCCGTAACAGATGGGATGCAATCAAAACAGGCAGATTTGTCCTGATCTCCAAAGACAATTCTCTCTTTCTGTGTTTCGCATCCTCATGTATACTGTGAATAGATACAGGTCTTAAAGGTGCAGTGAGAAAAGGCCACCGAATGATTTAAAATAATTAGTCCATCAGTTTTTTGGCATGGAGAAATCAATATATGGACACATTGCTTCTTTTTAAAATGCCTTTGCAAGTAACCACCAAGCCTGCATCTGAATTCCTTTTGGGGGTACTGAGGCTGAAATCCTTAATCTTTGGGGCCATAGGACAGATCAGCTCCCCTGCCGGGCCCACAGATTGAGGGGGCTGCCTCTGGAGGGAGCGGTCCTCTCCGAGGCTCGGTGGAACCCTCCAAGCCCTTTCTTCTCCAGTGTCAGCAGAGGCAGGAAGGAGGTGAATCGGGATGCCAGAGACAGGTTGGCAGAGGGTTGCCCCACGGCTCCCGCAGACAGCCAGGAACGTACAGGAGATGGCATCACAATTTTGGGGGATAGAAAAGAAGAAAGGAGAGAAAGGGCCACTCTTCCACCTCTTCTAGGCTGGTGTGAGCCTAGCAGGGCTTTGGATGAGGCAGGTGGGCCACCTTTGGGCTTCCTTCCAGGGGCTGGTGCAGTTGTTTTCCTAGACCCACAGCCATGCTGTTTGGCATTCCTTGATTCAGGTTCGAAACCTCAACGTCTATTTTGAATGCTCATGCGCATGAGTGCCATGTTGTGGGCCCTTTCATGCAAGGAGAACAACTCCCTCCAATCCCTGCTCCGGGCCATGGGACCTGTGGCAGTGGCAACGGGGGTGCTTTCGCTCTTCCCTTCTCCACTGCTCTTGCTCCTGCATGAAGCAGCAACTTGCACAGCAGAGTTCCAGCTGCCGGGAGCCTTGGGATTTAGAGTTTCCCCAGGGACCCCAACATCTACATCAACAACGTTGCTCTGAACATTCTCTAGTCCTGCCGTTATTGTGTCATTAAAAATCTGAGCATAGGAAGGGCCACATCTCATGGAGTATTTAGAATTTAATTAGCTCTCATTCAGGGATGCAGGTGGCACAGTGGGTTAAACGGCTGAGCTGCTGGGCTGGTTGATCGAAAGGTCGCCGGTTCGAATCTGCACAACGGGGTGAGTTCCCGTTGCTCCGTCCCAGCTCCTGCCAACCTTGCAGTTCAAAAGCATCCAAATGCGAGTAGATAAAAAGGTACCACTTTGGTGGGCAGGTAACAGCATTCCATGCATCTTGGTGTCTAGTCTTGCCGGCCACATGACCATGGAAACTGTTTGCGGACAGACGCTGGCTCCCTCCGCTAGGAAATGGAGATGAGCACTGCCCCCTAAAGTCAGGCGTGACTGGCCTTCATGTCAGGGGAAACCTTGACTTTTTACCTTTACCACTCACTCAGGAAATTCAAGCTGATTTGTACAGATGCTTGAGAATCCAATAGGAGGTGAAAATCCAACAGATTTTCATAATCTGGCCCACCAGATTCCCATTTGATAGCCCTGTACCAGCTCTGATGCAACTGTGGTGCAAGGCAAGCCAGCTTCAGGACCACCATCTCTGCGACAGACTGAGATTTGCACATTTTCTAAAAAAAAAAAACTGCTCATGGAATATGCACAAATAAATGTTCTGAAAACCATGTGGCTTCAGTGAGGCTTGTGTAGAATCAGCCCATTTTTCACAAATCACATTTGAGCCGCATGTTTGGGGTGCGTGGGCTCCTCAGACATGTACATGGTAGGCATGTCATGAGCGGAGCTGGCTGGAATAGGGCTGGGTCAGACTAGATGGCCTGGGAAGCCCCTTCTGACTCACTCTGTTTCTATGTTTCTATTTGCACACATTTCACGTGTGGTTAAAAAATTGCACCAATCGCTCTCTGTCTTAAAGACAGGGGTCTACAAACAAACAAATCAAAACTGAGAGAGGGGTGTGGAGAGGAGGAGGAGGGAGAGGAGGATGAAAACTTGGCCCACTTGGAGGTGGAAAGGAAATACATCGAACTCAAATGACCCCAGCTTCTGTGTTGCAGCACTGCTTAGCATCCCATGGCAGGAACACACAATCGCCAGATGGACCCACAAAAACCACAAGACTGCCCAAGACAGCACAAGGCTGCCCCATCACTTACAATGCTACAATTACAAATAGGTGATATAAGGAAAGCCTGCTGGATCAGACCAAAGGCCTATCTAGGGGCCACAGGGCAGATCCGACACTGGCCAACTGGTTGCTCCTGGGAAGCCCGCGACGCAGACATGAGTGCAGCCATGTCCCCCTGCTCAGGCTCTCCAGCAACCCAGCTCCAGCGCGTGTTGTTCTGTGCCAACAAGTCCTCTGATTTATTGCAGTCCTAAGACCAAAAGGAATGAACCCTGGCTGCCCTTTAGAAGGCCAGATCCTGAAGATGAAGCTCAAATACTTTGGCCACCTAATGAGAAGGAAGGACTCCCTGCAGAAGCCCCTGATGCTGGGAACAATCGATGGCAAAAGAAGGAGGGGATGGCAGAGGATGAGGTGGCTGGATGGGGTCACTGGGGTGGTGGGTGTGGGCTTGGGTGGACTCCGAGGGACAAGAGAGCCTGGAGGAATGTTGTCCATGGGGTGTGATGGGTTGGGCATGACTTTGCGACGAAACAACGACAAAGACTGAACGCCTGCCCCCCCCTCCCCCCACAAATGTCCTCTTCACAGCAGCCCTGCTCATCTCAACTTCAGGCAGTTTCCCCAGAACTGGAGGTTTTCAGTGCATGAGCATACACTGCCGTGCTCTTGAGCACCTTCTCCTCTGTGAATTTATCCCTTTCTAAAGTCATCCAAATCTTCCAGGAATGGGGTGTGTAACTTTGCACTGCCTCTTACATAGTTGGACTGTATGCTGTGTGAAGAAGTAGCTCATTTTATCTGTCCTAAACTTCCTTCTGCTCAACTCGGTTGCATGTCTTGAGTTCCAGTATGTTGGGAGAGAGAGAAAACCTCTCCCTATTCATGTTCACCATCCCAAGCATCCTTTCATGCACATCTACCATTTCTCCCTTTTCTTTCTAAATACAAAGCCCCATTAAATCCTTCTTTTTAGGGGAGTTGCTCCAGTCCTTTGACCATTCGTATTGCCCTCTTCTGTATAGGTGTAGTTGTTTAAGCAAGCAGAGAAACAGAGCAAAGGTTTCCAACCCTAATTCACATCCAGCTTTGGGAAGACTTCTTCAGTTAGAAGAGGAAGAATTTGCGTATCTCAACCTGAAAACCAGTTCTAGCAGGAAGAGCTGAAATCTGGGCATGGCTTTGCCTGGAGATGAGGAGCTGAAGCGGAAGACTGATGGTGGTCTTCAAATATCAGAAGGCCCATCAGCCAGAAGGGGGAGCAGATGTGCCTCTGTTGCTGCAGACGGCAAGACAAGAAGCACATTTCAGCTAAGCGTTGGACGAAATGTCCTAACGTCGTTTCATGGTGGAACAGACCACTTTGGGAGCTGGTTGCTCACTTGTTGGGTGTGTTTAGGCAGGGTTCCTTGGTGATACTCAAGGGAGATCCTCCTTGAAGTAAGCGCTTGAGCGAGAGATGGACAGAAGGTAGTTATCGAGATGTCCTGGATTTCTACTGCACAATGGTCCTGCTCATGGCAGCATGACCCGTGGTCCTGTGTGTTGGGAGCTGAAAGCTAAGCTTCTAGAAATCAATCTCCTACTCACTGCTGGACTAACCAGCTTCCAAGGTCCCAGGGTTAGATCTCAACATGTTCATGCTGAGACTCAAAAGCAGTGGAACAAGCTTGGCATCAGTAATAGGCCTACATTAAGCATGGCTGCATCTGGATCCAACCCAAGATCCTAAGTTTAAAGGATTCATGGAAAAGTACATGCGGGTTCTCTTCTAAAGGCCAGTGATACAATCCAATTTCCCCTTGTGTATTCCAGCAGCAAGCTCATCACTTGAAGAGTATCTCTATTATTTATGTATTTATTTACTTTATTTGTATACTACTCCATATCTATATTCCATATCTGGATTCTGGAGTAGTGGACAATAAAAAGATCAAACAAGTACCACAATAAAAGCCATATATTTAACCAAGATGGCATCAAAAGCGAGGCTGCTCCACAAGAGAGACAAAGAAGCTCCTTCTGAAAACAACCCAGTGATGGGGCCTGCAGGGACTTCCGGGGGAATGGAGCCACCACACGAAAGGCACTTCTCCTGGAGGATGCCGATCGGTCCATAGGCCCACCAGGAACTGCCAGGGGAATGTCCTCCAATGACCTCGGTGACCGGGCAGATTGGTGAAGGAGAAAGCGCTCCCTCAGGGACCCTGCTCCCAGGTAGTTTAGGGCTTTCTGCATTAGTACCAGTAGTGGCCCAGTAGTGAATAGGCCAAGGGTGCAAACGGGCAGATCCTGAGATCAGCAGATGCCGGCAGCCTGCACCAGCTCCAGCTTCTGGAGCAGCCTTCAGGGCAGCCCCCAGCAAGCGCCTTGTTAAAGGCACTTGGGGGAACCTCAACAAGTGATGATGCCATTGCTGGGGTGACCGGGAAGACATCATGGCTCTCAGCTCCCCTCAGTGCCAGCCCACGTGGCCAGAGATCCATAATGCTGGGAGCTGTAGCTCAGCCTCTGGGGAAGGCATAAGGCTGGACAAGGCCATTTGGGGACTCGGGGGGGGGGTGGTTTCATGGGCGCAACGGCAGAATGCAGACAGGTGCATCGAAGGCCGACTCGGCCACTTCTCGTCTTGCCCTGCCCTCACCCTTGAGGAAATCTGCACATGTTTAGGAAAGCCTAGCCTGGCTCCTAACGCGAGCAGTTTGTCTTCTCCAGCCTGGTGTCTTCCGTGCTCCATGCAGTGACAATGGCCACCTATCAGGGATGTTGCAGCAGATGACTCCCTGCTCCAGCAGCGGGGTGGACTGGATGACCCTTGAGGCCCCATTTCATTTCTCTATTCCTTATAAGCCTGCCCTGTCCTTTTTTCTGCAAGGTGACTTATATAACCTCCTTCCTTCTCTTCATTTTATCCTCACAGCAACTCGGTGAAGTAGGTGAGGCGGAGAAGCAGTGAATGGCCCAAAGCCACCCAGTCAGCGGCACGGCTGATCTCCCAAGCGCTGCTCTTCCTAACCTCCCAGCTCCCAGTCCAGAAATCTAATCACTACACCGCACGGTCTCTCACAACGCATCCATGTGCATGTGCCTTAAAGACGGAATACATCTATCTGCCAACCCAGAAATGATACTTTAGGCGAGAAGGAGCTGAAGATCGGCAGCCTGGGCGATTTACCGCACAGCAATCTATTCAGGCATCCACGAGGAGATAAACTAGGGACGGCGGCACATCAGGACTGCCCCTCAGGAACGGGTTCGTTTCAGCGTGGAACGCTCCGCCTATAATGCCAGCAGTTAGAAACAACAGCCGGACGAAGGCCCAAGTCCCACCTTGCCGCAGCATCTGTGTTTGCTCTGGGGATTTAGCAAATTGGAGGCTCTTCCACCTGTATTTACAGATTTACCGATAAGCCGCTGCACCTTTCACCAAAAGCATCAATAGTGGCTCAGCACGTTTTTCCACCGGTCGATCACACAGCAAGGGGGAGCTGCAGAAGAGCTGGGCATCCAGTGAACCGAGCACACAGCAAAGCTGGTTTTCTCCCTGGCTTCTGCTCCCGTGGCCTGAAGAGTCCAAATGGAGGGGAAAGGCCATTTTGAAAGCTCTGATTCTGTGAGGACAAATGCACAATCCCTCACGGATGAGGGGCCATGGGCTTCTGAACTGCAAAGCGGGGTGTCCCTGAGCTTTTTTCCTTTACACCTTTTCCTGTCCTGCTTGGCAGTCTGCTCCAGAAGCCAGGCAGATGCCTCCACTAAGTCCACAGGCAGGCTTAGAAAGTGTCGGTTATAGCGGTGGATGGATGTTCACAGCTGGACTGCAACAGGCCATGGAAGTTCCATTGCTAGCATCCATTGATAGACTACTCCTCTATGAATCCATCCAAAGATGGCAGAGGCCACTTGATGACTTATGAGTGTTTTGGGCTACAACATCTTGGCCATGGCCAAGGACGTTGATGATGATGGAAACTGTAGCCCTGAAGACCTGGAAAGCACTGGGTGACTTTCATCTGGTTCAAGGTGACCTCTAGGATCCATCACTATGGATCTGATGCATTGGATCACGGTCCCAAATGTACACCCTCTAGGTTGTTTGCCCTGTCAAATTCACTGGGATTTTCTTCTGAGTACACATGTAAAGATTTGCACTATTCCTGATGGTGGTGGTAGTAGTTATCATCAGAACAGATGTAATTAGAACAAGCTGAATTATACGCGACGTGCCCATGGCGGGCATGTCGTGAGCGGAGCCGGCTGGTGCCGGAGGTCAGACTAGATGGCCTGGGAGACCCCTTCTGACTCTCTCTGTTTCTATGTGTCTATGAATTTCTTTGCTGGTCACTCTGGATGTTACCCAAGTCCTAGGACTGTTACAGAGAGGGAACGCATCCAGTCTTTCTTTAGTTGTTCCAAACTTGGCCTTATTTTTTAACCCTTGGCCATCTTCACCCAAACGTTCTTTTAAAATCCTCAAACTAACCTGGCTGAAATGCCTTTACTCAAGGGGAAAAGGCATCGCCCCCTTTGGATGCCCTTTCCTGAGCCTTCCCGGGATGAAGCAACCAGCGTTCCTTGTGGCAGGACCCCACGTAGCCACATTAAGCCCAAAGAATGCAGATGGCTGTTGGACAAATTCGTGTCCTATTCAACCGTGGACAAACATCCTTAAGTTCTTTCCCAAATGCCCCCAGTGGTCCCCCACTGAAGATTTGCCTCTCTCTGCAATCTTGGCCAGAAGGATTGGAATCCACAAGGTGCAAGCACATGTGTGCGCACACACGAACACACACACACACACACACACACACACACAGAAAGAGGTGGTTGCTCTGGGAGTGTGCGATGCATTCCAGCCGGCTAAGCTGACTGTTGGCCGGCCCTCTCTGGCTTGACAATGCACCCAAAATCCTTATCATTAAGGGCTTAAGATGCTTTTTATTTTGGAGACAAAAAGAATACTGTTTATGGGGCATCGGACGCAAACCATCTGTAAACAGTTGCTTTGAAGAAGGAGCCAGGGCAAAGCCGCAGTGCGCCTGGAGGCACATACCCACAGGGTCAGCCATGAAAGGAAGAATGCAAGGTGTACTTCAGGTCAGGAGGCAGCTCGGGGGTGGGGGGACATCTGAACGACCTCAGGGTCCCTGGCTAGCCTTTTAAAACAATTGTCTACCCTCCCCACTCACAGTGGATGAGTCAGGCTGTTTCCAGCCCCGGTCAGTTTCACATGTATTCAATCAGAAGCCCATACCATCCAATTTCCGCATCCCTCCACGAATTGTCTTTTTTCTTTAAATGCATGAAAAGCTGCATTTCTTTCCATACACTGTATGCAATTTCCCTTGATGTGCACAGTGCTTCCCTGCGCCTACACACTCCGGTATGCAGCTTTCCTTAACGCAAACCTGCCCTGCAAAATTTGGAGGCATGCTGCCTGAAAGAAAACACTGACCCAATCTGCATATCCACCTGCTAAATGTCAATTAGGATGACTCATGCCGCAGGACAAACAAAATTCTCCATGTTTATGCCACCCCAAATACACTCTTTAAACAGCCTTTACCTTAGGAGCGTCGACCGCTGGGACCAAACTCAGTTAGGACACAATCCGATGCATGTTCAGACAGAAAGCAGTCCTACAGTTCCCAGCATCCCCCAGCCAGTCACTCCAGCTCTGATCCCGATGATAACTTCACAAGCCTTGTTCTCTAGCATCACACTCCGCTGAGGGTTGTCATTGCCTGATCCTTCTGCCATAGCCCCATCCTCCAGTGGCTGGAAAAGCCAAGGAAGGGTGCGATCTTATGGTATCCTGATGTTGGTAGGGCAGGATTGTGCAGAACAGAATTCCGTGTTCCAGCTCCGAGATTCTGCAACCTCAGAGCTGGGACTCTAAACAAGGAGCACCCACCCCACCTCCCTTGCAGCTAGGGTGGAAAAATCCACACTGGCTTCCTCTCCAAGGTTGGAAATCAACCTCTCCGAGGTTGGCTGCCTCTCTGAGGTTAGAAATCAACCTTGGAGAGTGCTAAAAGGCAACAGGGAGAGAGGGGGGTTGATGGCTTTCGCTGCATCTGGATTTCTTTTCTCCACCTCTACAGCACTTCATTGAGATGGCCCCCTAGATGACATCCGGGGGGTGAGCTACAGGGTGGTGGAGATGCCCACTGACACCCCTTGTGCTCTTCAACAGATGCACATGAGCCCATGTGCCCGGAGGCTTCCGTGCACATCAAGAGTACCGGATCGTGCGCAAGGAGATTTAAGAAGTCAGCCTGCGACTTTAAATTAATGCTTCAGCGGCGGGGGGGGGGGGGGGGGTCCCTAAAATCAACTTAAATTATCTAAGCAGTGGCACACAACAGTCGCGGTCCCTGCTGCTTAGGAGAGTGAAGCTTGCGTGCTCCATGACCGACCACTCTTCTTGTGTACAGATTCATCGTGGAAGTGTGACATTTTAGAGGTGGAAGGGGCCCCTGGGTGCCATCCCCTGCTCGGAGCCCTAATCTCTGGCCAACCCATCCTTGGGAAATACTGGCCCCATTTCAAAGTCTCCCCTGAAGGAACAGCACTGAGCATTCCAAAGAGGGTTTTATTGTGCCACTTCTCTGCCTTGTGCACAAAATTCCACGAGGGATCCTTGAGAGAATGATGGCAGCATATTTATACCACACTTTTCTTCCTCTTGCAAGGAACTCAAGGCAGCATTCAAGGTTCCCTTCCTCTCCATTTTGTCCTCATGACAAAAGCTGCAAGGGAGGTTAGGCCGAGAGGCAGTGACCGGCCCAACACCTTCCAGGGAGCAGTTGGGAACTAGAACCAGGATCTCCGGAGCCCCAGTCCAGCTTTCTAATCACTGTGCCACCCTGGCTGCGAGTCAACGATGTTGCCTTTGACTTGTCCCCCCACTGCTTCTTTTGCAAGTCAAGAAAAAGAAGCCCTCGTACTGCAGAAGCACCCATGAAACAAACAAACAAACATCTAAAACCAAACCGAGCAAATCAAAAACTCAAAACAGGGGCAGAGTTCTTTCTGGCTGTTCACCTGAAAAGTTCTTTCCATATTTTCCTTTCCTTCAGAGCTACCAAAAAAAAAAAAAAAAAGCACCAAGTTGTATTTACCAAAATGTATGGAGTGCAGCCAGTTGCCGAGGGATTAGATGTCTAGAGACCCTGTGGAGGGAGAAGGACTGCAGCTGTTCACAGAAAAACTCAACTAAGCGAAATAAGTAAGCCATCCAGAGACATGTAGTGATTTGATGGGTTAGAAATATTCCAATTAATTAATTAATTAATTAAAGCATCCGCCCCTTGTAAGAGCTAGAGAAAGAGGGAAAGATTGCAGAGGCTGATTGGCTAAGGGCAGAAGCCCATGAGGATGCAGTCTGCCATAAAAAGAGAGCGGGCACAATCAAATGTCATGCCAGCCCCGGACATGGTCTTTGGTGCTGTGCCTGCCACCCTCTGTGCACCTGATAGATGGCCAGAACCACTGTGGATTATTGCCCCCCCCCCCCCGCCATTCTCACATAGGCAGTCGCAGGGGAGACCAGCAGGACTGATCATTCTCCCTGCTCTGCTGTGATTGGGACCCTTTTTTGATTCACAACAGCTTTTTGTCCTGTATCCCTTCTTTTCCCTGCAGAACATGCAATCTAACTTAATGGGGGCTTGTACAGGCATCACTCCTTATACCTCCCTGAAAACTCTATAGGGAGCCCTTCTGAAAACCAAAACCAAAACCAAAACACGCCCATTTAAAAAGACCTGGAGTTTGACAGCTCTCTGTCAAATCTCTAGTTCCTTCTAAAAGGGAGTTGCTTGCACTTTTCCATGCTCCTGAGCACCTGAGGTCCTGGGTAAAGTGGGTAAATTAGAGCACCTTCAGGACATTGTAGTCCCCCACCCCCCAAAAAATGCTTCCACTTTTGGTTTGGCCTGACAGATCACTTTCTGATAGCTGTCAAACCAAAACAAAGTAGGGGAAAATGGCTATTTGGATTCTCTCTAGGGTTGGTACATTGGCAGTAGTTACTTTTCTGGACATAACCCAGGTAAGTCTGCCCATTTTCATACTTTCTTAAGCACACAGGTGCCTACTTGCAAAAGATGGAAAAATAATAGCATGCACAATATTTACCCATAACAACAACAACACAACAGTGTAGCTTAGTGGTTAGAGTGTTGGACTGGAGATCTGCGAGCTCCAGGTTCCAGTCCCCACTCTGCCAGGGAAAACAGTGGGTGACTTTGGGCCAGTCACAGACTCTCAGCCTAACCTACCTTGCAGGGTTGTTGTTCTGAGGTGAGGGGGCTTATATAAGCTGCCTAAAGTTCCTTGAAAAGAAAAAAAGGTCAGCTAAAAATGCACACTAATAATAATAATAATAATAATAATAATAATAATAATAATAATAAAAGACTGATAGCCATGGACAGCCCTTCTAAGGTGCCATTTGGGCACTTTGAAAGGACTGTTAGTAGCTGTCAAAATGAGGATCGCAAATGCAAGCTGTCAAATCAGTTTTTACAATTTCCTCCCAAGTAAAAGGAACTGCAAAAATCTGGGGATAAACTGCAAAAAAGCTGTGGCAAGCCAAAAGTGGCTGCCGATCCCCGTGGAGAAGGCAGTGAGCCAGTGCCCCTTTGGCACTTGCGGAGTGTGCGACCTGTCACACAAGCCACCCAGGTTCTTGCTCCCAACAACCCTTTGAAGTCGCGTCGACTGAGAGTTCACACCTTCCGCTTTGTGGCTGGGTTGCAGATTAGATCCCGGTTCTTCTCTGCCCTAGTCTGGCGCATGACTCCACACTGGTGCCCCCAGTCTATTCCAAGATGTGCTTGCATCCAAATGCTTTGGACTCTTGCTGGGCTCTTTGGACGAGCAGACTTGCCTCTTCGGCACCCATCCTGAAACTCACAGCTTCCCCAATGCATCTTAGATAATTTATTCTCAGTTAAAAGACTTCCCTGCACACAATCTCATAAAACTCCTTTGCCCAAACAGCCTGCACTTCATCTTTATTGTCACATTGATGTCTTTATAAACTTATTCACATGATCTATAGGGAAAGCAGATCAGACAGCTCCCAATTTATGGGCCCATATAAAAGGCATCTTATATTTAACTACTGCATTTAGCTGTGTTAACTGCAAGTCAAAGTATTAAAGACCAGGCACGTTTCGACACTAAATTAAAAAACGAGGGAAGGAACGGGGAGAGAAGTAACTTCCGCTGCTCAATAATACATAGACAGTAGGGTTTTTTTATTACTCTTTAATATCATGATTTCCATTTAGTTTATAAATAATTGTAGCTAGCTAATGAAACGAAATCAAAACGGCCTCCAACCCATTCCCCCAGGGCAAACTAAACTCCCCCTTTTAAAGCGTCTTAATCGTAGCCCAGTTCCTACAAAATTAGCATAGTAATGGGCTTTAAATTGAGCCTCTTTGTTTTTTAATTAAGCTCCCAGCAGGTAAAAATAAAACAGATTATTGAAGAATATGCCAACCCTAATAGCCTGGAGCTCTTTTGACATTTAAAAAGATCCCACGTTAACCCTTTGGAGGAGGAAAGCCTCTTCGATCATTAGCCATTTTTCTGCCTGCCTGTCTATCAACTGCCAAAGTTTTTGGGGTTGCATGGAAGGTAACCTATGGACAACCAGCCAGAAGCTCAGCTGGTCTTCCCTCCCAATATGCCACTCATCCCTTTCTCAAGGCTGAGCATCGGCCGGCAATGGTACCATTCATGGCATCTCTGGAATGACGCATGGCGTGGATTACCGAGAGATGTCCGGCGGGATTGGCTGATGTGTCCATGAATGGTCACGGCCTGCAAGAGGCAGAGACCGAGGGAGCGACGGGGAAGGGACTGCTGGCGGATTGAAAGTTATGGCTGCTTTTTGCCTCGGTCTGTTTACAAGCGGGATCTAGCGGATTGGTAGATTCAGCAATGAAAACCTTGGATGCCAAGGAACATGCGCTCCTTCCAGCTGCTTCCATTTATTGGTGGGCTGGAGCAGAAGGCATCCTGACAGGCTGGGCCTCTTTGTTCGTGTGCAAAAGGGTTGGGGTTTTGCTCCTCCGGAAAAATGGGCAAAGCATGAAATAAGCTTGGTTGAAATAAGGCCGTGAATCTTTCAGTAGGTGAAGTTTTACCTCCTCCCTTCAGCATGTGTGGGACTGGTTCAGAAAAATGCTCAGTGGTGTGTGCATTCACTATATTCCTTGCACACACTGGATGGTCTTTTACAAGCCTTGCCGTTTCCCCCTTAGTTTGTTTTCTTCTCTCCACTCGGGGAGCTCCTCTAAGTCCTTCTGAATCGGCCTCCTGTTTGTGGCTGGTGTCATTTGTCTGCACAAGCGAGGCCTTCACTGCCTGGACATCCGGAACATCAGTGACAGCTCCCTTCCAGGCAGGGCTGCCTCAGAAACACTCTGTTTTCAACAGCAAGTATCCGTCTTGTTCTTCCCAGCAGCAATTTAAGGACACCCTTCTCCAGAGTCATGTCTGAAGCAGGGGTGGAATCCTTCTCCCTCTACTGTGTTGCTAAGCAGGGCTCAAATGTGCTACCTTGTCCATATAGATTTGGGACCAAAGGTCTCTATTTTTGGGTCATTGTCCTTGGTCAATGCCTGTTCTTCCTTCTGGCTTTTGGGGGAGACTTGATGAAATTCTGTTCTTGTGAGCTTCCATCAAGTGATCTCTTATGCCTCTCCAAATAAAAAGAAGGAATGCATCCCAAAGTGGGCAGGGAGAGTGATACAGATTTGCATAAAATTTAGATATGCAAGTAGGTGAATTGTATAGATGAACAGCTGAGTGACCCCTTGCCTTCTGCAGAGTTGTCGCTTCAGCTTTTTCACTCCTAACCCCTTCAACTATTTAAAGGCAACTGGCAAAACTGTTTCAGGTCAGGTGATCAAGAAGGACCAATCCCCTTCCACTTCTGTCAGGCACAGTGTAGGGTGGCCACTGAATGAATTAGCAAGTAAAAGAAGTTGGAGAGAGTGTAACACTCTGTGCTTTACTGTGCCGCTCATTTCCACCCAGGGCCAGCATCTGTACCTGGCATCACCGGGCAGTTGCCAGGGCCCCAGCTTCCGGGCAGGGTCCACGATTCTGCCATTTTGGGGGCTTTTAAAAAAGATCCTTCTGGTTCCTCTGCTCCAAGCAGTTACCTCTTAATCTCTGGGAGACCAGTGACTAAATTTTAATTTCCTGCAAAGCTCTTCGGGGAGGATGGCTCCAGGGAACAGCGGGAAATGAAAATGGCAAGTGCCGGTCACCTGGAGCTGCTGTGTTTTCCGGCGGGTGCAATTTCAGCTTGCAGGTTGCAATGGCTGGATCTGGCCATATGAAAATGACAAAGGACAGCAGATCCCACTTGCCCTTCCTTCCTGTTCAATCAGCTCAACCAACTTCTGAGCGAGATTCCTCTCCCTGCAGTCCTGCCGCTGCCAGACAAGCATTGGCGAGCAACCGGCAGTTGAGAGAGTCGCTCCTTCTGAAACCCACGATGCCCCTCGAGTTTTACCTTTGCCTTGGGGGTCAGCTTGCTGTTGCTAGGCAAAAGGGATCCTGGCCCCCAGAAATGTTTGGGACTCTCTTGGCTGCATTCAAGCATCTAGGCAGACACTTCAAATTAAGTGTCACTGGCTGAGACACTCTCTAAGCTTGCGAATGCTTGGCATTCATGCTCGGGGCTGGCTGGAGGATTGTATGGAATTCTGCAAGAAGTTCCAAGGGACAGTTGCCAAACAGAGTAGCTGGGAGGAGGACAAGAGAAGCGACGGCGTGAAATAGCATCCGTTGTCCTGGCCACCATCTCCCTCATCTATGTCGCCTTCCCCCTACTTAACACACACTCCCGAAAAAACAAACCTGGAGAGGCTCGAGACTTAGAGTAACCTCTCCCCACTCGGTGGTCTCCAGATAGCTTGGACCACAACTCCCATAAGCCCCAGAGAGCATGGACAATGGTCAAAGAAGTTGGGGGTTGTAGTCCCAAGCATGTAGCAGGCACTCTGCTGGGGAAGGCAAAGTTAGAGCTGGAACACAGGAGGGGAAAATAAACCACACCATTTGGAAACGAACTCCCTGGAGAGGCCTGAACTTGGGTCACTGAAAGCTGGACCCAAAAAAGTATCCTTTGACTTCCAGCAATATTCCAGGAAATTCTGGGAATTCCTTGGAGAACAATGAGAGAGTCCTTCCACAGAAGGTGAAAAACAGTGGATGATCCTTCCATGAAAGGAAGGGGGCGTTTGCAACGGAGGAGGGGCTGCAACTCCGTGGCAGGGCAGCTGGTTGCCTGGCGGCAGGTCCTGGGTCCAGCCAGGACTGTCTTGACACATGGGCCTGATGGGCATGTGCCCGTGGGCCCCATCCTAATCTGTGTATGTTAACCCTTGGAAAATTGGAAAACTTCCAGAATTAACAGCAGTTGTCGTTGTCGTAGGCGCCCAGTACACTGCTTTGCCCGGGGCCCGTAATGCTGTTAAGATGCCCTGGGTCCAGCCCCCAGGATCTCGAGTTCTTCCAATCAGCATTGGAGGATATAAAAGACTCTGCAAGGGCATTCCGGTCTGTGCAGGCAACGCTGTGCTCTGGGAAAGCATTTATTGACCAGGCCTGAGGTTTAGCGACAGAGCACTTGGTTTGCACACAGACAAACTCAGGTACCATCACTCTGAGGGACACCGGAGCGATGCTGCTAGTGCTGAGTTTGTGCGAGTTGGAGGAATCTGTTGGCAGGGAGGGAATTGCCCAATAGATGTTCACTATTCTCTCTTCCTTGCAAGAGTCTTGTTTGCCGACCACATGCTAAGTACCCCACAGCACCCACGACGCCGTTTTCGCTTTGCTTGGGGAGTCGTTGGCTCCGAGGCACCCATGTCTCTCCATGGTTCCCGGTCATCCCGCTCAGCTGCTTCACAGCAGGCAGCGCGATGTCCCGGCTGGGAGCAGCCCCCTTCTGGGACTGAGGCCCGCCACCTTGCATCTCCACTCCAGCTTGGCTCGATTATCTTCCATCGTGTCAACGTGGCCTGATAAACTCCGTTCCGTTGTGGGCCCATTCACGGTCTCTATGGAGACATGCGACTCATGGCCAGCCTTGTATCCAACGGGCGCGGTGACTGCCAAGAGACGCTCTCCTTCAAAATGGACAGTGCAGCTGTCCAAATAGCATCTGTGTACCTGGGTGGAGAGACGCCTCTTTGTTTACTCAGACCGAACAGAATACACAATGGTAATTCTTCCTGATTTCATCGCCATCTCTTCCCCCCCCCGGAACACCCCAAGGGAGCTGCAGAAAGCATTGTCCCTGACAAACATTAATGGCCATCCAACCAGCCCAGTCTGTGCCCACCTGGGTGTCCGCCTCATCCCAACCAGCGGCTCCTTCCCACTTCCATTGTCCTGCACCCTCAGGCACATGGGAATCCATGCTCCTGTGCAGCCTTCCTTCAGCGGCTCTCGGTTCCTCCAAGGAAGAAGTTAAACTCTGAAAGTCTTGGTTAATTTGGAGAGAGCCGTTTGTGTGAATGTAAGCACAGGTAGAAATAGAGGAACACCATCTGTTTCACTTTGTGTAGCGCTGGCATTTTGTTTCACAAGCACAGCTTCGTGCCTCACCATTTCTGCATCAGCTGCAAATGTTTTCTTGAGAATATACCCAAATATTGTAGATGTTTTCACAAATATCACTATAGAGTCTTGTGTGTGATTCCTTTTCATGCACACAATTTGACAAACAACTCTGCTCAGCGAGCTGCTCACTTTTGTACACATTCTGTTGTAACTAGAGATGAACATCGTAAAAGTGTGACACACGTGAAAATCAATGGGCAGTTGTGTTCCAGTCTAAGCGTTATTTCAGGACACGAAGGTGAGTCTGCATTAAAACGTGACCCAAACAATTTTCTTCCCTATCTCGAAGCAATACAAACTGAAGCTCAGCTCCAAATATACTGAAGCTGTTGGCTTGTTTGTGATCTTAGCATGTTCTGGATAACTTTAGAAAACTTGGGGAGCCTTTCCAACACTCCTGAGACTCAGGTGCCACACAGCACCCCCTGCCTTTGATGTGCGGAGATTGATATCTAAGGTGCATCCAATGTGCAGAGCGAAGTCTGGCAGTGGGATTATTCACCACTGTGCCTTGAGCCATCAATTTTCTCTAGGCACCCGATTTTGGGGAGGGGAGGGGAGGGGACTACGGGGCTAACTGGAACTTGTGCAAGCTGTTGGCCCCAGTCTCCACCCTCCTTCACCCCCCCCCCCAGCTCGCCCCTGTTCAGCCCCTCCAAAGCCCAGTTGCCTCCTTGGGGAAGTAGCCCGTGTGGGTTTCAGGGAGGACTCATCTTCAGTAGTCCCAATCTGGGACTCTTCCTACACAAAGGGCCTTCCCAGGCAATGCAACGAGGATGCAGGATTGCACCCTAAGCCAGAGACCTCACAGTCATTGTAAGGCTTCCATGCACCACCAGCTCCTTGCCAAACTCTTGCTCTGGAACTAGATAACTGACGGCCCCTTTGGTAGCTGCCTTCACCACGCACTTTCTGTGGGATGCATAACGGCTGGGCTGCATCTCCAGTTCCCCCCAGCAGGCAGAAGGAGCACCGCCCCAGTGAAGTCTCTCCCCACACAAAGGATTGTGAATGTTAATGAATCCCCACCGGCTGGCAAAACTGATACATGGGCTCTTAAAGATAAGGAAGCGGCTGACTTCTCCCTGTCCCAGTTTCCTGGATCACGTCATGACGAAAAGAGAAGAGTAATTCTTGGTCCTGGCAGTGGAGAGATCTTCCTGGCAGCATTTGCCTAGCTTAACATCTCTCTGGGCACTATATATCCAATTTGGCCTTACCGCTGATGGATGCGCTGGCATCTATCATGCAATTATTCTCCACAAGCGCAATAAAGTGTGTTGCGTGTCAAAGGAGGTCTAAGAGTTTTCCTTCTGGAAGAGATGTCCTATTAATCTAGGTCCATTGGCCACAGCCTCTCAGGGCTGCCAGATGCACTGGGGGCAGCCCACGGAACTACCTCCGATGCTTAAGGAGGGCTTTGTGTTCGCCGAGGGCAAGAAGGTTTTGCTTTCGGTTTCTCCACCAGGGAGTCTCACGGGCCGCTGCTGCACGAGCATCTCGCAGGATAGCTGCTGGCCACCATTTTGCCTCTACGGGATTCGTTCTCCAGCCTTCCAGCCCATGAAGGACAGATGCAGAAAATGAGGGGTGTGGGGAAAGGAGCTCAGCAGCTGCCTGAGGCTGCAAAAAGCCAGAGTAACTTCTTCAAGATTTCACAGAGGAAAATCTGGCCACAACAGCCACACTCTGGCAAAGAGCTTACTGGTTCTGTTCCATGGATGCTGTGGAAATATCTTTCTACCTGTTTGTAGAGCTGCTTTTCTTTAAATTCAAAAGACTAGAAAAGAAACACTTCTACTCTGCGATCAGCAATTCTGAGGAAAGCTGCAGCTGGTTTGGATACATTCTGATTTCTATGAATTCAACCTATGGATTCTACAGCAGAGCAGCTTTTCCTGAGTTGCATTATTCCATGGACATGCACACTGTTTTTTTTTTAACTTCTCCAAATATTACACAAATCTAGGTACAGAAAAATAAAACAAACACACACACACCAGCCTCAAAGAAGTGCCCATTACCGCTATAGGCTAAAGGATGAAAACATACATTTAATAGAAGGATTCCCATATTTTTGGAAGTGTAAATGTGTGCATGTCAAAATTCACGCAGTTGCAGACAAATATTTGTATAATTGAGAAAAATCCGATTAGAACAATGAATGGTCAACAGAACGGAAGGTATCTGATAAGCCATGAAATGCAGACAGAATGGATTTAATGCAGCACTTCTGTTCTGGTCTAGTATCTTATATCTGCTGCTCAAAATGGACCTCACTGGCAGATCATGTGAATGAGACAGGACTGAAAGGTCCATAAGTGTGCACTGAAGGATCTGGGCATTTGGGACAAGATGGCTGTGTGTTGATGCACATGAGATTTTAAACTACAAATCCTGTTTGTCATATTTTTGGTAGGAGGAGGGAGCTGCAGGTAATCTTAGCACCATCGTGCCACGATTCCCCAGACCCAAGCAACCCCCTCTGCTTGTGGTAAGGGGATCTCCTCCCCACCTCAAAGGAACCTGGCGCACGCCTTAGAATGCTCACTGGTCTAGTTCTAGACTTCGTGGTATGCCTATGGAGTGTTCGTGCGAAGGCAGAGCTCTTGGCTGCATGGACTTCAACATCTGGCGAGCCTTCTGCATTTGGGGGCTTCCTGCTCCTTTGCTGCTCTGAAAGCACCACTGGCAACACATTCAGCTCCAGAGATTTTCATGCCACCTCCTAGGGAAGCTTTGCCCACCATGACGAACTTTTCACCAGGGAAACCTTGGGGAGACAAGCATCTTCCCCTGGTGCCCGCTCAGGGCACAGAAGGTCCCAGATAGCTTTGCTTTCTCCATGCAGGTATGCAAAACATTGGAAGATGCATTCCATTTTGGTCGAATGGGCTTCTGACACACTTCCAACCCGAGTCAGCAGGGTGGCTGTTTCAGTTCCTGTGATACAAGTTCGACATGTTTGTACAATTTGGAGCATGTCTCCAGTGTGATTTAGGCAAATGGGAGGCAGCTCATTAAATTCAAGTCATCATTGTTTCCTAGCTGCATTTAACATGAGACGTCTGGATGTATCTGCCTCCCACTGTGCACTCTTTCCCTGACCATCTTGAATTTTCAGAGAGTTCATTTCAGATTTGTGCAAAAATTCAGGGCTTGCCTCTGTGATTCATGCAAATTTGCAGGGCAGAGGCCTGAGTTTTGTGCAAGTTTCCCTTGCTTTATTCTTCTTAAAGAAATGCCACAAACCATGACTTGCTTTGAAAACAGATGTTCACATCATTTGGCTATTCAGAAGTACAGAAATATAAACAAGAACAATAGCAGAAGCAGTAACAAGATTGCATCAATTGAGTTGGATGACAGAACAGTATCCAGCGCTCTGAGTCTAGAGTACCTGTCAGATCTTTACCCACCGATCTCCACTTAAAGGATTAAGTAGCAGTGTTGAAATGATTTCTCTGTGCCTGGAGCTCAGGAAGGACACTGCAAGCCAAAATACGCAGTTTTAGGTTAGGGTGGATGCCAGGAAGTACTTCCTAATGGTTAGGACCCCGAGGGTATGGAATGGGCCTCCTTGGGAGGTGGTTGAGCCCCATCGGTGAGAATGTTGAAGGATAGGCTGGACGTGCACATGGTGGGCATGTCGTGAGCGGAGCTGGATGGAGCTGGGGGTCAGACTAGATGGCCCGGGAGACCCCTTCTGACTTGCTCTGTTTCTATGTTTCTATGAACCAATGGTATGCATCAGCCCAAAGGTCAGTTCAAACCTCCCATCAATATAGAAACATGGAAACAGAGTGAGCCAGAAGGGGTCTCCCGGGCCATCTAGTCTGACTTCCGGCTCCAGCCGGCTCTGCTCATGACATGCCCACCACGTGGACGTCCAGCCCGTCCTCGAATATAATGCCAAGCTGATCAGAGCATCTTTGACATTCTAGATAGGGATGGGTGGGAAATGCATTCCCACCATGACTTCTATATGCATTTCGCACAAGCCGCCCTGCTGCCTGCTCTGAGCCAATGGCAGGCTGAAAACTGTGCTTCCCCGTGTGTGGCAGTGCCCCTTACTGGGGGCAGGCAGAGGGAAGGGGAGGCGTGTGCCCAGGAATGCAGATGCTCCACATGCGTGCACAGGACTTCATTGCATCCGCGAACAATCAATGTGTGCATTTGAAAACAACTGCATTCCAAGAAGTGAATAATTTCCTGCGTATTAAATAAAAACCAATCGAACGTGGAAATGAGGCAGAATGAACTGAAGCTCATCCAGCAATTGCAGCTGGCATTAAATAGCAGGCCTGTCTGTCCTTAATTCTGGCCTTAGGAATGGATGAACCTGTGAAATTTATTTTCTTTAGATCCTTCTTTCTTCATTCCTCAACTCATCCCATCTCATTCCTACATCAGCTTGCATTTTTTTAAAGAAGGTCCTCACAAAAATCCGTATCTGTTTTTCTGTATATTCCACCTAATATACAGTTTTGCCTAAGATATCGTTTCCAAGTGCTTTTCCCTGCATAAAATACTTTGTATATTTCCCCTTGAACATATACATATTTGCACACATATTCCCCTAATATGTTTATTTCGCCTATATACCCCTATGTTTGATTCCCGTGATATTTTCCCCTTAGGTGTTGTGCTGTCATTAAGAGAACTGCATTACAAAATCCAGAGATGCAACCACCAAGAGATTTCTGCAGCAAATTTGCTAAGTTATTGTCAAAATGTGATAATAATACGATTCTTCCCCAACTCCATCGGGTCTTCACCCACATCTCTCCCAAAGTAATGGAAACCATTACCATTACAATTGCATTAATGGCTTCCTTACTCTTTTCCCCACCACTCTGCTATTTATGGGAGGAAAAGACGCTCAGAGGGAGTGTGTCTTTGCCACAAGCGAAAAGGTCAAATTCATCCTGGAGCCACTAACAGAAAAAAAGAAAATAATGCCGTTCATTTATGATTCAACACCCTGCTTAAATATGCAATGCCTGTTGGCTTTGAATCTGGATGAATCCCTCAAGCCTTCCTTGGCTAACCAGCAGGGCTAAAAGTACGATCACTCTAATTTAAAACATATTGGCCAAGATCTTTAAGTGAGCTGACTGCAGGGGAGAAAGAGATTCTTCCCCCCTCCCGTTTGTTTATCATTCTCACAGAAATCATTTTTCTCGAGACCTTTTATTTCCTGACAAAGATTCCTCTACCAGCAAAGTACAGACTGGGGGTCTTTTTTCCTGCTTACTTGGATCCAAACAAATGAAGAATTCCGGTGAACTCAGGCAAAACCTTGCTCATTCAAATATTAGAAGATACCTACTGCATTTGACCAATGCATCCCCTAGAAGGCTTGTAGAACTAAAACCTCCATCATCCCCAGCCAGCATGGGGTTTGAAGGCAGTAGCCCTCTTCCACAGGGCCCCCCAGGAATGGGAGGTTCTATTTAAGCACTATGCCCAAGAATCCTCTTCCACCATAAAGTTGCCTAACCCCTTTCATAGTCAGCTAACCCTGTGACCATCACCACATCTTGTGGCAGTGAGTTCCAGAGACCCATTCTGTGGCGTAAGAAGTTATCCTTCCTATTGCCCGCCCTGAATCCTCTGCCATAGCTTCATTTTATGACCCTGATTTTTAGCAGGAAGACAGACAAACGGCACACCACTTTTGTGGTTGGTTGGCAACCGTGCTGAAGGATGGAGGAACATTAAAAGTAGAAACACACCTCCCCAGTTAATTTCCATTGGGGCTGCCATGAGGAGTGGGGGGAGTTTTCGGCCTCTTCTCGCAAGCAACGATTGCCATGCAAGTTACTCTCCGATACAAAAATGAGCTTTAGGAAAACAGACACTCGCATTGACTCAATAGCTATTGTTATGCAGATGTTTGAAGTAGGCACAGAGAACATGTACAGAGGGGGAGGCCAGCTAGGCACATGTCCCAGTGCATCATCCTTACCCAGAATGGCCAGTAGCCCGGGGAATATGGGTATTGCAGTCTGACACATCTAGAGGTCATTGGACAGAGGGTGTCTGGTCTGAAGGGTGACTCGTTTGGGGGTGCAACCAGCAACTTACATGCCCCCAGTCTGAACACACGGGAAGCCCCGAACCTGAGAGGCTTCCAGTCATGCACAGCAGGCCCAGACAAGTTCTCTTTTGCACGCTGCCTCTGCTCAGGCTTTTAAGCGAACACTTAAAATTTAGGAGTGAGGCCAAAGTGCATCATTCCAGTTCTGCCTCCAGCACCATGGAACCAAGTGTCTTTCAGGTCCCCGGCGTGCTACGTTTTAGGGAGGGAAGGCAAAGCCACTCCACATGAGGGGTACTCAAAAAGCATCTCACTAAGAAAATCGGGTGGTGGGGGTGGGGGTGTTAGCATAGTCTCTTAGGAATGTTCACACTCCTCACACGGCAGGACTCGCATGTGTCCCCTAGTAGGGATATAGAGGATTTTGCTTTTGCAAGGATGCCCCATCCAAAGCTCGGCATGTGACTGTGAGTGAAGCATACGCCCCCTGGAAATATTTCCAAATGCCCAACGTGCTCACATTTCCCAGTTCCTAGCTGGACTTGCACCAGTTCTCAGCAGAAGGTTTCCGATCTCCTCCTGGTTTGCTCACGGTTTCCGTCTGAGCAGCGATGGCAAACAGGAACTGGGCATGAGATGAGAAGCAAGAAGATGCTCCAGTAATCCTGGAGATCTTGAAGGGTTTGTTTGCCCTTCCCGGGTTGAGCGTGTAGCCATGGCGAATAACAGTTTTGCCTTATCCTCCACGAATTGGATCTAATCTCCTTCAGAAAGCCCTCAATTTGGGCACGGCAACCAGAGCCTGGAAAGTCTCTATGCATAAAACAGGAGAAGGCACCGTGGTGCCTCCCAGCACTGTTGCCAAACAGCGCACATCATCCTTGACCATTGCCCGTGCTGGCTGGGGCCAACGGGAGTTGTAGTCCAAGAGTTGGGGGGCATCAGGTGGATGCTTTCATGGGATCATGGCTCCTGGGGAAAGTTGTGTGGTGGGAGGGCTTGCGCCTCACTTTGATTGCGTAATGTCAAAGATGCAGCTTTTCTGGAGTCTGAGTTTCTGACTGTGACATCAACAGGAAAAAGGGAGCCCCCTCACTGCCACTCAGCCGCAAGCCCGTTTAAAACCGTATGCGTAAGAAAATGATCCAGAACCTGGCCGTGCTACACAAATGACATCTTTATGCTATATGCCATGTGAATGGAAGAAAGGCTGAGCGACGTTGTGGAAGAAAGGCTGTTTAAGTTCAAGCATACCTCCCACATCTCACTGATTGTAAATTCTTGGGCACCAGGTAATAACCTACCGGTTAGACGTCGTGTGTCTGTCCCATCCAAGCCAATTTAAAATGAGGCAAGCCAGAGACAGTGACATAAAGTGTTTCATACTTGTGGAGAGATATTTAACTATTGTTTCCTTAGGAAAACTCTAATAGCTTGCTTCATTTAATCACAGTCAGATGTGGCCCAATGTTAGAAGTGGCAGCTTCCTTGGATGCTGAACCTCTTTTAATCATGAATCTTGATGTCCACTTGTTCTATACAAGAAGACTGAAAAGAAAAACACAAATTTTGTCTTGGGCCTTATTAAGAATTTAAGGACATTTTTTTTTAAAACAAAGCATGTGGGTTTGGAATCAACTCATCTCCTTTCTACTCTGTTGCCTCCTTCTCCTTCTCTTCTCCTTCTCCTTTCATAAATAAAGACAGCATCTGCTCCTTTAAAGAACTACAACAGGAATCTCTAGCCTGGATGAGAATACAAATCTGGAGCTTAAAACCCGTTTGCAGCGATCGGTTGTGGATATTAACTGGAGACAGCAGAGTGCTCTCGCTGGTGGAGTCTTGCTTGTGAATGCCTCCATGCCGAGAAACTGCCTCATCGAAACGGTTCAGCCTTCTAGTGATGTTATTTGACTTAACTCTGACTCTAAAGAGGCAATCAAAAGCTGTCTCCCCCTTGCCCCTCCTCTCCGAGGTGTAATTAAATAGACGCAGGGGGATAATCCTACCTTCGAAAAGCCGGAGAAAAGATGGTGTCTAGGCAGGATCTGAAGTGGTTTCTTTAATCGAAAATGACCGTCCAATTCTCTGTGTACACGATGGTTTTCTTTCTCCCTCTCCCTCTCCCCTATTCTCTCCCCTTCTTTATTCTCCCTTCTTGTTGGTATTGTATCCCTTGTAAATCTCCAGGATATTAGAACAGCTTTTGTAAGGTGACGATCCAGCTGCTCATTAATGAAGAATTCTACTTCTTGGCGTGGAGGGCAAGGAAAAAAAAGTGACCCCTGCATTTTAAAGGACATTGCTATTTTTCCCCCAAATGATACAGGATTAAAGGGTTGGGTTAAAAAAAACCCCTGCATACGAGAGGTCCCTTCCCCACCCTGTACCACCCAATTTCTTCGGGTGTTTTCGTTGTCCTTTGAGATATTGGTCTAGAGAGGGATGTTTGGAGAGGATTTAATTAGCCGAAATCAGTCCTGGATTATTGTTTGGATTATTTACTCAGCAAATCCCCAAGTCTGAGACCAGGGGTATTCAAAATGCATCCGAATAAGAAAATCAAGGGGGGATTTGGGCAGCTTTTATGAGATAATGGACACTTGGGAGCTTGATCTTATGAAGCGAGCCGGCTGCCCTCAAAACCTGGTGGGAACCATATGGATTTTGTGCAGGGAGGGGATGTGACATCGCTCATTAGGAGATGTGGAATAAATTGGGTGGGGAGGAGAGCAGGGATGATTAGAATATGAATAGTGAAGTCAGAAGTGTGGATAATGACCTTGTTAAATAAAATCGGTAAAATACACATGGTTCACTACCCTTCTTCAGAATTAATTTGATTTGTGCTGGCTAGCATAGGATATAGTCTGGCCCCATTAAGAGCAGTGGGAGGATTCTGGGTACAGATTTTGTATCTGAAAATGGAGTGAATAAGTAGCTACCCCAAGAACAAATCTAGCCCCCGGGGGAGAGTATCCATTCAATTGCTAAATTCATTCATTCAATCAATCACAAATTCCATCCATCCATCCATTTGCTGAGTTTTGATACTGTCCAACCACCAGAGCTCTCAGGGTAAAAAGTCCACAAAACACACAGGCAATACAACCAAACACAGATGAAAACCCAAATTGAATCGCCAGAAAACAAAATCAAAGTACAACTGAAGAGCAGAAGGGAACTGAGGTTGCCCAAGTGATGCAGCACGTTTTCAAATGGGGGGAACAAAATGCCTTGGAGAACGGAGGCCTCTTTCCAGGCACTGAAAGCACCACAAGGAAGGCACCTGGCGGGCTTCTCCGCGGAAGGCAACCTACAACTACAGGGCCACCATCCGTTGGTCCTACGGCTGCCAGACAGAGGGAGCAAGAAAGCATCCTTTCCTGGCCACGGCACTTACTGGCAGTCCACTGAAGAGGGTGGGGTTGAAGAATGCCTTCCCAGCTGTCCTTTACCTCTTAAATGCCTCCTCCTGGGACGGCAGTCCCTGGAGAATTTGCTGACGGAAATCGCCCTGAGCTGCAGTGCCAAACGCCTGCAGTTAGAACGCTATCAGCCATGGAGCCCACTGGGTGACTTTGGGCCAGTCACAGACTCTCAGCCCAGCCTCTCTTGCAGGGCTGCTGTTGTGGGGATTAGACTGAGAGCAGCAGCAGCAGCAGGAGGATATAAGCTGCTTTGAGCTTGTTATAAGAAAAAAGCAGGATATAAATCTAATAAATAAATAGTGAGAACCAGAACTCTGGAGAAACCATTTGAATTGGTCCATTCCTTGATTCATATTGCTTATGATAGGCGTTAAACAGTGTAGCAGACAGAAGCGTATCTGCTGCATATTCCGGGGTGGGTGGGGGGGGGGCAAAATGCAAGCACTGAATGCAGGTCCCCTATGCTAGCCAGGCAGGTAGGAGAAGAACGGTGCCTCCCACCCCTCACCTGCCGAGCCGCTCCAAGAGGATGACATCGTTAATGCATTAGGTAGGAATTTAGGGAAATGACTTCAAAGTGCAAAGGTATGAATCGTCACATCTGTTGGTGTTACACTGCAGGCAGTGCCTGAAGGCCAACACATGAAGCTTCCCAGCAGTGGAGATGGGAATTCGTCCTGTGAGGTTTTCTGACTGGTGTTGCTATGCACAGAAAGCGTCGCTTGATGAAGGAAGGCGGAAACGTTCCTGAGGAAGCGTGCAGCCCTGTCGTCTCCTGCCAAAATATTGGCTGCATCAGGTTCTGCCTGGTAGGCTAACAGAGCAGAAAGGAAAGAGAGTTTTCATCATGCACACTGGACCAAAGTGTCCATTTCCCTCCCATGCATATGTTTTCCAGCAAATAGCACTTGACAAATTGAGCCTTTGTCTCATAAAATCATAGAATAGTAGAGTTGGAAGGGGCCAAGAAGGCCATCTGGTCCATCCCCCCTTGCAGGGCACCAAGTACACCACCCACTCAGGTGTTCTGGAGATGGTGGAATATTTCAGTATCCAAAAGAAGCTAAAAGGATGAGGAAGAGAACTTTATTTTAGGAGTATCTCTTGTCTTCTAAAACCACCAAGGCCGTGCGGCTTTAAGGCAAGCCTCCAAATTACCAGACCTTCCAGTCTCAGCAAAGTCTCAACTCTCTCATAACATCTTCCCGCTTTGTTATTAAATAACAATTAAATATATATACGAGGAATCTTCCAAAAGTTTCTGCACTTTTTAAAACTCTAGTTATTAAGAATTTCAAAAATTACATCCCTTTTCTACATAGCCATGTTCCTTTGCATTTTTCTAGCATCATACCAACTTTTTAATGCCATCAGCAAAAATATATAAAATATATTTATAAAATATAAAAATGCGGAAACTTTTGGGAGACCCCTTGTGTGTGTGTACATACACTACAACAGATACAAGTGGAAATTATGGTATCAACTGTGTTATCCATGGAGAAAGAAGTATCTTTCCTGGTTAATTACACTATCATATTAGCATCTCTATAAGAGAGGTTTTCTCCTCCTGGCAGAATGCCTGGATGTTTGTTCATCATATCTATCTAGTGAGGCCACTGTTGCTGATTAGATTGTCCTTGACAGGAGAAGTTATCTGTTGATTGATAGTAGCCGTAATCCGTACCTGCTGACACGTTTGAGTTACATCCCAGGATAGCTCTTTACAGGGCAATGAGTTTCCATCATCTGTCTGCATTACATAAGACCTTGGCTATGGCTTTTCCATGACTGCCCTTTTGGTCCTAAGTAGTAGGAATTGCTCACATCTGGCCCCCTGCTTTGTTTTCCAGAAGGGCACAAGCTGCCTTACCAAAATCACATTTTTGGTTCAGCATCTGAATTTCTTTCATCCTAACACCCTCCTGGGTATTACATGGCAGTAAATCATCAGTTATAGGAAAATTAGCTCTAATGCACCTTCCCATTAAGAGCTGAATGTGAGACCAATCCTCTCCGATGGAATGATCAACAGAGACTTGCGGAAATCAGCACCACATCGAAGGATTTCTTCCTCAGATTTCTGGACTTGTATACAAGTCCATCGGACTGAGGAAAGGTGGGCTCAAAGCAGTGTACTGAAATTCCTAGACCTTGGCAAAGTGCCGATTCAGCAGCAGAATTCAGCACACGAGAAATGTGAGGCATTGCCCTTGAAGACTGAATCAGGAATACCATGCCTGGCAAAGACCCCTTTGCAGTTGGCAATCACTAATCAACTTCTGGAATTTTGGAAAGGGGTGTGCACAGAATTCATTCGGGGAGATCCAGTGTGTCCAACACCTTTTCCCAACTCAGCCCTTCCAGTTGTATTCTGCTTCCTACACACCTGCACTGATTCAGCCATATGAAAGTTGAACTAGCACATGGATTTCTGCTTGAAAATGGGTATTATTCTCACATGTTGGTTTAACAAAAATGGGAAGTTTGCACAAATTTTCCGGGTTTTTTATTTAAATAAGCTGTACAAATGGTGCCCTGATTTGGAAGCAACAGAAGTTAGATATTGTATGCATAATACTGGTGGAAAGATTAAGGGGACAGAGACTACAAGAGATTAAAAATAATGCCCTTATCTGGACAAATCATGGGAGCCAAGGAAGACCAACTGAAAATAATAATAAAAATGTGTCTCTTTGATGTGCACAGATCACGTAACCCTTGCAGAAAACCGTACTGCTAATGCTGAGCAGGATGGAATAGACAATAAACCCTTTGTGCAGCAGGGAATATGGCGAGCTGGTGGGAAGGTGAAATTGAGAAAAATATTTACCTTGAGAATATGCTGCACTTGGGGTTTCATCATAGACTTGCAAATGAGATAAAATCTTTTAAAACACCACGAACCCATTTGCACAAGTATAACGATTCAGATTCGGTTTGTGCAAAAGAGCCAATTTCTGCAAATCATCCCATTTGGGGCTCAAATGGGGCTACCAATATGCAGAGCTCAATGCCCTATGTGCATAAAATTTTGCTCATGGTTCTGGAAGGCCCTCTCCCCAAAATCGAGCACACTCCATGTCCTACTGCTGGATCAGAAATGCAGCAGGAATCCAGCAGGCTCAAAGAAATGGACTCTCCAGTGTTATACAGCCTTACTTTGCAATTTGCATATTTTTGGTTAGAGAGAATAGTAGTCCGTAAGTGTCAAAAAATTGTTGGAATGTCATGTCAGTGCCTTTCTTCTGGTAGGCCCTCTGGTTGTTGACGTGACTTTATTTGAAACTGAAACAACATTTTCTCATAGTTGCTATGTCCTAATTAATCCTAGGTAAAGACATCACCTCACATGCTTGGCTCAACTCAACTCAACTCGACTCGGCTCGGCTCGGCTCGGCTCAGCTTGGCCTTTCCCTTCCCTTCCCTTCCCTTCCCTTCCCTTCCCTTCCCTTCCCTTCCCTTCCCTTCCCTTCCATCTCAGCACCTGTGTGACCCTCATCTATAAGACCTGAGCAGGGCTTTGCCATTCACAGGGATTAAATCAAAGATAACTCAATGGCATGGATTTTCTGCAGCATAACCTTATGGAAGCATCTCCACCCAAACTTGCCTTTATGTTTCTTTCCCACTACATTAAAAGCCTTTTCTGCTATCTGAAAGTGCACCTTCAGAGAACAAAATTTCACCTGGTCAGAGCCAGATCATGTCTCCAAGGGCTGATCATCACGTTGCATACAGTCATCGAGTGGTTTGCTGAACAAGCCTTCCACAGCCCTTGCTCATCCATAAATATACCGGGTCAACCTTTCACAGGCAAGCCATGTAACTCTTTCTCAGTCTATGCATAGCTGATCTTGGCATCCCTGGGAGATTTGGACGCAGGTCCCACTAGTGGCCAGAAGTTACCATCTTTTTGGAATTGCACAGCACCGGAAACAGATTGTAAGGCATCTTCTGAAATCAAGACTGGAGAAAAGAACCTTAAGACTGGGTGGTTCGTTTCATTCTGCTACAAAGCCAGGAGACCTTCCGTTCTGCATTCCAGCGCCATCCCTGGTTTTGTTCAAGAAGCCACCCGTGGTTTGTTCCAAGAGGATTGCTGCTGTGAACAAACGTCCTAAGATAATTATCCACCCCTCTTTCTTTGATTGTGGATGTGGCATCATCTTTATTCCCATTGTCTTGAAGGAATGCCCTCCTGCTTCACAGCCCTGTTCAGCCCTTGTAACTTTAAGGCTGTGGCATCTTTCACCCATCCCACTTCTTCTGCCGTCAACTTTTCTTAGCCTGCTTGTCCTCTTCAGTGAGTCTCGTCTCCTCAAGCATGTTTATACCTCACCCAGTACATTTCCCTAATATCAGGATATTTATTCCATAATAACCAGTAGTTTTGGTCCTAGTTTTGGTCTTAATAACATACTTTTATTATCCCTTCCAGTTAAAATATTAACCTGGGCACCAGTATCTAACTGGGATGGAGAAATGCCTCATTCACTCGCCCTGAGAAATTACAGTATCTTTCACCAGTCAGCCTTCCTTCTAATTCAACAATATAAAGTTCTGATCAACTGTAGTGCACGTTGGATCTTTGCAACGTCTTGCAAAATGGCAGTGCTCCTCATAGTTATCCCTGATATATCCAAATGGACGATGCGGTCTAGGAACACGCTGCATCTTTCAATGCTCGCCTCCTTTGCACTGCTCCCCGGCAGCTGCTTGGGAAAAGGTGCGTTCACTTTTCGAACTGATCTTCCTGTACTCTCTTCCTTCAGAGAACACCTCCTGCTAAAGGCAGAACTTTGGTTTCTGCTTTCAAAGTTTGTGCGTCTCTGCAAACCTGCAAAGTTTTGCCCAGTCTTGTAGATAATGTTTCTGAAGATGGTATCTTTGATATTACAGATTATTCCACCCCCGATCACTAGATATGAAAAGGGTTGTCCTTTCTCAGCATGCACTATTCTTCGAACCTACCACACATTCCTTCCAATTTCACATTCTCGCCTTCAGAAAGCTTGAAGTTATAAGAACTGCCCAAAGCTTTCCTGTTCCATCACAAGCAGAAACACAGAGGGGCTGATTTTATGCTTTCTCTTCTGCTCTCATTGCTGCGCAGCAGAGTTCAAATATTTGTTGAAATCCTTCGCTAACTGTTTTCTCTCTGATTCAAATTTACCAAAATCCTGCCCGATCATTAGCGCTTAGGCATGGCCGTCTTTCCTTCTTCAGGTGTGGCTCCCAAAATGGCGTCTCTTCTCTTCTGCAGTGGCACCAGCAGAAAACTGTGGCTGGTTAATTCAGTGCTCTCCTGAATTCTCCACTTCAGACACCACGCGATGCCCACCCATATGACTTTAGAGCAAGTCCTCTTCAGCATCCCCAATACTGCGCAAGACCCAACATCAAATGTCCATAGACAGCGATGGGGAAGGAAAAGGCAAAATGGCTTCACCATCATTATAATCCATTGCTCTACACTTCTCACCTGCCTTTCTTCCTCTTGCAAAGAACTCCCGATGGCTTGCAAGGTTCTCCTCTCCACTGACCCTCACAACAACAACCCTGTGAGGTAGGATGGGCTGAAAGCCTTCCAGGGGGCCAAAGGGAGGACAAGAACCCAGGTCTCCAGAGTCCCACAGTGGTTCTCCTTAATCTAGACTTATACTGGCCAATTCTTTAAACCGAGGACCCCTTGAAATAGCTCTGGCAGCCCTTCAGGTGGATGGCTTGGCATCTGTAGAGCAGTGATATGACCACCCCAAATCTTCACATTCAGGGATAGCCTGATTCCTGCCTACTGGACACGCGCAACTAATCCTCGATTCGAAGGGTTGTGAATGGGGATTTTCAGGGATATAAACCTGAAAATGTCGCATCCACAGTACCACAGTACTGGCTTTGATCTTTAAAGTTCTTTGTGGCTCAGGACTGGGATATCTAAAGGACGGTACACAGCCCATGCCCTCCTTTGTGTGTCCCCAGCATCCAAAAGGTTGTGGCTGGCTATGAGGGAACAGGGCCTATGCCATGTTGGCCCCAACTGTGGAATGCGCTGGATTTCCTGAAATAATAGCTTGGATGTCATTTCAAAAGGCAAAAGCCTTCCTATTTTCCCTTAAGCATCTTAATCCTCCGCACTTTGCTTTTAATGCTGATTTTGTCTTTCCTTTTTATTGGAACAGCATCTTCCCCAGTTCTGTGCTTTAATGCTTTTGTTTTCATTTTTGCTTTGTTCTGTTTTACCATTTTAATTTTTCATGAGCTGCCCTGGGAACCTGTGGAAGGATGGGGTGCTTAATTTTAATAAATAATACAATGATAATAGATGTGTTTAATTAATTCAGAACCTGCCTTTCTGCCAAAAAAAAGCAAGCAAGCAAGCAAGCAAGCAAGGAAGCAAGCCCGACAGGAAGCACCCTTAAGAAAAAAAATAATCAAAGAAGCAGATAAATGCCAATGAGTGTGCACAGGTTTTCTTTTAAAAGGACAGGTAGAGAAAGAACAAAAAGACTGATCAAAGGTTTCCCTTCTGGGTTTTACATCTTCCTGTTTTGGCAACTGGCCATGGAGCTGAAATTCTGCTTAGGGCGCCGAAAAACCTGGCCACATGTGGAAACCTCAGTCGAAATGTCATCTCATCACTCTGCGGCAAAAGTTTCCATTGACTGAGGATGGTCCCTGTTTTCTGCTACTGATCCCTGATCAATCTCTCTGCCAGTATTGTTTTCTGGAGAAATTCGGAGGATGCCTTGCAGAAACACTGACAGCAAATTTAGTTCCTTTTCAGGTTTCAGGTCCGATGATGATGATGAAGATGAAGACGATGTTGCATTCATCCCCCACCTTTTTGCCTGCAGGAACCTAAAATGGCTTCCATAATCCTCCTCTCTATTTTATCCTCACAACAACCCTGTCAGATAGGTTAGGCTGAAAGTCTTTGACTGGCCCAAAGCCACCTGGGGACCTTCATGGCTGAGTGGGAACTCGAACATGCACCTTCTAATTTCCCGTCCAACATGGCAGTCACTACACCACATGGCTCCTTACAGGTTGGTATAATGTGAAACAGGGTGCTTTGGACCACAGCTCCACATGGCAAGGGATAATGGGAGTTGTAGATCTGAGTTTCTGGAGGGCACTGAGTTGGGGAAGGCTGAACAGGAGTCCTCCAGAAATGGTGGAAAGGGAATATCGAAAGGGGATGGGTGTATTTCTCTTCGTGTTCCAGCACCTTCTCTTTGCTCTCCAGAAAACCAATTTGAGGTACGTGGCTCAAGTTATTCCAGTAAGTGGCCAAGCGAGGGCTCGAACTTGCATTTCGCCAGCCAAAGGCGAGCATCCGGGCAACACTGGCTCGAAGCTGCAGGGAGGCAAAAGGAGGGACGCAACCAAAGCATCCATGCAGAAGCGGCTTCTTGCCCCACCGGCTAATCCGCCGATTCCTTCTCCTCGCCGAGCGTGATGGGCAGTCGGCGAGTGTGCAAAATGGCTAAAGGAAAAACTGTTTAACCTGGGAGCATGAAAGACCCAATGGTCTCCAGATTACAACGGAGATTAGCCAAAGGGGGAAAACAAAATATTTGAATTTCTGATCGGCAGGAGGTTTGAAAGAGGACAAAGTACAGATTGGCAGGTGTTAGGAAGTTCCCTCCCTTCCCCTCCGAAAGAGAGACCAACAGAGCCGGCTTTTGTGGCCCAAAAGTTGTGTCGGCAAAACAAATATGTCTTTCACTTTGAAGAACTGGGGAGGAATTTTCTGTTGCTGTGGCAACCCACTAGGACTCGGGCCTCCAAAAAGAGCCTACCAGCTGTTGCTTCCTACCCCATCCTCTCAGCCCCACAGCAATTTGAGGGGATTTAGAGAAGCAGGGTCCATTCATCTGCCGATTCACACTATTTGAAATTATGTTGAGGAAATCTAAAATGCTTGAAGACGTTGGATTTGTTTGAAGCATCCTTGCTGAAAACGGGGCCAAGGCTGGGATGCTGCAGCAAGACACATTTCAAAGCTCCAAGACAATGATGCTAAAGTGCAACTCGATGCTAAAGTGCAACCCTGTAGTGTACAGGGTTCGAAATGCCATCAGCAACTCGCTCAGAATTGGCACCTGCAGGGGAGACACCTGGAGCCAACTGTGGGCATGATATTTGGGAGGATAAAACAGAGAGGATGATGATCCTGGAAACCATCTCGGGTCCTTTGGAAAAGGAAGGAGGCAGGATGTAAATGTAAGAAATAAATGGGGCGGGGGAGTTGCATGATGGACAGAGTAGATCAGAAGGTGTCCAGGAGAAGAGATGAACGAAGCAACCTGGCAGACAACTTAACTTTATCTTTATATTGCCCAATAGTTGAAGGTCTCAGCAGTTTACAACAACTCATGAGACACATCAAAATACAATATCAAAGGCAGATAAGAATAAAAACATCATAAAAATCCAGGATAACATGTAGAAGCCAGATTTAGAAGCCAGATTTAAATCACTTAGAGCTGGACAAGTTAATTTGAGAAGACCTGGGAAACAGCTAACAGAATGCTGTGATTATTTAGAGCTGTTAAATGCCATGACACAGAGAACAGTCTTAACCTGGCGCCGAGAGGAGAGTAGGGTTGGCACCAGTTGGGCCTCTGTGGGGAGTGACTTCCACAATTGGGCAGGCAACAGGGATCAGTCCTAGGCCAAGGTGGCTTGTTGTCCTGGATCAGTCTCACCACCATTATCATTGAGTGCTCTCTTTCCTCGCCCTTCTTTTCCTCATGGATGCTTCTGAGCATGAAGGACCAACGGATGGACCTGGTACAAATCGCCGTCCTAAGTGAGTATCCCAGACTCGAGCATTTACCTAATTCCTCTAAGCACTGGCCTTAGCCTCAGGATGATCTCACAGCTCTTAAACCTTGTGGTTCACAGCCTCCTGACTGTATTTTTCTGCCTGGATCCCTTTTCCTAAGCCATTGTGTCTCAGTCTGGGTTTCCTGCCGGCCAAATCAGAGAGGCCAACCTGCAGGAAAGGCAGAGGATAAAGACTTCAACTGCAGTAATTTGCACCATGAATATTATTGTTACTGTGCAGCGACGATGATGCTGTTAACAGCAGTGGGCCAGCTTGGAATCTGGTGTCACTGTCTTCTTTCACGTGCCATCCAAAACCCATCCCGATCGCCCAGATTATTACTTCAATGAATGCATATTCATTTTAACTGCTGCTTTCCCCCTTGATTTAATACTTTTTATTGCTGCTCAGTCGATATTGTTTAAAATTGAACCTGTATGCTCATGTCAAGCCATTGTGGTGGAAAGCTAGGACAAAAACCAGAAACATTTAAATGGAACAGTCCAACACACGTTGCCTCAAAAGCATGGAGCTAAAATCTCCACCTTGCCTGTGTATTTGAAAACTCCCCTTTCTAAATGGCCTCATCACTCCATAGAAACATAGAAGGTTTCATGGTCCCAAGTCAGACCAATGGGCAATTTAGTTCAACTGGGTCTTCAGTGGGTCGTCAGGCAGTGGTCTTTCCCAGCCCTACTTGGAGATTCTGGAATTGAACTGGCCACTGTCGTGACTATGGCCAGCATGGCTCTTATGAGCTTCGGGGTAAGTAATCAGATCATGCTTCACGCAGCTTCTGACCATGTTACTTGCTGGCTACAAGAGCAGTGGGCTGGCCATGGTCTTCTCAGGGCCCCTCCGAATCCTTGGCAACACATGCCTACTGTGTTTAATCTCTATCAAGGAAGAGTTCCACAAGCAGGTGTCTCCATTAAGGTAGCTCTCCTGTCACCAAGACGTACTTCTAAAAACTTCTCCAAGGTTTTTGCAAAAGATTATTGGAGCCATGTTATCCATCAAGATAAACATGAGTCATGAGGATTGTGTGTTGACCTCAATATTTGACTTGGATCCCAAGTTGGCCCTTTGGAAAATGGCCCAGTTCACCTTAGACCAGTTCGAAAGCCTTCACTTTTACTCAGGTATCAAACTCAGGTTTTGATCCTGAAATTTGGGGGTTCGTACCTCCCAATGACTATCATGGGTTGGCGCAAAAGGGCAGTAGCCCTGTCTCAGTTGGTCGGAATCGAATACACTGTATATAGCAGACCCTTAGAAACGTATTAACTTGCACAGCAGCAAATCCGCAAACCAATCTGTTGAATTAGGGATGACAAGGCACCTTTGCTAAACTGGAAAGGTGCTGGCCTGCAGCTGGATGGGTGACCCCATGTGGATGCAGAGCAGGAGACTGGACTCAATCCAATGGGCGTTTGGACCTCTTCCAACTCTATTACCATTCCTTTCTAAAATGGCAGGCAACAGAGAGATGTTTGCAAACAAACAAACAAACAAAAAAAAGCAAGGTATAGGTATGGGTTCAGGTGATGATGACTGAAAGCAAGTTTGAGATTTTTGTTGAAGTAGAGAAACAGTGAAAAAATGCGGAAAAAGGTAATTTTCCTTTTTGTGATGCGAATCGCAAACAGGCAGGATTTTAAACTACCACACTTCCAACTCTGCACAAAATTTTGACTTCTTCCTTGCTTGCTACAGACTGAAGACTAAAAGGAACAGTTTGTAGCACCCAGTCCAGTCCCTCCCGCAAAGCACCACAATAGGAAAATCCCTCGTAACAATGCCCTATAATTAGAAAATGGATCCATTAGTCCTTCAACTGTATTCTCATTCTCTCCTGCCTCATCGGCATTTACAGAGAAACAGAATCATAAGGCACTGTTTCTGGATAATTTATTTGTATTTATTTTTATTCATTAGATTTCTATCCCACCTTCTTCCTTACACCAAACCTAAAGTGGCTTACATCCTTCTCCTCCTTCTGTTCTCAGTCTTATCCCCACAACAACAACCCTGTGAGGTAGGCTGGGCTGAGAGTCTGTGACCAGCCCAAAGGCACCCAGTGGGCTCCATGGCTGAGCGGGGACTCAAACCCAGAGCTCCTAAGTCCTTGCCCCATGCTCTTCACTGACGCACCACACTGGCTTCTGTGCAGGAAACTTTGTTTGGGTCCAGGATTAGTGATGGTCGCTTCAGAGAAAAGTCCACTTTTCTTCAGGAAGCACGAGGAATGGTCCAAAGAGGCCCATTCGCCTTTGTGTTCAGATTTTGGCTGAATGAACTGAACATCTCTATTTGGGATGGATTAAATTCCCCAGATGCTAGAGGTTGTGTGAGTGTGCTTTGAGCCAAATTTAATCATGCTCTGAATTTTGCAATGGAGTTCACCCACAAAAAATGCACAGAAACATCCAAGTTAATCTTCGAAAATGTGAATAATCGGAAAATGGCTTGCAAACATGTAGATATTTGGCGAGACTGTTTACAACAATGCATTCTTACATACATTTTCACACAAACCAAAAAAAGAAGGCTTGGAATGACTGTAAGAAGTCTTCAAGTTTGGGATAAACCAAAACTGAGACTGTAAAAGTGAGGAATGCAGAGAAATCGAAATTGACATTTCTGTCCTTTCCGATTACATCCTGTTAGTCCCATTTATTTCAACTGATCTAAGTATGGCGGTTCTGGAACCAACCCTTTACATACTGAAAAAATGGTATCACATGGTCATCAGGTCCAATATTAGCAGGGAAATGGCAGACCCAAGACCCAAGGCTTAAAGTAACCAACACTAATGAGGAAAGAGGCAGTTTATGGAAAGATGGCGCCAGCAAACTGAAATGCAGAACATTTGCTTGGACATGTTCCCTCTGCCTTGGATCTTATTTTTGCTTCTCCTTGCATAAGAATACAGACTTCCCATTTGTCATGTTCTGTTCTTGGGGATTATTCTATTCCAATTCTCAAAGTATGCCTTTTGCCCCCAAGAAATCTGGCAAACAAATATGCCAGTGTTGTCCTCATTTTTTGTGGGGGGTGGGTGAGATTGTTTTACTTACTTGAGATGGTTATGAAAGGACTCAGTCTTCAGCTCTAAGAAACTGGTTCCACAATCTTTGGTTGTGATAAAGAACACAGAAATCTATATAGAGAATGATTATATTTTATTCTCCCTTTATATCCAACCAGAAAGGGAAACCAGGAGTTATGAATGCACTTTTGTTTGCTTGTTTGTTACCTAATTATATAAAATAACCACTTTCAAAATAGCAACACCAAAGTGAAAGAAAGGAGAAGAAAAGGAGAAAAGCAGAAAAGGAAAAAAAGGGGAAGGGGGAAAAAGGCAAAAGAAAAAGAAAAAAGAGAAAAAGAGAAAGAGATAGAAAAAGAAAAGCTCAATGAGAAGCTTGTTTTAAAATGGTAATCTTTGAAGCATGTTTTGCATGAGGCAAAGCAATTTTAAATATATAAGGCATGTCCAGATAATTTGGGGAAAGTGCGGAATGGATTATCTTTATGTTATTCTTCCATGCTGCTGGAATCGTTTCTAAGGGAAGGAGTCTTGGAGCGCACGCGCATGGGAGACGGACAGATCCAAATGATTTCCCCATCTCCAAATGAAAGAAATCCAAAAGCAAACCACTGTATGCTCGCATGCCGCCACCTTGTTTACATTTCCCATTTGAAAAATATTTAAATTCCACATTTATTTTGAAGATAAATATGACACAACAAAGACCATCGTCGTAAATGCAAAGCAAATGAAGGCGGGGAGGGGGTGGGGTGGGGAGAAGTCTCCGTCTTTCTCTCCGGCCTGCATTGCCCAGAAATGGACTGTTAGCAAAGACAACCAGGATAGGGGCAGGGGTGTGCGAGAAGAGGGGATGGAGCGAACAGAATAAAAATGACTCCATTTACAAATGGGGACACAGTGTGTGTGTGTGTGTGTGTGTGTGTGTGCGTGCAAGACACACACACTCCCCCCCCCAATGCATGCAGCCTCATTCTCAGTTATGCAAAACAGTTCTGGAACGGGTAATCCACCGAAACCAGACAAGTGCGGTCAGCCTCTTGCAGGCCATAATTTATGATTACAAATGTCACGCCTACACAATAGCTTTATTGTTGATTCATTAGGTAATTTCCCTTGAAGACCAGCTGTTTTCGAGTGCGCCTCGATGAATAATGAAGATGATATTCAATGTGGAGGTTGCCACCGGCAGGCGGGAGAAGGAGCTCTTCGGCCCAACCGGTGTCCCACTGCCTAAGGCACCCACTCCAAACAAGGGCAGGGGTCTTTCTCTCCCCTCCTGAATAGAGAGTCTCCCAGGTGTCAGATTTGCTAAGAAAGCAGGTTACTGGTTAATACCTACAATAGAATCAGCGGCTCCCATGTGACCCAGTTCCATAATTAAGCTTTAGGGTTCTTGTCACCTTTTATTTCCCTGACATGCCTTGAGGGTACCCGCTTCTCCTCCCACTTAGATGCAATTCCCAGGTGCTTTGCCCTCTGCTTCCTGCCACCAGGTTCACTCACGCAAAATAAAAAAGTAGTACAAAGAGCACAACAGCTCGGAAGACACCCCTGGCAGCAATGCTCCGGGCCAGTTTATTCGAATCCCATATCCCAGAAGCGTCTCTACAATGTTTTAATATTTTTTGCCATTGCAATTCAGGAAATAATTATGAAACCGTAATTTACTACGGCAAGATGGCCCTTCTTCTAGACACACACGCTCTCCGAGATGCTATTTCTCATTGGAACGATCCCTCAGAGAGCAACATTTCCATCACATAAGTAACGCTACAATTAAAGTGCATTCAAAAACCTCCAATAAAGCAGACAAGTGCCATGTGGCGTTTGGTCGTTGCTCATTAGGTGAGGTAGATGAATGCTAACCGTTTGTCAAAGTTTGCAGGAGGAAAGGAAAAAGGAGAGAAAGCAGTCAAGCAGATCATTGCCAAGGTACATTTTGTACAAAACTGAGTATGGAGAGGGGTTAGGGTGGTCATGACTGCCTTCTCCTTCTCTTCCAGTTTTCAGGAAAAAAGGAGCATATTTTAAAGCACTAGTTGATGAGAGCAGGTCACAGGGGCAAACAGACCATTAGTAAATTTTTTGCCCACCTGCTGATGAATGGACACGCATGGCAATTTTTCATCTGACACTTGAAAAGATAGGCTAGAGGTGGAAAAGAAAGAAGAAAGAAAGTCCGTGCTATGATCTGATAAAAACAAGACTTTCATGTTCTTTTGAAAACATAGTTGGGCACTTATCTCTCCTAAACAGGATTAGGAGAGAAATATACATGGTTTGCAAATGAATTTCAGAGCTACTCGTAAAGCAAAATTCTGATAGCCTTCAAAATTTGTACCTTGCACTGAATAAAGCAACAAAGTGCATATATTGGGGAGAATTGTGCACCAAAATGTATGTTTGTGAAAATAACATTTCAACGTGCATTGTACTGGGGAACTAGTTTGCACAAGTAACTTGCACATATGTATAGAAGAGGGGGAAACGTATGCAGAAATGTGCCTGAATTTTCATGCCAAAGATTTACCTCCACCCCAAACTGCTCTGAAGAAAGGAAACTTTAAGAGTGGAAGGATGAGAAACTGAATTTGACAGATCTGTCCATCTTGGAGAAAAAATGCTCTTGAGTTTCGGGAGAGAATCATACCTCTTCTTCCCCTGTACTCAGTGCAAATAGACCACTCATTCCTAGATGACAAACTTCTAAATGGCCTCATTGCAAATCAGTTTGTGAGGCAGAAGATGTGAAGGGCCATGAAAGAAAGGCTACATGGCTCTCTTTTCGTGCATGCCAGTTTTTCTTGTAGGTGCCTGCATCAGGCTATGAAACACGGACATCAGAAAGGATCCAAATGATGTAATGGTTTGACCATGAATATCCCCTTATTTAATGACTGCCACTAAACCTTGATCTCTCCATGAATGGTCTTGTGAATAGTCCAGTGTTGCATTCAGATTGCTGGCCAGGTGGAAAGTCTCTAGAAAAAAAGATCTTTGGGGTTTGGGGAAACATGGGGGAGAGCTGGTTCCCATCCCTGCAGCTTTACCTGATTTGTAGAGAAGCCAGAGGCATGTGCTGTGCTTGGACTACTAAACAAGCATCGGGAAGTCAGTCATGCTCACCTCCAAGGAGAGGCTGGCTTTGAAAGCCCCTTTGCAGCATCCCCTTGAATGAATCGATGAAGAGGTGCCGAGGCTGCTGCTTTGAAGAGCTACCCTCACGGAAAGTGGTGGGGTGTCCAGATCACATCCCCACAAGAGAATCTGGAGGTAAGAGACCCCTTGAAGAGGGTGGGCTTTTGCTTGCATCCCCCGATTCTCTGGAGGCAGCTCTTCGGAGCAAGCTGAAGAACGTCTGTTTCCTGGTTGCACGCTGTGTGTTTTTCAAGCCAGTGCTCGGCCTGGAAAATGAAGTGAGGCATTTTGTATTTTTCTGGAAACCGCAGTTTATTTTCAGACAGATCTGAGGTGAGGAGGTGCAAAGTTGACCCTTTCCACCAATTCCTAAATGAAGGTGCAGTGAGGGGCTTCCCGGGTAGCGCATCACACTGCAGTCAGACGCTTACTTCTGAGTCCACTTGTACGGACTCCGTCTGGCTGCGTCTCGGGGGTATCTGACAACTGAGGGAACCTCTCAACACCTGAGGCTACGGGATGCTCTGGAGCCACCCAGATGTCTCAGAAACACAGTGGCATCATCAGAGGCGTGACCTTGCCTCTGCCCATAGGCAGGCTGCTCCCACTGTATGCACCGTAACTTCACACAGGCACCACATGACAGGGTCAAACTCCTCCTGGACTTTACCACTTCTGGTTCAGGTGGTGGCTTTCCAAATAGACCACACCAGGCTATAATTCATCCATTTGTCTTCCAGTTTTCTGGACAAAGCACACAATTTTAAATAGAGGAACATTCAGACATGCGACATAATAACTTCCTTAGGTATCAAAAGATGCACATTTGTCAGGAGATCAGAGGGAAAGGAATTGATGTAAGGTGGGAAAGGTACTAGGAGGACCAACTGCCATTGTCTGGGCTTAGTATCCAGAGTTGCATCATGCATGTGTTCAAGTTTCTAAGCTTTACTCACAGAATTGTACATTTCCTCCAAGCCTCAAACTGTGTCCTCCAAGATGTAGCATGAAGCAGAAGACCTGTTAGGAATATCTCTTGCAAAGATGAGTCATCCTTTTGTCAAAACAAAAAGCCTCTAGTGATGCTGGTCACTGAACCTGGGAGCTCCTGAATGACCATCCAGTGCTGTCACGGGGCTTCCCTCTTCTTGCCCCTTCTCTTGTCTCCTGCAGGACAACAGGTCCACCATGGCCAGTCATTAAAATGGCAACTCCCTGACCCAGAGGAGGAAGTGATGTAAACGTGCTCCCGCTAATGGTCTGGGGATCCTTCCTGCTGGCTGTAAGTCCCCCATTTGTTTACCTCATAGAGTAACTGTGGGAAAAGGGCTTGAAGGTCACCAAGGAGAAACCAGAGAACTTGGAAGAAGAGAATGGAGAAGCTCAGTGAGAACTTGGAGTTAGGTTCTATGGAACATGCCAGAACAACTCAACTGCTCATGGAGTCCACGGGTATGCAACTTGGTTGAAGCCCAGAAGACAAGATGGCCGCATCTCAGAAGCCATTGGCTTGGTAGTGAAGCCTTACTTCCATGGTGGTGATGGCAAAGCATGGAGCCTGAGGAAATACTCAGATTTCAAGGTAAGGGTCACACCATGTGATGGACATAGCGCTGTCCTTGGGGTGGCCAAGGGCTCCAAATGAAGAGCTGCGGGGGCACTGGTGCCCTCAACATCTCCCAGTTCCTACCACATGAATCCAAGGTCTTGGAGAGGTAAAGCTGCGTACGCAAATTTTCAGTCATCTTAGCTTTTAAAAAACCAGGTCCCCAAACATAACTTCCCCAACAACGGGCTGTTCCCTTCTTCCCAAAGGATGCCAGAAATTGTGGGATTGTATCCCAGGAGTATTTGCAGGTTCTGGAAATGCCCTTCCTTCTCTCTCACACACGGCAATTAACACAACACACACACTCCACCTTTTCTGCATCTCAGAATTATAATTTGATTATTTCTCCCGCATTCATCTTAAGCAAAGGGGCTGACAGATAACTGCAAAATAATGTGATAAAAACCATTTATAACGCCAACTTCTTCCAGGGCCTTCTCCCTAACTAGTTATGACAAGGTAATAATGCCGGTTATGCATTTGTCTGCCTTTAAATTGGTTACTTAAAACAATGATGGATGAGGGTGAAAGGCCCCTCCATACCAAGAAGGGCGGCTCTTGATTTCTGATCTTATTTTCACAGCTAATGAATTATATCTAATTAGTAGATCCCAAATCTAATTGAGAGGCTGAAACAGTGACCCACAGAGAGAATGGCTTCTTTTTGGGAACAGTAATTTTTCATTGGCTTTGTTTCACTTCTCTTAAACAAACAAACAAAAAACGCTTCATGATGTCCATTTCCAAAAGAGACCTCCATAGGCCTGCATAAAGATGGAATCAATTTGAAAATTTGCCTGTCTGTTTCAGTTAAGGTTTTAATGAAACTCATCTTAACAGATGTATCCTTTCCACTGGGAATGTAAACTCTCATCTCACCATTATGCTCTATTTATTATTTTTCTCGTGAAAATATAGGCCGTTATTATGCTGTCGTTGGAATCAAATCAGGCCATAAGCGATCAGTGCCAACAACAGCCTCCCGCTCCGCCCTGCGCTCCCACACACAAACCTCCGACATAATGAAGAATAGTATTGCTTACTCAGGAAGGGTGTCCTTCAGGAGTTTCACATCATACGACGGAAGCAGAATACTGGGGAGTAGCACAGACACAAGCAGCAAATAAACCTCCTTGATCCAAGTGGTTAAGAATGTCAGGTTCAACATTCTTCTCCCAACAGTAGCTGGACAAACAATTACCAATGCTTACAATCAAGGTATTAGCGTGTGTCTTTTCTGGCCATCCTAAGCAACTGAGACTCCCAAAAATGTCCAGCCTTAAACCCCTATTAGTTTGTGCCAAGGTTTTCCCCCAAAGGATTTAGGGAAGGCTTGTTGGTTAGAGCAAGCAGTCTCTCAAAATTCTCCACCTTATTTGTGGGCAAAAAATATGGCGTGTGTGGGACACATTTCACCCAATTTCTTCGCAGGTAGAAAGAACATCTGGAGAACATTGGCTTGCCTACCTCTAGGCTAGAGAACTGTTGCCTGTCCGTGTCGCAGTACAGACAGTACGAAACTAGATGGACCACTAGTCTGACTCGATGGATGGGCTCTAGCCTTAGTCATGTTTGCAGTGCACCCATTGCAATCAATGGGACTGAGGTCGCATTGACTTCCAAAGGTCTTCAACCATATGATAACCCTGAGATGTAAGCCACTGAAAGGCAGATTCCCATGCTAATGAGTTTGACTGTGGGGAACTGAGCGATTTCAAGCAAAAACAAGTCAGCCACTCCAGAAGCTGCAGGAGGAGCACACGTGAACAGAGAACCTCCCTTAGCAGACAAGGACATGCTTTAGAAGAAGCACAAACTCCCCCACACTCCCTATCGCTGTGCCTTTGATGGGTCTGGAGGATAACCAACACATCTCTTCTCCCAGAATTCACACAAATATGTTTGGAAGAATTTCTCAATGCGGTTCTCTGACTGAAAGAAAGTATCTCTCAGGCCAAATGGCCTACAAAATGGCATCCACCAGAGGAAAACTGAGTGCAAAAATGTCCTAAACTTGGGTCAAGATGCTTGCAAAATAATGTAAAATCATCCATTAGGAGAAACACAAAGGTATATGGATTTTTGTGCCCGTGAACCAAGTCCAAATTTTAATGCAGGCTTAAAAAATGGATTTTGCTTGGAAAAACAGAAAGGAAAATGGACAGGTTTGTCCAACCTTACCTGGAGCTAGAACATCAGGTGTAGGTACCACACCTGATGTGAACAAATGAGCATCTCGGATGGGGTGAGGGTGGGGTTTTGAAGCAGAGAAGAGACAAGTGGCCAAGGGTAATTTTTAAATCATCTCCACCCCACTTCTCCCTCCACGACCCCCTCACCAGCTGTGCTCCTCACATTGCTGAAAGCATCAGTCTAGGGACTTGATCCAGAAGTTACAAGGAGGTGCCAAAAGAAGCCCCCCTCTAACTTAACCAGCAGGGAGCAAGTTTGGGACTTCTAAGACCTTCTGGCCTTGGAAGAATGCTGCCATTTCCCTATTTACCACGCAGGATCTGTTTTTCACATCATCAGCTCTCTTTGTTGTCCTCTTCCAAACCCATTCCAATTATTTGCAAGTCACCAGCATCAAACACCACAAGACTCGCTTCTGAGTAACCTTGCACAGGATTGTACTGCAAACCCCTGTGATGTAGACAAAGCCAAGAGGAGATTCTGATTGACCGTCTTTGAAGGACTGTTACATTTATCTTCCACAAACTTGCATCTTCTTTGAAAAGAGTCATATCCCCAGTCCTTGAATGCTGCAAGAGGCCACCTTCTCTCATTTGAACGGGAAAGGAAGCATTTGAGAAGGAAAGAGTCATTTTGGCCTGATCCTGGCTTCTGGTTTAGCGAAATTACAGAGCAGAATTCTTCTGCCTGGGAACATCAGTCGCTTCATGCTTGTTTTCAAATGGAGCGTGTGTGTTTTTAATGAAAGAAGAGCTGAATTAATAATGAAGGTTTCAGATGCTCAATTTATATTCATAACAATAAAAAATCATTTGGAAATGCCGGTGCATGTTCATTACACACGAACTTCGGCAGCAATAAAGCAACTTTAAAAGGGTCTGGAGTGCATCCACACTTGAATTTTTTAAAAACACACTCTCATCTGCAGGATGTCACAGGTACTGCTAAGTACATGGCTCCACAATCAAAGAAACATTTTGTATAATGTGTATAGGGACAGCCTATGGCTGAAAAGACCCCTAGCTTGAAAACGTTTGCAGCATAGATGGGTACACTGGTTGCTCCTTCCCCCAATATGCTCACACTCCTGGTTGACAGTTGGCTATTGGTTGCTTGGCATGCAAATAGGGCTGAGATGAGAGTGGGGATTGGTCATTGATCGTGATTGGCTTAGATCAATGGCAATAAAATGTGTGTTTTCAGGTTGCTTGTAGCAGACATCTGCTAGATGCAGGATTGTGATGATCGTCCCCAGAATCCAGTCCTCTGGAATTCTTGTGCTTGGCACTGTCTGAGGAAGCAAGCCAAGCTGAGGGAAACGTTTGCGGAACTCCAGCTACGCAACCGGCAACCTTCTTCCACAGTACGCGCAGCACAAGAACTGCAAGCCGCAGGCACAGTGCTCACACCGGCTCCCTTCCTGTCGATCGCCCGTGCAAACACTTGGCACGCTGACCGGAAAGTCAGACTCACAGCCTCAAAGAAGTAGAAACCCTACTTAAAATCATCGGGGTTATAATGATGGATAACCAATCTTTATATTCTGATCATCCAGCCCTGCACCCTTTCTTCACTTACAGTCTGGCATGGAAAGCAAGGCGAAGGCTGCCCAGTTCATGCTAAGAGGTTGAAAAGCATGAAATAGCACTTGGGGCTTTGCTGTGACCTGACATTTTAGGAGGTCAAGCTGTATGAAGCTGCCTTGGCTGTTTGCTAAAATTCCATTTAATTTCGAATGAGCTTTTATGACGTTTTGACGGTTATTTACATTTTAGATTGCATTTCAGGGTGTCGTAATTGTTGCAAAGTTGGCTATTGAGTGGTATAAAACGAATAACAATGATAAATCACGGCAGGTGTGACACTGAGTTCTCCACTCGCAATCTGCACCTGGCCAGCAAAGTGAAGGCACGATGTTGACCAGCCAGTTCTGCTTCTCTTGACCATCCTTAGATCTATACAGCGAGCCTCTAATTTAAATTCTAGCAAGCGCTTCTCCATCTGCATCAAAACCTCTAAGGCAGCACACGCAAATTCTAGGCAAACCTGCGTCTTTGGGGTGACGCGTTCCCCTTCCTCTGACTCTGTATCACTGGCAACCCTTTCGAGGTCTCCTGGCGCTTTCGTCCAGGTCTTGTACAATGCCGATTACTGGAAAGGGGCTTTCAAGGGAGCCTTTACCCATGGAAAGGAGCAGGCACAAATGCAGATGCTCAATTGTCCTTTACTTTTGGGGAATCGTTTCCTCTTTTACGGCGATGCACAAATGCTCGCCTAACTGCAAGATACGGAAATAATAAGCGACTTGAAGGCAAGCGGTAACTGAGATCCGTGCCTCCGTATATATCTGGGTTTTTCTCTGCCAAGCTTCAGCTGTCTCTTTTCTCTTGGCTTCCTATAGAGGGAGAGCCTCGGGGCCTGTAGCAAAGACCTCTTTCATCCACGGTTATCCTCCCAATCTAACATTACCATAGCCCATCCATCACAGCTTTCTATTTGCTACAAGTCACTCGAGCTGATCAGCTCTCTTTAGACCAAAGAAGAGTCTGGCTTTTGATACTCACCGGGCCAGCTGACCTTAAAACTCTCCCAATGTAGTGGATGCTCCGGAAAAGCCTACCATCCTGGAATCACACTTTCTGTGCTCTCCCCACTAGCCCCAAATCAAAAGATGCCATCAAACAGGAAACACCCATCTTTTGGGGTGGTCTTTTTTGCACCAAGCATCAAAATACACACAGAAGCACGACTCCAGTCCTTCTCTTTCTACCATCATGTCTGATCTCTGACTGTCAGAAAGGAAATAAACAGCAGCTCACCAAATATTGTCCCCCCAAACATTAGCTAGCCCACTGGGAACAGCTTCTGGGTTTGGGGGTGGATGTGGGGGAATCACAGTAATTCAGACCGAAAGGGGGCAAATTCGGAGCATTGTGTGTGTTGCCAATTGCCTCTGGCTAGGCTGCTCCGCTGTCGGAAAATTGGAGGGGGGGCCAGCCCTGGAATTATGCATAGTGGTCCAGCAAGTGTGTTTGTTTCCTCGCGTTCTTGTCTGGTATTCTCCATCACAGCCCCTCTCACAAGCACAGATGCACTTATCACCCTTCTGTTTTAAATCTAAAGGAAATTTTATTGCATTTCTGGTAAGGCACACTTGGATATGTCTCAGTGAATTGGCAGTTATGTCTCTCTGAACGGCAGGCTACGTTGCCTCGGTGTTTCTGTCTCATCCTCTAGCTTTATGCTGCTTTATTTGATATGTATATAAAAGTGATCCTGCTCTTTCCGTGGTTATAACCGTGTGAATGTGTCTTGAGTTACTGCTGTGATTACTGGTAAATATCTCACGGCTGCAGTATCTCACCAATGCAGCCAGAGGTGCTTTCTCCAAAACCTCAGATTTGATTTATAAAAGTCTATGTCTCTAGTCCTCATGGATCTCAAGGTGCCAATGCTTGCTGAAAGCTGGTTCTGTTTTTACACCGTGCTTCGATTGGGGTCTATTGCACATTGCTCTGGGGGCACTGGAGGGCAGCCTTGATAATAAGGAAGCAAATATGTCCCTAGGAGTTCAGTCCAAGGACTGCCTGACACTGCCCAGGAGGCCTTTTGATTAAGAGGAGTCCCAGCTCCCACATCCTGTGACCTCCCCTGCTCCAGCTACCTTGCTGACATTGCCTTTGTGTTTGGAGGAGGAAAGGAGGATTGCGGGTGGGGACAGAAGCAGGCTGGGGCCAAAGGCTTATGCCAGCTCTTACAAGCACCTGGCTCCCTCCCCCTCCCTGGCCCTGTCTGTAGACGGCTGCAAACAGCTGTCTAGATAACATCCATGGTGTGATGTCCAGGGGCAAAAAGACAGATGTTTCCACGCCTCATTCCACCCATCGGATGCCCATGAGCCTCCAAGCCCAATGCAATGTCCAGTCCAGGAACAAACCTGTATCATGAGTATTAATACATTTATAACAGACTCAGGTCAGAGAAACCTGGCCTTTCTTGACCACTGTTCTTGCCTAACGTCGATTTTGCCATGGTAAAACAGATCATCTGCAAAGAAAAATAGGCTGCACAAAGGATTTATATCAGGTCTGATAGAAGTAAATGACTGAAATTCTGCCCAGATCTTCTTGCTTTGCATCTGGTTTTGTGCTCTTTAGCAAAGGCAGGGCAACTTTCAGGACCCAGCTTTAAAAAACAAAACCAAAAACCAAAAACCAAACCTTTCATATTTATCTCTCCCTCTCTCTCCCCCTCTCTTTGTGTGTGCGTATTTGTGTCTGTGTGTTTTAATTCTTTTCTTTTGATGGAAAAAAAGGGAGAAGGGAAATGCCAAAGCAGTCTGTCTAAAGTTATCCATGCATTTTTAAAGCCGTGATCGTCACAATATCCAGGCTCCATTAATAAAACGATCTCCAGCAGGCACTAATGGCCCATAATTATCTCAGTTTTTTTTTCCTTTTTGGTATTTTAGAGTGTGCAAGCGCAGGAAAACATTGCAAAGATGAACGTCAGGGGCTCAGCAGTTGGAAACCATCTTCCTCATGAAAAACAAAGCCCTGCTGTAGCAATTAACTTAAAACATACATTTGGCATTTTGCAATCTGATGTAAACAAATAAGGTTTTTTTTTCTGTCTCTCCCCCTCTATTTTGCAAGCTGTCTCCCTTTTCCTCCTTCAAACCTTGGCCTTTAATTGGTGCGAAAATGCCCTAGGACAGCGGGAAAGGAGGAAAGAAAAGACAAATGGGGGAAATAGATGCTCATTTTTGTAACCTGCATTTCACTTCCTCCTCACTGTACTGGATCGGCCGCCACAGCAGTTTTCAGATTAGCACCAGTGATTTCTGAAGTAAAACTGCAGGAAGGTCAACTTTAAAGAGGTGGCCGGTAGAAGAGTAAAATTGAAGGTGCGCAAATTACTTCGGTTTGGTTGATGAGTTTTGGGGCCAGGTGGTTAAAAGGGAAATAGTTTGCAGAATGTCTTGTTTGCTTTTGCACACGTTCTGTCTTCTTTAGGAAGTGTGCACGCGTGCATGTGCGTGCACACACACACAGAGACAGAGACAGACAGACAGAGACAGAGCGAGAGATTGAGAGAGAGAGAGAGGAATTGAGAGAGAGACAGAGACAGAGAGAGAAATTGAAAGAGAGAGAGATGGACAGACAGACAGACAGACAGAGAGAGAAACTGAGAGAGAGAGAGAGATGGACAGACAGACAGAGCGAGAGAGAAATTGAGAAGGAGTGTGTGTTAGCACTGAAGTCTTCAGCCATTCATTTTGCTGCATGGGGGAATTTCACACAGAAGACCTTCCCTCTCCTTCGGGACGATGTCTTCCATGCTTGTGGGAAAACAGTCTCTACAAGGCCAAAGAGGGCTAACAGCAATTATGCAATAATTAGGACTATCGCTGGGTGATTGATGGAGGGTTGGGAAAGTGTGTCTTGTCAAATGCTAATAGCCTAGACAAGGTGCCCCATGCAAGACTGAAGGATTGCAATATTGCAGGAGAGATAAGAGACTTCAGGAATCACGCTTTGCCTCTCGGCGCGGAGTTCCTTCGCCTACAGAACTGACCTAAATTTCTACACAAGGTCAAAATGCCAAGTGTCTTTCCCCCGGTTTTATATTCAGTCCTCAGAAGGGAATGCTGGCTCATTCGGTTCTTCTACAAAGAAATAAAATATAGAGAGGACTTTGTGGCTTGTTGCTTTTAAAGTTTACCCCAAGGCATCCAAGAGCCAGTGTGGCCTAGTGGTTGGAATGTTGGACTGGGAGTTGGGAAATCCGGGTTCTAGTCCTCATGTGGCCATGTAACTCACCAAGGGACTTTGGGACAGTCACCTACCTAGCTGGCTTGCTATTGGAAGGATAAAATGGAGAGAAGGAGCTGGCAGGCTCCCTTGGATTCCTTGTAAGGGGAAGAAAAAAGGGGTTGCATGCAATTATACAGATTATTATGGCTGGTATTATTATATTGCATCTCTATACTGCCTGTAGCCAAACCTAACTGGGCAGTTCACAAAGCTCTTGTGAAGTCCCCCATCCAGATTTCAACCGGGCCTGACCCTGCTTAGCTTCCAAGATTAGGCAGGACTGGGCACTTCAGGCTATCAAGATGATCATGACTGAGATGGAGCAACAATGACAGCGCATGGCACAGACCTTCCTGGTTTCTCCTCCCTGGGATTTCAGCTGGGGGAAAGCACAATCCTGAAAGCTCGGCTGCACGTGGAGAAGCACCGCACCAGAAGAAGAGCTAGGTTAGAACCATGTGCTTCACTGCACATTTCCCCTGCGTGCAGGGACTCTGGAGCACAGAAATGCAGTTTGAACACATTGTACACAGAACGGTTCTGTCCAGGAAGGGCTGGAATGGGCCGTTCGGCAAAACAGGTGCATTGCCTCCGTCGGAAGCATTGTGCGTCTGCAGAGACAGGAGAGGCCGACTGTCCCATGGGGTGGCCATTTCACGCCCGACTGCAAGTGATTCAGGGCTGAACATGGGACGACCCTTCCCACCGATGGAATTATCTGTCCACCTAGCTCTGCATTGCCTTCCCTGCCCACCAGCCCCTCGCCGCTATTTCAGTGCAATAATTTAGTTCTTCCTGGGGCAGAGAAGCGGGAGAAGAGCCTACTCTTGCAAGAGGTTGCCTGTCGCACCCCTGCATTTGTCCTATTTACCTACAGGTGGCATTTTACCGCACACCATATAGGAACTTCTACCTTAAGGAAACAGCACACCCCAAGTAAATATCTGAGACGATGAAGCTGCTGGATCCGTCCACCTCAGGTCTGTCCCTGCTGACTGGCCCCATGTGGATCTTTCCCAGCCCTGTTTGGATACATCGGGGGCAGAATCCAGAACCAGCTGCAGGCAAATGGATGCCCTGGATGATGAAAACAGATATGCTAATGGCACTCCAGACTCAGCTACAATAAACCAAAACAGGAAGGGAGGGAGGGAGGGAAGGGCTTTTCCTAGAAAATATCTTTGCCTCCTCAGCGGTGTTCTTCCCCCCACAATTTGTGAAATACAGCCATAGTGCAATTGTGTGGGTGTGTGAGGGGCTGGAGCTGGGGTCTAAAGATGGCTTCCCAACTCTCTGCATGCCTCGGTGTCATAGGGTATGTGGTCGACCCAATTACTTATAATAAACAATTCCGTTTATCTTTATCAGAATCATTATCTAAATTGGCTACATGACACATTCCGTTTCCCTAACTGCACCCCTGGGAAACAGCCCGCCATAAAAATCTGTGATTCTGTACTTTGTAATTATCCCTCCATGGGCCATAAAACATTACACTTGTGTTTAAAATAGGTATAGCTGGTACTTTCTGCCACATCGAACCCTGGAAAAAAGGAGGCGGGGGAGATGGAGGAAGTTCACGAGGTGTTTGTCCCTCTCCCACAGGCAGGCGGATGAGCTGCTTTTCAAAGACCTTTCTCCGTATAAAATAAAATAAAATAATAAAATAAAATAAAGGCAGTTCAAATGCCTTCTGTGCACAAATGCATTCGTGAAAATCGCTTCGCAGGGCCTCTCATCCCAACGCCTCCCCTCTTCTGATGTCGGAAGTTCTGCACTGGGGATGCTGGGGCCTGGCCCTCCCGTTGGGCGGAGTGAGGCAGACGCCTCGGGTGGCAGATGCTGCTGGGTGGGCGTGCTTGGGCAAGGCACCCGGGAGGGCAAGCTCTGTGAGTGGTGTCATTTTCCCCATGCACACAAGCCAGTCGGCTGCCCTCCGGTGCAGGAGAGGGTACCTGCCACAGGTGCTGAAAGGCCTGTTTTGCAACCTGGGATGAGGGTGCGTGTGATTTTCTCCTGTGCCTCAGGCACGACTGTCTTGGGTGAACTGCTCGGGTGCCAGCACTCTGCCAGCGACAAGGCCGACGTGGGAAGGTGTCGTGTGAATAGAATCGTGTGCACAGCAAACCACACCTGAGTTCTGTGGCTTAATGAGGACTAGAGCCCAGATCTCCTGGCCAGTTCCTGGGGCGCACTGGGCTTGGCCATGTATACATATTTATTGTGATACATCATTGGCCAAGCCATTTCCATGCCTGAGGCCAAAAAAAGGGGGGGGGGTGGTTTTCCTGAGCCTGTTTCATGCACAGCAGTTGTCCAGACTGGCAGGTGAAACTTCTTTCAACACCAGCCATGGGGCAGCACCTTCCACCACATCTGAGGCAGCTTAGGGGGCACCGAGCAGACTCTGGAACAAGGCTTCCTGGTTGGATTGTCCAGGTCTGCCAAATGGCAGGGCCAGCCCTGCCTGAGAGAATCAAAAGGGCCAATCAGTTCAAATTGGTTGGTCACCTGGATGTGACCTTTACTCATTATAGGTGACCAGGTGAGGGTCTGGTAATACAAGAGCAACACTGTGAGAGGTCATTGCCTGTAATCACCAGTGAGAGAATGACGAAAGGGCCTTCTGTATCAAGTGATGCTATCTAAAGGCCACCCATTTTCTTCATTTGGAAAGGAAAGGAAACATTCCTTATCACCCCACATAAATAACATCCCTTGAAAACAGATGGAATTTGGGTAATTGAGAATGCGTATCACTTGGCAAGGGATCAAACCAAAGCTCCATCTAGCCCACTGCCCAGTTTCTGTCTGTGGCCAACAAGATGCCTCCGGGAAGCCCGTGAGCAGAAGAGCCGCATCGCGCCACTGGCATTCCTCAACAGACTACCTCTGAGCAGCCCGGTCCCTGCGAGTCATCGTGCCCAGCCGCCGTGGCTCCGCCTCTCCTCCATCAAGATCCCAGTAATCCCCTAAGCACCTTGCGGCAGTGTATCCATGCATAAACTGCGTTTCGTGTGAAACAGGATTTCCTTTTGTCTGCCCTGAACCGCCGGCCAATCAATTATATCGAGTGACCCCACATTCTAGCGTTAGGAGAGACTTTCTCCATACCATGCATAAGGCTTTTAGAAACCTTTATGGTGCAAAGTCTTTTCCATTTCCCTGGACTAAAAAGCTCCACATGACGTACCCATTTCTTGGGAGGATCTGCACTGGCCCCTTGATCACTCGGGCTGCTGCTTCTACCCCTTTTCTGGCCCTACATGGTGTAGGGGCACAGCCAGGATAGAGACATTGCTAAATGCCTGAAGATGGAGGCCATTGCAAAAAAGTTTTGAACCCTCTTCTATTGCATACAGCCCCTCGTGTCTGGAGGATGGAAGGTACAAAAATATTTGATGAAAATCAGGTGGATTCCTACTGATTTTTAGACAGAGAGAGAAAGGCCTGGAGGTCCCAGCAACAATTCTGTGATTCATTATGCCCTTAATGAATGAATTAATTGAGGCCCCTCTACCAACTCAAAGACCTGGCTAGTGGGGAAACAACCCAACAAATGCAGCAACTCACACGAAAAGAATTTCAACACGGCACCCCCCCCCCCAGGAGCAGATACAGGGGAGCTACATGGGAGCTTATGAGGGGCGTCTCCCAGGAGCAGAGATGCTGGGAAGCTGGGAGAGGTCGAGCGCACGGAGTCTCTCGCCGAGTCAAGTGGAACTTTGCACGCTCATCACTTTCGGAATGATGAAGCATCAATCGGGACACTCAAGGTACTTCAACTCCCAGCTGAAATTAATTCTCTCTTCTCAGGATCCTCCGCATTTCCCGTGACCAAATACAGAAGAACTTGCTGGCCTGGTTCTTCATCCTTTGCTGACTGTTGTTTTTCCTAGCTGTTTTGAGAAAGCCCTCCTTCGCCAGGATGGCCGAGTCCAGTTCACGCCGTGCCGAGCCAGCGCTTCTATACATGATTAAAACAAAACACTTGGAGGTTCTCGAAGAGGAAGAGGCCCACCCTGCCCCATCGTGTGCGCCAGGAGATGTCCCTCTGGCTGGCCCTGTCCAGCTGACTCTGCGGCCTCAATGCATTCTCCGAAGAGCACGAACGGGGAGCCAGAGGGGTCACGCTTGCCCTCGACTGGCTGCTTCTCATGCTTTTTTCCTACTGTCCGGCCCCGTAACTGCGGCAGGGTCAGGAGAGCCAACTGAGAGTAAGGGGGGATGGTGTGTGCGTGGGGGAGACGGGACACACAGACAAGGGGATTGGGTTACACCAACAACAAGCAGGGGAAAGGAGAAACCCTCTAAAACGAGGGTTTCGGTTACAAAAATGTATATTACCCGTGACTATCAGACCTTGCGTAGTTTTTGCTGGGAACGGCTTTGATCCTGTCTGGGAGGGAAAGAGGCTGCGTGGGGTTTTGTGCTTCAGGGACAAGGAAGGGCTGACTTGCTGCTTGGCTCGCACAGCTTTGGAAGAACTCCAGTCTCTTCCTCTGGCTAGCTGAATGTTGCCAATGGCAAGAAGACGTGTGCCAAGCTTTGCCGTCGGTCTAGTCAGCTCAGGATTTTCTGCACTGATTGGCAGCCACTCTACTCTCTAGGGCGGTCTTACCGACCCTGGATGCTCTGGACTACTATTCCCATCAGCCCGAGGCAGCAGAGATGCTGGGTGTCCATGCTCACAAGCTTTGGAAGCCACCAGTTTTGGCCAGCCCTATCTGGAGATGCCACCGGTGTTCGAACCAGACACTCAACCCAAGGGCCCAGCCTACCTAGTTGTGTTACTGTCAACTGGTGATGGCTGTCCGAAACTCCAGGCAACAGGCAGGCTTCCCCAGCCTTGCCAGTGACATGAGAATCCTGTAATAGCCAGGGACGAGATGAAAAATTAGGCCGTCCCCATCCAACACTGCCCCACCTCAAAGAAACGGAGGCCAGGTACCCACCACTGGGCTGCAGGCATCTGGGCGCATCAGAGAAGGCCTGCTCGATCAGGCCAAGGGTCCGTCCAGGCCAGCATTTTATGGCCAGCTGGGTGCCCATCAGGGAGATGCACAAGGACAGGGGTGCAAAAGCAGTCTTTGAAATGGTGTGGGTAGTGGGAGACGGGGCGGCACCAGGCACAGCTTCTGAGCCGACCGTTTGGGTGCCCGTGCCTGGGGTTCGTGTCCGGGACCTCGGCAGGGCATGCAGCTGGCTGTGGCTGCTTTGGATTTCCTCAGTGGGGTCCTTGATCACTTCGACTGGCCCCTTCTAACCTTGCCCCAAAATGGGATGTCCAGCAGGGCTTTGACAATGCTGACTTCTTTGCCAAGCCTTCTCCGCCAAGCCTTCTCCCTCCTCCTGACCTGCACTGGCTTGCAGTGTCCCATCACTTCATTCACTAAAATGCCTCTAACTAACAGTGCATTCCTATATCTATTTGGGCAGAAAAAAGCCCTAAAACCTCCAGCATCCATCCACTCGGAGAGCCTGGGGATGGCAGGATCTCCTCTCCAACCATGCGCAGGACTGACAAGATTCCTTTCAATGGGTGGCAGCTTCCCATTTAATCTTGGGGCACATGCATGGGGTTGCTGGTGCTGAGACAACTCAGAGAGATTTACTTCAAACTGTCCAGGGGAGTGTCCTCGAAAACCCCTTTCAAAGGCCATTGCAAAAATACGAGGCAGTTGATCATTGAACAATAAATTCTGATATCACTCAAGCTGCTTTCATGCCTGGTTTTAGGAGGCATTTCTTTAGTATGTCCCATTGAGAAAAAAACTGAAAAACAATCCCCATTATGTTACTTCCCTCCTCTCTGAGGTCATGTTCACCCTTCTGGGAAGGGGTTTAGCCAAGGCCTAGCAGAATAGCATAATGAAGCTTTAAGTAATTTTTCAAGGGGCTCCCTTTTATTACGTTAGCAATTTTCTACCACATTAGGCATTTTCATGCTACATTGTATTACGCTGCCTCATAAGGGGGTGGGGGGCAGAGGACTGTTTTTAACTGGGGGCTGCAAAAGAGGTATGCATTCACATTAGCCGAAAGAGCAAGCTACTAAAATAAACAGCTGTGATCGCAGGGTCAGATTTCCAGCGATGGGGAAGAATGAAGGCTTTCCTACCAAAGGGCGTATTCCATCACGGATCCTCAGTTAACTGAAGGAATTCAGCCATACACACACCAGTAACATGTATTTCCCTGTTTCCTGGTTGTTGGTTCCAAAGAACGATCTGCCCCACTTGGCTTACACTGTCTTTTAAGAATGTCTGGCATTGAACTGGGTCAAGGCTGATTTTCTAGAGGGACTTTGGTGTCCTCTGATTGCATTTCATCACCAGTGTCTCTGAGAAATGGTCATCCAGGTTTTGAAGAACAATTTCCCACTAACCTCACACAATCTTCCATCTGTTAAGGTGCTCTGACCATGGACACGGCCATTAGGGATGTTCGTGTGAAACCTACCATGGACACAGAAGAGCTATAAAAATCAGGGAACTGAAGATGCATTTAAATAGATATTTTCTTAAATTTGAGATTCTCTGTGGATGGGGGAGAAATGCTTCCCGTTCACACTTATTTATTTATTTAGGAGACTTATTTATTTAGGAGACTTCTATGCCGCCCCATTCGCCGAAGCCTCGGGGCGGCTCACTTGAATGAAAATTCACCACAGTTCACACTTCCAACCCATCAGACAACCCCAAAGTCAACTAGGCCTCAAAACGGGCACTTTCCCCTATTTTGCGAGAGTTTATTCCTCTCTGTTTCAAGGTATTGCTATTTAACGCTGCCAGCGATGATCTGTTTAACACAATTTATGGCATTGTTGTTGAGCGTTTTCGAAAGTGAATGGTGCATTTACGCAACTTCACGTATGGGGTCCAAAGAGATGTTTTTCAGATGACGGCACAGGTAGTACATTCTTAAATAAATAATCTCAAATCAGCAGCGGATGAAACATGAACCTAGCAGAAAAGTAAGATTCAACAGAGAAGTACAAGGCAAAAGAGTCCAGTTTAAAGTCACAAATGAGCGGCCTATACCTATATCTTGGGAAGAGCGTTCCAAGGGCCCCCACACATAGCACACCTGGGCTTTACCTGTTGAAGATACCTATAACCAGCCCACCAATGCTGCAACACACCCATTGAACACCTTCAAGCATGATGCACACACCTGGAGCATTTTTCGTGGGAAGGAAATTCACCTGCCTTCAGCATCACGCCAGAGCAGCTTTCGCCTATCTGTGATCAGGCCGTGTACAAGCTACACTGCAAGGACGAAAATGGAGGCCGCCAAAATTAGTCCTCCTGACTGCCAGTCAATAGAAAGCCCGTGGATTGACTACAGTTACACAGAACATGGAAGCATAGAAACAGAGTGAGTCAGAAGGGGATCCTAGGCCATCTAGTCTGACCCCCGGCTCCAGCCGGCTCCACTCAAGACATGTCCACCATGCACCTGTCCACCCTCACCACTGGGGCTTCAACCACCTCCCATGGAGGCCCATTCCATGCCCTAGGGGTCCAAACCATCAGGAAGTACTTCCTGGCAGCCACCCTGAATCTTGGTTCCCTGAGCCTTGCTCCTTGGAACGCGTTCTGCCTCCACTGCAGGGGAAAAAGGGTCATGATCCACCTCTGCGTGGCACCCCCTCATGTGCCTGTACGTCGCTAACAGGTCCCCTCTGAGTCTTCACTCCAGGCTGAAGAGACCCAGCGCCCTCAGCCTCCTCATACGGCTTCCCCTGCAAACCGGCCACCACCCTAGTGGCCCTTCGCTGCAGTTTGCTGCAGTTTGATCTAAGTACTCTGAGCCCGGCCAATTCAACGGCAACATTGGTCCACATTTCAGTTGCCACTTGTGGCCCTCATACTGTTTGCAGCTCACGCCAACTGAAGCTCAAGCCTGTGTCCCAGCAGCTGCAATCACACACCCCACCTCCAGACCGGGGGGCAGCAGCCCACAGCTTCCGTCCTGCCTTTTGGCCTCCATCCAGACTCCGGAGAGCTTTTCTGGACACAGTGGCCTTTTCCCCCTGTATCCCGCCAGCGTTGTCCTCAGCACCATCCGAGCAGTCCTCGTTTCATGCCAAGTTACACAAAAGTAAACTGCAAGCTGCTGGCAATGGCCACCATGGTTGTGGTGCAGCTCACATCTGGTTTGAGTTTGGCGGCTGTGATGTGCTCCAACTGGAAGGAGGGGTGTGTGTGAGCTTCGCTCTGCCGCAGAGTGTCTGCTCTCGGATTCTTCTTGCCACCCTCCCCCTTACAAATGCGGGCTGACCTGTCCCATTGAGCCAAGGTCAAGAAAACACAGAAGGTAAACGGAATGACAGCTTCTCTTTAGAACTTCAGAATCGCCCCGAATGAAAAGATCCAGGATCCATCTAATGTGGCACAGAGGCTCCCATGTTGGATCACCAGGTCCTTCCCAGAGGTCCACAAGGAAGCAGCTGTCTTCCACTGTTTCTCACCAGCAACTGGTTTTTCCTGGCCTAATGCCTCTGACGTGGAAGACACCTTTGTCCATCATGAGTTGCCACCACCGATCTACATTCTCTGTGCATTTGCACCCCACCTTCCTCCTCTTGCAGGCAACCTAACGAAGTTCTCCTTCCCCCCCATTGTATCCTCACAACCTCTGCCCTCTGAGTTAGCTGATTAGGTCAGGGTCACCCGGTGGGCTTAGATCCCACAGCTCCGGAGTCCCAACCCAACTCTCTTAACTCTGCCCTATTTTCCTAAAATCTCCTCCTAAAACCCATTGGAGTTCGTAGCTGCCATCATATTTTGGAGCTGGGAGAACCATAAAGTAATATTCTCACTATCCTTGCTGATTTCACTTCAGGGCAGTTTTGCATATTGCCTGAGTTGGAGGGCTTGGCTAAAAGATGGAGCAGTTGAGGTTCAAATTCTGCCAGGAATGCACCAATAGGCCTCAGGGCACCACTCAGTTGAGGGACCCACCAGGACAACATGGCAGTCTTCCCCTTGCCGTGTCCACCCTGCGTGTTGGACCACAACTCCAGCCACCCACACCCAGGCCAGGCATGAGGGGAGTTGCATTCTGGTGCAAGAAACAGGGTGTCAGGCTAGAGTGAGCTGAAATATGGGACAATGAACATGGTTGTTAGAGTAATTGTACCCTATTTCTTGGATAGGGTCTCATGCTGCAGAAATATTCTGCAAATGCCAAATGTGATTGTTATCTCAAAATTCCCACACTGGAGACAAAGAAACTGGGCAGCCCCCTGAGTGGGATGGAGTGGCTTGGTGTCCTGCAGCAGCAGGGCCTTCAGGCCCCTTCCAGCTCGACTGTGCTGTGATTCTATGAAGACGCTGCACATCTCACTAGAGTTGGGAAGGAAGCCCGACTGGATGAGCTGTCGAGCTTGGTGGTACCGCCACTGTCCAGCTGCTAACAGTGGATGGGAAGGCCAGCATCCAAACCTGCTCTCCCTTCTTGGGGTTCTCCACCTTTAAGGTGAACTGGGTGGTCTATCAAATGGAGGACTAGAGGACATTCAACTCAAGGGCTGCCTTCTGCAGAGCAGGATGCGTGCGCACGGAGAACGTAATTGGGATGAGAGAGGATGGTCTGTGTTGCTTTGGCCAAACTAGGGGTGGCAGGAGACAGACAGGAAGTATGCGGCCAGCCCAGCCAGTGAGGCAAACTGGGTCCACACCTGGCGTGCCTGAAAGTCTGCGGCTCTTGCAGCCTTGGCAAGGCTGAGCGCCTTCAGGGTGAGCCACTGCCTGCCTGCGCTTCTGAAAAGCTCCCTGAGAAATCTCAGAGTTCCCAGCTTGGGTGGCAGAGCAGGGGAATGGGATGCCCACCAGGTGGACGTCCTGCCTGTCCTTGAACACCCAGGCATTTAGGGTTCGGGAATACAAGTCATCTGAACTTCTCCTTGGCTTTTGGAGGCCTGCATTACCCTGTCCCTTCTCCAAAGTGGAACCAAGGTGTTTAAACTCCTCACCCCTTACCTGCACTGCTCCATTTTTAAAAGCTGGATTTTGTGCAGAGCCCCGAGCAGGAAACTGTCTGCTGCCGCTTCCTTTTCATGCCATTCTGTTTCCTTCCTGATATGCGTTTATGTATTGGTTGCTTTGATACAATGCCCAATAGCCAAAGCATTTTCTTTTACAAATTATATGTCAACCTCCAATGAAATACACACCTGTATCCATACATAATGTAGCAACTAGAGGAGATTAAAACCAGCCATGACAAAAATCAATGGATCAGGACAGCTGGGTCGCCAGGATCTAAAAAGCATCAAGCTAGTCCTCAGATTGGGAGAGACAGTGCAGTGTAGTGGTTAGAGCATTGAGCTGGGACTGAGGACACCTGGGTTCTAGTCCCTAGGCTGCCATGACGCTCACTGGCTGACTTGAGGCTAACCTACCAGACTTGCTGGCCGGCTCAGCCTGACCTACCAGGCAGGGTTGTTGTGAGGATGTAATGGAGAGGAGGAGGAGGATTGTGTGTACTCCCCAGAAAAAAGGTGGCATCTAAATGCACCCAGTAAAAAGACCTTTTCCCCGGAACAGAAAAAGCAAAGGGGAGGGGGCTTTCTAACTAGGCTGATTCCAACCAGCAGTCCGGCTTCTCCCTCCTCGCTGCTGTATTTATTTATTAGATTTATATCCCGCCTTTGTTCTTACAAAGAACTCAGAGCAGCTTACCTCCTTCTCCTCCTGCCGCTCTCTCAAGCTTATCCCCCCAGCAACTGCCCTGTGAGGTCGGTTGGGCCGAGAGTCTCTGACTGGCCGGAAGCCACCTAGTTGGCTCCATGGCTGAGCGGGGACTCGAACTCGGGTCGCCTGACCCCAGTCCCATGCTTCTAACCTCTACACCACACTGGCCCTCTCTAGTGCTTGAGCATCAGGGCAGGAGGTCCACCAGTGGTGGACATCACCACCGCATCTTGAGTTCAGCATCAAAGGTGGCTTGGCAGGAATGTGCCTTTAATTTCTTTGACCTGGGATGCCCCCAGTCCTAACCTCATCTCTGGACAGAGTTCGGTTCAAGGTCTCCTCTCTGTCCTCACGTCAAAGAACGTGAGCGGTCGAGTGTGAGTCTGTGTACACTTCCGCACCATCAGTTCGAATATCAGAGAAAGCAGCCCAGAAATGGGAACAGTCTATACAAAACAACATTCATGGATTTATGCATGCAGAGAGCTCTGCCACCCAAGTTTGGGCTTCTTCTCCTTGGGATAGAGTTATGTTATTAATTTCTTGCTGGCTTAGTCCAAATGACATCTTTCAGCTTTGGTATGCCATTGAATGGGACAGGACACAGAGATCTGAACAAATTCCCTGCCTCCCTCCCTCCCTCCCTCCCTCTCTCTCTCTCTCTCTCTCTCTCTCTCTCTCTCTCTCTCTCATTCTCTCTCATTCCCTCTGGCAATTTCTCTCTCTCTGCTCTGTATTTATAATTAGAATCCAAAAATCATAGTCAGTAAACTCATGCTGAGAAGAGGCGGCGGAGGGGGGGGGGGAGAGTAAAACCCCAAATATTTTGTTTTTAAAAGATAGTGAGGGTGGGGAGAGAAAGCTTGGAAGAAAGACAAGTCACATTTGCTAAAGAATGGGAATTATGCATGAATATTATAGTTTTGTCACTGAGATCCTTCTTCTTGGCCATAAAATTAAATTACATAGATCACATAAAACATGACTTTCTCTCTCATCATCCTCCCACTCCAGATCTCCAAGTACGAGGAGATGTGAACACAAGGAAGATAAAAAAGATTACTATTACTAACACTATCTCTACTATTACTGTTGCTGTTTCCTTTCCATATCACCAAGCTCTCTGAGTGGTTTACAACCATTTATAAAGCACAGTATAAAACACACATAATAATAAAACACCATAAAACTTCACCACAGAAATATAAACACCAGTTTTAGCTAATTTAAATAATGAAGTCAGGTTAATAAAACTAGACCTATTAAGGGGGGGGGGCGTACCCACCGTCACATGTGCTATCCAGAGCTGGTAAATGCCTAGGCAACGACACGGCCTTAGCTCAGTACCAAACGATGACAGCACTGGTGCCAGGTGGGGAGCTCGTTCCATAACTGAGGGGCCGACACTGTGAAGGCCCTTTTCTTTATTGCCACCAACCAAGCCTCCCTCAGGGGTAGCAGTCAGAGGAAGGCCCCAGACATTGCATGCAGTGTCTAGGCAGACTGGGAGAGCAGGCAGCTATTCAAGCAATGGGTGATCGACCAGAAATCCCCAGGCCAAAGCCACCCGGCTCCTGTGATGAACCAGCCGCTCCCTCGCCCATGCGGGGCTTGAGCAGAGAGGTGTGCCGAAGGACGAGCGGTTGCAGGCGATCATGAGCCCTGCCGACACAGAGGTCCTCGGGTGTACATATTGCCCATGGGGGAGCTGGAGGTCGGCGAGCCAGGGGCCAGTACAAAGAGGGCAGCGGAATCTCCTGCTCCTCCTCTGCACCTCCACTGCGGTTCGAGCCACTTGAAGAGGAGGAACAAGCCCCGGGGGCTTTTGTCGCTGAGCGCCTGCTGGGGCTGTTCCCTTGGAAATGCTTGGCCATGGCCCTGGGCAACCCAATGGAGAACTGGCCCTGCAGCAGAAGCGGGAGAGACCGAATCATAGCGAAGATCATACCGAAAGCACATGCCCGGCACGCAAGAGCGGAAGAAGAGGATCAGCCGGAAGGCCTGCCTAGGCCGGTGTTTCCCTCATCGCACGGCCGACCGGACGCCTGCGGGAACCCGGCGAGGAGGACGCGACTGCAGAGCACCCTCCTGCTCGCGCAGTCCGGAGGCTGGCACGCAGAGCCGGGCGGCCCCCACCAGAGGACACGGGACTGCAAATGGCGGGCCAGGTGGCCACCATGGCCCAGGCAGCTTTTTCCTCCATGCATTTCTCCGCTCTCCCCTTCAAAGCACCTCACCCAATGTGCCACTTCCAGCCCAGCCTTAAAGGTTGGCAGGGGGAGTCCTGGCCCACCACTGATTCATCCCCACCCGCACACGCACGTGTGAGCAGAGTCGGGCAACAGACTTGGGTCAGTGTCCACTGCCACCCCGGTGCCTCTCCGAGTCCCCTTGGGTCATCGTGACTCCCTGGGCAGTCGGGTCTTTCTAGGGCAGTTCTGGAAATGAGTGGGCATGTCTGTTTCTGGCACAGGATGGGGGGGCAGGGGGGGTGTCACCGGGACTCCCTTCTGCAAACTCCCGCAACCTGATGACACAGGAACTCCACTCTTTCCAGCACATTCTAGAACCTCTAGCTGGAGGTTCTGTTCTAGAACCCATCGCACTAGGGGCGCGTCCCACTAGAAACATAGAAACAGAGAAACAGAGCGAGTCAGAAGGGGTCTCCTGGGCCATCTAGTCTGACCTCTGGCACCAGCCAGCTCCGCTCATGACATGCCCACCATGTGCACGTCCAGCCTATCCTTGAACACCCTTGAGAAGGACTGGACTAGCTGCAAAGGACTGGACTTGGTTCAAGGACAGGCTGGACATGCACATGGTGGGCATGTCGTGGGCAGAGCCACCTGGAGCCGGGGGTCAGACTAGCTGGCCTGAGAGGCCCCTTCTGACTCGCGCTGTTTCTGTGTTTCCATGCTGCAACTCAGCAAATCAAGGAGCAGGAAAATCATCTCCAACGGTGCTTGGGGTGAGAGCTGCAACAACTCCCTCCTTACAAACTGCAAAGACCCGTGAAATCAACCAGCAAGTACAGAGCAAGCCTCAAAAGCTTTTCACGATGTCCGACAGGAATAGCCCCATCGAAGGTGCTAGGAATTTGTGTTTTTGTTCCTAAGTGGAATGTCAGATTACACAGGTCTTATTTCACCGCCGGCTGCAGCCATCCACTTAACAACTTGACAGATATTCTGAGCGCTTGTTGCAGACGGAGTGAGGCTGCTGAGTGAGGAGAAGCCCTCATCCGTCATCTGCTAATGGATCACCAGGAGCCGCAAGCATGCGGTGTCATTAAGGCCACTTGCCATGAAAACTTGGTTGCTTTCCTACCTCTTGGCAGAAGCTGGCCTTCACGGCAGACTGTTAGCGCATGGATCCGTTGCACCCCAGCCCTGCCAGCGGCCGGTAGCACCTCACCACGGATGGGTGGAAATTTTGCACGATATGGCCGATATAGGCAAGAGGAGTGGGGAGGGCAGCCACCCACGTCCTGCCAAACCAATGGAAACACACCCCTCCAAAAGAGGATGCTGACTTGGATAGCAGTGTCCGATGCTTATAGGTATAAATACAAGTGCGGAGACCATTACTAGAATTTAAATAGGAATGCAGTACATGGCAAAGACCATACCCAGAGAAGCATTGTGCTTCCTGGCCAGTAACTGCCCAGGTGCTAATTGTGGGTGGAACAGAGGAATCTGCGACATATTCAAATGACTTTGGATTCTGATGAAGCTAGCACGCAGATTGCTTAGCTAAGTGGTGTTTTCCAAGTTGCACAAATTCTGTGGACTTGGGGACTTGGAGTTTTACTTTTGCACAAATTTGCATTTGCACAAATTTGTATTTGCACAAATTTGCATTGGTGCAAATTTAAACCTGTACAATTTTCTTCTTCCACCTCCCTCTCCCCCGCAAAAAAAAGAAGAAAAGAAAAAAGATGTGGTTACATCAGTGAGTGGATAATGGAACAACTGGCAAAACATAGATGGAATGGAGCGAGCCAACTCCATATGCCCCGTGATGAACAAATGTGAGAACCCTGCTCTCTTTTCTTAGGCGTCCTCATCTTTAAACAAGACTTGCAGCAAGGGAGCCCTTCAAATCGCAGATGCCTTCAAACAGAGGACTGGTTAGGAGTGCTTCATCTAGAGAGCTGTCCTTTGTAAGGGGTACCCACTTCCCCACTTAGTGGTGGGTAACCAAGTCCCAATCAAAGCTTGCTCTCTAACCGAGCATCTGCTGAACCCAGACAGCCGAAGACTGGATTCCAGCAGGCAGAAGGTCCGACTGTGTTGCTTGGTTAAAGAAAGAATGGAAGGCTGCTGGCATAGAGTTTAGGGTTGGCCCATCCAGGGGCTTCCTACTGCCTTCCAACTGCAGCGTTCAATGTTCCAGTCCAACGTCTGGAACAGCCCCATGGCCTGGTCATTCTCCAAGCCAGATCCCACCCTATGGACATAAAGGCCCCAGTTCTCAACCCAAACATCCCCAAACCCAACTTCGAAAACTCTGTGGGATACTAACATGGGCTACACACTTAGGAAAGAAATTTACTCTTGTGCTATCAGCAATACAATTACTGCTTTAGGAATATTATCAATACTCGTAACACCACCAACAGATAGATACGTAAAGGTATTGCTGGTTAGGAATGGATGACTGCCATTTTCTCTTTACATATTTGTTTCAAGGAAGGCAAACAAGGAAAGTAGCTCTTTTTTGCAATTCCCTTTGTTTTGTTTGGGTTTTTCTACTCTCAGAGGTGAAATGAGGCAGGGCGTGTGGCCTGCTTCCGCCTCTGGAAGGCTCATGAGCTCACAAACCACAAAAACATCCCAGTTCTAACACTCACCAAGATTTATTACACTAGCAGGGCTGCCCTTCATACTTCTGCTGAAAGACAGAAATGGAATGTTCTCCCTGGCTTGTGAGAAATGTGGGGAGACAGGCAGTTGCGATTGGCACTAGGACTGTACCCCAAAATCTTGACTTTGGCAGGGCTGATGCAAGGAATAAGGTTTCCCCCTTAGTGGTGCGTTGTTTTTTCTTTTCAGTCATGAAATCACCACATTGTCAGGAAGGAAAACCTGGAAAGAATTCTAAAGGTACCTTTTGTACATGAAATAACAATTTATCCTAGAGGGAGAAGCAGGGGATGTAAGACAATCTCTGTCTCCTGGACCAACCGCTGCTGCAGAACGTGTGCCAGACTTGCAAAGTTTATGGAGCTCTGTCGACCAGGAAGAACCTTTGGCTTGTTTTGAAGCACCACCCTTAACGACCGCGAGGGCTCGTTCACTTTGGGGTCAAAAATGTCAAGGAAGTGGGGACATAGCAGAGTTGTTGAAAGTGATGCTTAATGTGGGGAAGGCAGGACTGCAGAAGGCAGAGCCTGGATGCAAACTGCAGGAGGGGGGTTGCGTTCTCGGTGGTTCCCATTCAGTTCTATGGGATGCATCATCTGCCATCAAAGGCATAACCAGGAGGCACCCAAAATTGCTCCTTGCCCCAGAGCTGGGGGGCAGCACTAGTGTCAAGGAATAAATGCATCTCTGCACCCACTGCTGAACCCCTGAAACGTTATCTGTCCTACTGTGGGGCTTTTAGGTGGAAAAGTCCACACTACAAATATGCAAACATGTGGACATTCTGATGGGCACAGTGCCCTTCTGAGGAAATAGGAGTGGTTTGGAAATAGGAAATTCTGGTTTGTGGATTAGAGGAAGAAGAGACGGCTACTTCATTCTCCCATGTGGAAATGTTTTCTTTCTGAGTCTGGAAAATGATCCATTCCCGAGTGATTGAGCATTAAAACGGCTAAGGGTTTTAAACGCCTCCCCACAATTTAAGGATGATATTTTTATCTGGTCCTTCCTCCAAGTAAACTTGAGGGCAGGCACAGATCTTCCCCTCCCAGCTCTTGTTCATCTTCATGACATCCTCGCAAGGTAAGCTGGATCGAAAGAAAGTGACAGTGGGAGGGAGAATGTGAGGCTGGCCTACAGTAAACTGCCAACTTCCATGGCTGAACAGCGATTATTTATTTATGCTTGAGTTTATTGTTATATTTTGAGGCCTGGGGCTCGCTAGCCATGGTCCAAAACTTTAATCAGTATGCCCTGGCATGCTAGGTTTCTATTACTACAGCCTCCAAAATTCCCACCTTCTCCCTCGCCTTCCCAACTTTGATATTCTGCAAGGAGGCTGGATTTGCTATGCACTATTTCTGGTCATTTGCCGCCACCATCATCACATCACTCCTTTTCTCCTTGTGCAAGAAGCCCAACACAGCTTACAAGTTTCTCCTCCTCTCCATTTTGTACCCTCACAACAACCCCCATGGGTCTGGGCTGGCCCAGGTGAGCGCCATCGCTGAATGGATGCTAAAGCCAGAGCCCCCGCCCAGCCCCTGGCCCAGCATGCCTCCCTGGCTGCGTCTACAGATGGTAAGGGGGGAAAATCCTGTTTCACTCTCAAGGCAGATTGTCTGGCTCCATTTCCTTGCCCCGAAAAAGCACTGGAGAACAAAGGGATTTACAAATATACAGGCTACCCTGGCAGAACATGTGTGGGGTTCTGGATGGCGACCTCTGACCCCCACCCCACTCCAAAGCCCTAGCAGCCCCTTATATTTTCCAAGGCTGTTTTTTGCTTGCCCTCTCCCAAATTCTGATTTATTTATTTGTTTGTTTGTTTGTTTGATTTATATCCTGCCTTTTTCCTATGAAGGGCTCAAGGCAGCTTACATCATTCTCCTCCGCCATCTTATCCCCACAACAACAACCCTGTGAGGTAGGTTGGGCTGAGAGTCTGTGATTGGCCCAGAGTCACCCAGTTGGCTCCATGGCTGAGCGGGGACTGGAACCCGGGTCTCCTGAGTCCCAGTCCCATGCTCGTAACCACTACACCACACTGCCTCTCCAGTGTTTTATGTAGTGCAGGCTTTCTTCTCACCCTCTCTTTTTGTTCACTCACTTTTTTCTTCTAGCACATTCACAGACCGCACTGACAATCTCTTCCTTAGCTGTCCTAGTTAAAGATGAAAGCTTGCAAAACGGGGCCTTAAACATCCATAAGGGGACGTAGGCTGAGCATCTCACAGCATTTATTCATTCTTTATATCTGTTCTACTTTTCTTCTCTGAATATTTATTTTTTTGTTTGTTTATTTTTTCCCCTACCCTGTCCATTACTTAAAAAAAAAAAGTCTCTGGATGGCTTACAAAGAGCAAAAAACCAAGAACAAAATGATGGGAAAATATGGAACTTTCCAGGCAAAAACAGGGGCTTTGCTTAGCGCTTCTGCTCCGTGCACGCCAGACCCATGGGATTTGGTAGCCATAATTCAGCACAGTGCTGTGCCCGCCTGCAGTGAGGTAAGCCCTAGCGAATTCAGTGGAACTTACTTCTGGGGAAGTGTGCATCGGACTGCCGATTCAAGTCCCCTTCTGAGCTTTCGATCTCCAATATGGATCTCAGCTCATCCACAGAATTTGCTAGCATTCCCCCCTTCGGACATGAAGATGAAGCAGTGCTGTATATTCAGGTGCTGTGTATTCTCTGTGCTGAATATTCAGGTGATAATCGCACATTAAAGTTCCTGGGGCAATGGGGAACGCCAGAGCTCCTGCATGCGTCCCATTTCACGCGTGCAAGGGAGAATTGTAACACACAATTGTGGGGAAGCCATGTTCTGCCTGCACAAAGCAAATAAGTTAGTTCAGTTATAGTTCAGCGATAGACGGAATGAATCATTTCATGGCTGTGTCCACCTGTGCTCGTGCATGGACTTCTTTCGTCAAGATGCCAGGCGAGCCGGCGAGCTTCGTGAGTTCTTGCTTGAATGTTCCACGTTGAAGGAACGTGAGAAAGTCATCTGGAATAGGCTTCTCTGAAAAAAGGAGGGAATATAGGGCGCAGGAATGGAGTGATCTATTATGGGATCCCAATTTCCCTCCTTTAGCTACAGGACACTTGCCATGAAACACACAGACAAACTATGTTTTCTCCAAATTAAAAGCAGTCCTAAGACTTTCAAAAAACAAAGACAAGATGGTAGGTGAAGGCTTTGAAGGGCAAGAGATATCACCCTTTGTCTTAATTTTAGGAAGGAAGGAAGGAAGGAAGGAAGGAAGGAAGGAAGGAAGGAAGGAAGAGATTTTCCTATATATTGCATCTTTTAACAATCCATGCAGCTCCATGATCAGCGTTAATGTCATTAGGGGGTAGAAATTATCAAGAGAAATCAAATTTTCCAATGGCGTCCTGACGCCATTAAAATGCCAAACAATAAACTACCAGCCTGCAAATTAGATCAGTGAGAAAATATCAAACGCATTGTAGGGGTCTCCAAAATCCATAATTGCATTTAACGCCCGGGCCTCCCGGGAGACCAGCCGCTAAAGATCATCGCCACGTCCTAGATGAGAAGCTATTGACGGAACAATAAAAATCGACAAGCAAACCAAATAAACATAGGGCAGGGCGTCATGAAATATTCAGCATGTGAAATTTGAACGGGAGGTGTGCTCTCCATCAATGCCTCCCTGTTTGATGCCCCCCTGCTGTGCCACCTCGGGCTCTGGTGGTGACAGCTTTAACGAAGCTTTGTGCCCGGAGACCCGGCTTGCGGCAGAGGGATCCCGGCAGGAGAAGCGGGCAAGAGGGGGAAGGAGTCATGCGATGCACCTTCTCCCCCAGTAATTCACTTTGGGCTCCAAACGTGTGACTAATAATTGGCACATGGAGGCAAGCAGAGGGGGGTTAGCTTTGGCCACAGGACGAGTCGACACACCGACATCTTTAATTAGGTAATTAAAGTCTAATTTCCAGTGAAGACTCCTCCTTACTGAGCCCTTTGACACGCAACCATATTGTGGTCGTAGTTAGAACATCGACGGCGCGGCAGAATCAGGACTGTTCATTTGACAGGATGAGACTGAGATGGGGGAACAGATTGCAGGAATTTTAACGAATGGCGGAACAACTCCGTGGTGAAAAGGAGCATGAAATAAAATGGAATATTACTAGCAAAAAGGAAAGGTCAGACTCGATTTGAATTCAGTCCTCTTGATATCTGTTGCATGTGCTTTTTTACAGCCAAGAATGGGAGAGAGAATCTGGGCAAGTTTAGCATGCCGTGCTTCTTGTGTGCCGATACTCGAGCCAAGAGTTGCCCCTTCTCTGCATCCCTTCTCTACTGACTTATCCTCTAATGGGTTGAGAACACCCCTTGCCACCCTACAGGAACTACAGCTCCCAGAATTCTTTGAGGTTAAGCCCTGCTGCCTGGAGCTGATGGGAGCTGGGAGGTAACCAATTTGGGGAAGGCTACCATGGAGGTGATGGCAGCAAATCTCAGGCCCGAAAGCTGGATGCCTTCAAACCCAAGCTACACTCAGGAAAATCCAGCATCCTGGACAGAATACTCAGATAGGAACCTCCTACCCAGCTAATGCTGGTTTATTTCTACAGGTGGTGGAAGCATCCAATGACAGCAAGAACCATTTCACGAATATCCAGCAGAAAGAACGCTGAAAGTCACGGAATGTCTTGGGACAATTACTCGCAAGGAGCCCCTTTTGTGTCTGCTGCAGGCAACAAGGGAATCTTGAGAGACGGTGTGGTCCCCTTCCATCCCATGAAACTCCCTCCCAATGGGAGACTCGCCAGAGTCCAAGCCTGAGCCCTTTTTGGATGCAAAGCACTCGGATTAGCCTTTGGGAATAAGGCACAGAACAGGAAAGGACTGCGTCTTTGCACGCATGTTCCCCTCTTCAAAGTGGGTCAAGTTTTACATGAGTTAAGAACATATTATATGAATAAGGCACACACCAAATCAGTTGCAACTTGGGGTTTTTCCTGTCCAGGGTTTCACTAGGAAGATTCCATCCTCCGGTCCTGGTATTTCCTTTGCTGCCCTCAGTGAGGACCGAGCAGGTTCACTGGCCAGTGTTTGGCCTTTCCCCACCCCCTGCATCTTCTTCCCTTTAAATTTGAGGTTCCCAAAGCCAGCAGATGCTTCTCTCATTTCTCTCAGAAAGGCTCCCTTCCAAACTCGCACACCCTCAGCTGGCCACATAGCCCCTGGCCAGGAATGCTGGGAGCTGAGACACCTGGTTAGGGGAAGCTGGTAAAATGGCCCGAATGCCAACCTAGGAGTGAAGAGCAGTGGGTTCAAGTCCTCATTTAGCTGCAGTTTCTGTCTTTCTCAGTCTAACATAAGGTGGCAGGATGTTGTGAAGATCAAAGGAAGGAAGTCAAAGGCAGATGAAGGGAAGGAAGTCAAAGTCAAAGGCAGATGACGGGAAGGAAGGCCAGCTGTGAGATGCACGGACTCCATCAAGGAACTTAGAAGAGCTGAGCGGGGCTGTCATGGATGGAAAAATTTGGAGGCTCCCATGCATAGGGTCCCCATAGGTCGGAGATGACTTGATGGCACATCACAACAACAACAATCTGTTTGATCACTTGGGACTGACTCCTGAATAAAAACGCTTATAATTGTATCTTGCACTTTATGGGTAAAGCCAGGATCACAGATGAGGAACAATTCCAGAGCCAGTGAGAGCCAGTGTGGTGTGGTGGTTAAGAGCATGGGACTGGGACTCAGACCATCTGGGTTCGAGTCCCTGCTAGGCCATGGAGCCAACTGGGCGACTTTGGGCCAGTCACAGACTCTCAGCCCAACCTACCTCACAGGGTTGTTGTTGTGGGGATAAGATGGAGGAGGAGAATGATGTAAGCTGCCTTGAGCCCTTCATAGGAAAAAGGCAGGATATAAATCGATAAATAAATAAATAAATAAATAATCCATCCAACGCCGGTCCATGATCTTTTCTCTATACGTTATTCTCATCCAGTCACTTTCCAAGGTTTGAGGCTGCCTATACAAGATCCATCAGACGAAAAGATGAAGAAAAAAGGAAGGAAGGGAAATGGCTTCCCAGAGAAGGAAGGCACATGGGGTGGCTTGAATGAGCAGAAGCCGAGTGCCACCGAACTGCAGAGTTAACGAAACAGAGCAGCAGAGGAGATGAGGTCCTGCAGGCCTGCCGTCAACAAGCATGGGATGCAGGAGGAGGTCTCTGTCCCTTGCTTGTCCTTGAATTGAAATAAAACATGCTGGGAAATAATGCATGGATCATATCCCAAAGATCTTTTGCTTTGCTGGTTTGGTTTACTGGTCTTTTGCAGCTGGTTTGTCTTTCGATCCTCGGCTGTGTGTGTTGACTGCATGGGTTGCAAGCTGCCTTGGGCACCACCCTAGACTGCGCCCGAGGGCCAAATTCTATTTCGCGGAAGCTTCCGGGGCTGTGTGTGGGATAGACCACAAAATGGGTGCAGGCAGCATCCAGCCTCGTTTAGCTTAAAGCTCGTTCTGTGAACAACTAAGGTTTTGGAGAGGCAGCCCACCTTTAGAGTGGATCGAGCCACTTTCGTCATACAAACGGGGGAGCACGGACTGGTGTGTGCATACCACTGGCACGCGCCAAGTCTGGCTGGAGTGCCACCATCCCCACCCAAGAGTGGTCTAACCCTGACAGGATTCACTGGAGGGGCAAACTCGGGCCTGTTGCAAAACCAAAGAAGCCCTTTTCCAAATTCGGGAGCACGTTACTCCTTCCAGGGCTGTTCCATGGCCTCTTCCCCAGGAAGGGATTGTGGCATACCAGCTGCTTGGGAGATCTGAGTTCTGGTCCCCACTCAGCCTTGAAGCCCATTGGGCAACTGGGCCAGTCACTGATGCTCAGCCAAACCTTCCCTGCAGGGTTCTTGTAAGGCTAGAACAGGGCGGAAAAGAATCGTACCGGCTGCCCTGGGTTTCTCCCAGGAAAAAAGATGGGCTTCAGCTAGAACAAACCCACAGTTCAGCCAATCATGCACTGTCTGGACACGCAGCTCCCTGGTCTTACAGACCACCAGTGCGGCCTGCAACTTCCTAACGTTTCCCCCTTTCTGGTCCCTTATTTTGGGGGCCAGAAAGCCAATAAAAATGGCCGGAGGGATGGTGCAGAAGCCTCCTCTGGGTCTGAAGTCAGGCAGAGCTTTTTTCCTCCTCTTGGGGGTGGGGGTGTCAGGCAGGGGGAGAAAGAGCGAAGTTTATGTAAATGACCAATGACAGCATTACTGTGCAAGGAATATCAATGGAATAATTACAGTTACATTGCGCCTGGGCTGCCGCGGCTGCAGCAGCCTCTCCGTCACTGAGCTGGTGTTAATTTTTCACACTGGGTCCCTCGGGAAAGATCGGCGTGTGCTCCTAAGAGCAGAGCTAATAATCGGCGCCTCAGAGCCACCGCCGCTGAAATTTGCCCCAAGGTCTGTCTTAGCAGACTGCTAAACGCTGCCTGTCTCCCCGGAGAGAGGAGGAACAGAGATAAGATGATTAAAAACTGCCAGATTGCCTTGGCAATCATTTGCCTTGACTGTCAGCCAAAAGACAAGATAAATCTCAGCGATGATCTGGCACCCCCTCCTCCAAGCTTCCGCCACCAGGCTCTCCACTGCTCCTTGCACGGGTGGGTGGCATGCACTGCCAAGCCCGGCCGGGCAGTTTGGAGACCCTGCTGGAGCAGCTGAACCCAACAGAGAAGGGTTTGGGAGATCTGAGAGTGTGCTAGAAATCAGCCCACGGAGGAAAGAACTGCTGGAAAGTCGCTTCTTGCGTTCACACCCAGAGCTGTTTCATAAGCCACCTTGAGGGCGTTTGACGTTGCACACAGAAATGGTGCATAGGTGCCATTTATCATCCTCTTCCCAAACCTTCAGTGTAGCAACCGAAATTGGCAGTGGGGATCCCACCTCCTGCAATCTGAACGCTTTGATCCAGGAAAACACTGGGGAGGAGTGTTTGGGATCAGGGCAGAGCCGAACACGAGTTTAGCATGGAACCACCAAAGGCAGGACCTGACTGTTGCTGGCAGACGGAGGAACCCTGTGTAAAAGCGTACGTTCGCTTGAGAGAGCTACACGAAGTGTGTCCCCAAGGCCCGGCTCCCACATTTCGGCCCCCTGCCTTTTCCGTACTGCCTTTCTTCACCCCAGGCAGCCTCTCTCCCCATACCTGCAGGCACGTGTGCCCCTCAGGGAGAATGGAGGAATCAGAAGGGTTTGGATTTCTGTGAAGCTGAGCAGCATCTTTTCCAGCAGGTCGTCTCTTCTCTTCCCGAATCATGCAAACTCCGCAGACTTGTGGATCTCACAGGGTGATTTGCCCGAAAGTGCACTTGCACGGGTGGGATAAATGTCCCTACATCCCCAAAAAGAACCTGATTCTTTCTATGAGTGGATGATGCAATGGGAAGCATCAGACAATTGGGAAAGCACAGGCAGAATGGGATTTAACAAAATATGGGCATCTGCAGCGTTCAGGCCGGCATCACAAGGCCTGACCCTCAGGACTAAACCTGTGCACCCTGGCCTTAAAGGCGGCAGCTTGAAAGAAAAGGAAAGACGGAGGTGAGGAAGGGGCAACCTGGACTTCTTTGACATCTGGTAACTGGCCCAAAAGAAACATGGAAAAACAAACAGCCAGTCCAGTTATCCTGGCTTCTTGGCCTCATTCTTGGCTTTCACCCCTCAGTGACTGTTACCCATTTTTATTTCCCTCTTCCTCCTCCCTGGAAATCCAGCTTATTTTTATTTTCCAAAAAAGAGGGAAGTTTGTCCAGATTTAGGCACTTTTTGGGCATTCCTGAGAGCAGGACTTGTCGTCGCAGAGCTGGGCCACAGCTAGGGATGCTAGGGAAATCACAATGGATTCAAATGAATCCAGAGTTCTGCGAATCCAGCCACGGATTCCAAAGAGACCAGCTTTGTGGACCTGTTGACCAGTTTTTTCTTTCTTTCCGGAACTGTGCATAAATCTGATCATTCAAAAAAGCCAAACAAAACACCCCGACTGGAAATACATATTTTCCCCTAAAGGGCTAAAGAGTGCAAATGTGGATTTTTGGAAGTGTGCAATTTTCAATGTGAACACAAGTTTGGGAAATGGGGATAGAGTCAGTTTCAGTGGTGAGTGGATGATGGGACATGCTGTGAACCATGGAAATCTGTGCACCGCTACTGAAGATGTGCTTTGTAGTGCAGCTAAAGTGCTTCACTCCATCCTCCAAAAAGACTAAATGAAATGAAGTTATGTGACTCAGATACTGATCCAGCTCGCTAAGTACTGTTATGGCTGCCCAGATGCTCTTCTTGAAAAAGGGCCACCCTCAGCTTGAAAGTGTCCTCTCTTTGAAGGGCTATGCAGTCCTCGTTTGGTAGACGGATAAAGAAGAAGGGGGCCCCTTGGAGATCTAGATGAAACTACAGGCAGACAAGTTACCTGGTTAAGGAGAGATTTACTGTATATCTATAAACATTCTAATAGCAATTCTACGTTTTCACCTCTTGCACTAATGGAAATGCTCTACTGGGCTGTGTTATCTTTTCTGCAGATGCCCCAGGGGGCTAGGATTTTGGCAAGGGGGCTGATTGGCCCACACTTTTGTGACCTACCTTTTGAGCAGAATGGCTTGGGCTTCAGGACTAGAAACTTGCAAGTTCTAAAATGAAAACCAAGTTTCTAAAGAACTCTGGTTCTTATTTATGGGTATGTTTGTGGATGCTTCCCACTTTTTTATGCTATATTGATCCCTGGGACAAGCTTTGCATTCCATGCACGCACACTCATGCTCAAAAGCCAGCATTCGGTTTTCAGAATCACTGTTCACTATTGAAATTCCGTGTGATTGTATTCATAAATCGCTCGTGAGAAAAACTGAGCTGCCCAACCCCTGGAACTGTCATGGGTTAGGGTTCTTCCACCATGCCACCAAAAACCAGCAGAAAAGCGGGGACATGGGCACACTGCAGCTTGCCCCTGAAATCCAGTGATAAACCACATACGATAAATCTTATTTTCAGAGGCTGGATGAGCAGATTTTGCCCAAAACTAAGCGAAATATGTCTATTTGAAGCTAAAGGAGGCTGAGAATGGGCAAATTTTTGCTTGCCTCTGTAGTCGGTGGCAAACTCAGATCCTCCCTCTTTTCCCACTCAAATTAAGGAACGAAAGAGATGTGCAGGAGCAGAAAGGCATCGGGCGCTACAAGTGACCTGCAGGGCCGTCTGTGGCAGGTTGCCCACCTCTGCGTTCAATGAAAGATCACTTTGACGAAGATTTCAACCCCTTGGTGCCAGCTACTGCAAAGTAGGTACAAAACGCATCTGGCCGCTTGCCTCTCTCACAGATTCCCCGCAAATGCTTGGCCACACAATTCCATTTGGCTTTTTCCAGCAAATAAGGAAAAATGGCTTTGCAAAGAGGGGAAACTGTCCTTTGTTCCTGGCACCCCAGTTCCAGATGCCGGCTCTGTTTTGCAGTGGTTCAGAGTTAACTAGAGCAGGGCTTCTCCCCACTCTGCCCTGTAGACTATTAAGCTGTTCCATACAATTTATAACAGCCATAACCTTTTCGACTGTCGGACTTCGCTAAAAGTTAACTGGGCTATAATCGGGTGCTTAGCCATGCAGGAAAACAAGCTAAAATTTGTGACTTAGCAACAGCCAAGCAAAAAGGGGGAGAAGATGGGGGTGCACAGGATTGGGAGGGGGAAGCTCACTAATTGTTTCATTTGGAGGAATTTTGGAAGAAAGAATATTTGATGCAAACCAGGTATTTCATGTGGGGTCCTTTTATGCTGCTATTTTGTAATAGTGCAAGGGATCTCAGGTTGTTTATTCTGATTTGTGGCATTAAACAAAATTATAACAAGCTAAGAGTCTTTCCAAACAATGGTGGAGAGAACAAAACATGGGACTCGGCAGTCAGCACAGAATGCTTCTTGCTGTCTTCGTCTATGCATCTCTTCCCTTTCCCTTTTTCTTTCTCTTTTTGTGTGCACTCTCTCTCTCACACACACACTCCATGTTTCTGGCCCTCATGGTTACAAATATAAATTTAGAAGTGCGTTAACATCCAATCCCTGTTTCAATCTCAGAAGCCACATAAAACACAAGAGCTCAGTCTGAACTGACCACTGGAGACAGGACAACGACACCACAAAGGCTAGGAGGGGGGACAGAATGGAGTATTTGGGAAAGAGCGTGGCCGGCACAGGGAACAAAAGACCCGCACACTGAGACATGTTGCCACTTTCATTATCATCAGCAGTAGCAGTGTGAGGACTTTGAAGCTGAACATCTTTCCAAGGAACAAATTGCAAAGCATGCAACAAGGAGACCTCTGAGCATGCAGAGATGATACTTCAGAGCCTGCAAAGAGTACATTTCAGCTCCACCGCTGAGAAAACCGTCACTCACCTTAGCAGACCTTGGGTTCAGGAAAATGTCTGAATGGGATGTAGCCTGGCCCTTTGCTCATTAGAAATACATCCCTGGATGAATTGTGGGGTGGGCTCTGTATTCCAGTCTGTCAGAGGGTTAAGTGTCTGCCCCTTGCCTGTGGGGACTCATCCCTTTATAAATGGCCGAGAATCTGTGTGCTGATATGCCACCATGGAGCAGTCACTGGAGGCAGAGTTTCCAAAAATCTCCCTTCACTTCCAGCACTCGCCTCACAATACACTCAGCTTATGCATCCCCAGATCCGCCTGACCCAAGAATCTGTCCTGTGCAGGAACACTGACCCCAGTCGGGACACTTAGCGCTTTGGAATCACTCTCAAGCCCATAACCAGCATTAGCTACCTGTCATTCTTACGACAACCTTACAAGGCAGGCCAGTGGAACCAACACCCCTTCCTGTGCATACGGGGAGAGGAGGGCTGTGTGTGCTTGTCTAAGGCCACATGGCGTGTCCGTGGCAGAGGTGAGATTTGGATCTAGACTTCCTGACGGGAGGCCCAGCAATGCTAAATGTGATACCCCTCTAGAAGGACCTCAAAGATACCCCTCTAGAAGGACCTGTCACAAAGAGGAAGGTCAAGAGCTCTCCATGCTGATGCCAGAGTGCAGGACACGGAAGAATCCATTCAAGTTGCGACAGCCCAGATTCAGGCTGGGCATCAGGAAAAGCTTCCTCGCAGTCAGAGCAATACAACAGTGGGACCAGCTGCCTGGAGAGGTGGGGGGCCCTCCCACACTGGAGACATTAAAGGTGAAACTGGACAGCCATCCGAGTGGGATGGAGTGAACTGGTGTCCTGCAACAGCAGGGGTTGGACCCGATGGCCTCCATGGCCCCTTCTAACTCTACTGTTCTCTGATTCTGTGATCACAGAGTCAGCTCTCCTGTCACGTGACATCATCTCACATGGCCTGGAGAAGCTGGGAGCTGGACTTGGGACATTCTGGCTACAAACCATGTGCTCTACCAATAAGCAGTTTCCCCCCTCCCAAAGCCTATTGACGCCAGTCCCACCCATGCCGATGCCTCCTTTTCCACCTATTTTGCAGTGGTGGTACGCCTCCCAGGGGCAAATGGCCACCCCCATTGGATGATATTTACCCAGAAGTCCCCTGGACTGAGGACAGGAAGCTACGGATGGACAGCCACACCAATTTTGGCTTCTTTTGGTTCCTCCGTTTTCCATCCTTCCATTTGGTTTGTCCTGAACAGTGAGGTCGCTTCTGTGGTTTTCAAACAAACTCATGTGTTTTTGTGTTCTTCACACACACACCCCTTTGTGTGTTATTTTGCCTTCTTTGTGCACCTTTGCAGACAATTTTCTTAACAGAACACATTTTTAAAATATGACTTCACTAAGCATGCGTTTTTGTTTGCACTCTCTCCCACGAATCCTATTTTTCTATGCCTTGCTGTTATGGTTAGTATTTTAAAAACTCCATTACAAAATTTGGAAAAGTGTGATTTTCAGAGGATAGCTGAGGTTCTTCTTCATATGTTATATGCATTCCTATCGATAGCATTTTTATTATTCCTGAAGAGCTCCACTGCAAAATTTGGAAATGTGCGAATTTGAAAGGCTGGCTGTGTTTGTGTACTGGTTTAAAAGTACAGAATGAGGCCATTTTGCTTTAAAATGGAGATCAAATGAATTTTTGCCCCATCGGTGCAGGGAGCTTTGCCAGCGTTCTGCCTACTGAATCCCACTTGTAATGTCATTCTGAAGGAAGCCAGGGGACAGGCAGCCGAGTAAAATATTACTATCACTTTTAAATTGGTGGATTCCTGGTTTAAAAGGCCTGCCTGCTATATTTATCTAGCTCTCACCCTCTCCGGCCATCACCACACACAGCTCCTTCAGCCCCACGATGCCCCTGAAAACCAAGTGGTGAAATATTTGTGGGGGTGTTTTAGCTCCAAGCAGAGAATCTGGGAGAGCCTCCTCTTGGAGGAAGATGCTTCAACACCCAGGACTGTCCTGATTCAAAGTAGGGCCGCTGGAGTGTCCCTTCCTCTTCCAGGTTTCTGAGCAGCTGCAATGTCACGGTAAGTTTTCCCTCACCACAGCTGGCAGGCCGAGCCAAAGGACCGGTGGATCTGTCCCGAATGGGTAACCCGAGGTTCCCACGGTGTACGGCAACATGACGGGTGAGCGGCTGGTGTGTAAACAGCTCTGCCCTGAGGACAACGAGACTGGTTCTTCTGCTGCTAAAACAGGCGTGCGGTGCAGCTGAGAAGTGCCGGGGGCACGGCAGGCATGCGCACCTCCGTTTCTCCTGGGCTGCTGACAGGAAGACGGCTTTTTCACAGCGCCTCGCACCCAGCCAGCCCCACCCGGGGAGCAACCTTGGCTGGGGATCCTGAGATCCGCTCGGGGTCGCGCAGTGGGCTGCTTGGGGAAGCGGATGGGCTTCCTCACGGAGGTGGAGGAGTGACCCCCATCTGCCTGACTGCCAGGGTGATGTAAAGGGACACCCCAGAATTCTCTGACTGTATTCTAGAAGAAAGGCTACACCGAGGAGTGTGCGCACGTGCGTGTGGACTGCAGTGGGCGTGTTTTTTGTGATGGCCTCCGGGGCGAATGTCTTCAAAGGAGGCTTGGGCAAATTCTTGGACGCGGTGTCCATCTGTGGCTGCTGGTTCTGGTGGCTCCATGCTACTTCTAGGATCGGAGGCTAAGTGGACACCGGCGGGACTGGCCCGAAGCTGCCCAGTGAGGACCAAGGCCAAGCAGCAACGCGAACCTGGGTCTCTCCAGAGTCCCCATCCGACCCCCTCCTCACTTATACCATACTTGGTATGTTCAATGGGGCGGCAACTGTGATTGTAGCATCGACTTGGGAACCATGTAAGGGCATAGAGGTAACGCAAATGAAGAGGGTGTGTTTCACCAGGGTCGGGAAGATCCAAGCCTGCACTTTGGAGAAGAGTCAGGAAGTTAAATGGTGTTAAATGGTGATGAGTCTTATGCCTCCAGGTTACTCCATGAAAATATGAGAAACAGACATCTCACCTTGAGTTGCCAGGAAAACAGGGTGGGCAGTGGCCGGCAGCGGTGACCCATGCGCTGCCCTGGTAACTCCCTGATTGGACTACTGGTTCTGAATAGAGCTGCCAGGTTAACAGGGACCAGCAGGTATGAACATATAACGCCGGTCCTTTTCCACCAGTTGACGCCCAGGCCCAATTTAAGGTGCTAAACGGCTTAGGGCCTGGTTACCTGAAGGAGCATCTCCTTCCATACGTGCCCACCTGCCCCTTAAGGTCTGGGGCAGAGGCCCTTCTCTGGGTGCCCTCCCTGAAGGAGATTAGGAGGGTGGCTACCCAGAGAAGGGCCTTCTCTGCGGTGACACCCTGATTGTGAAATCTGTTCCCCAGAGAGGTTCGCCTGGTGCTGTCACTTTATTCTTTTTGGCGCCAGGCGAAAACCTTTTTATTTTCCCAATGTTTTAAGATCTGATTGTTTTAATTGGGGTTTCATTGTCTGTTGGAATTTTTAGGATGCTGTGCTTTATTTTACATTGTCATATTGTTAAACCCTCCCGAGACTTCGGTAAGGGATGGTCTGGAAAAGTTTTAAATAAATAAGTAAATTTTAAAAAACGGACAAACACATTCATGGAAGGACTATTTGGGGCAGAAGCATCAAGCCCATGCAATCCTTCTTGGAATGAAAATGGAGTTGTACTCCACCATCTAAGCTAGTTAGCGGTGTGGTCCGTTACTGGGGATGGATGGATGGAAAGGTGGACATCCCTCTGGAGGCCAAGCCTGAAGGCTCCTAGCTGCTAACCTCTGCTCTGAAGCTCACCGAAACTTTCAGTCCCTGCAGAAAGGTGGAGCCAAATAGAATTCATTCGTGTGTGTGTGTGTGTGTGTGTGTGTGTCCACACATGTGCCTCAGTATAAAATGAGCTTAGTAAGCAAAAGTTATCTTCATAACAGTTAATAAAGGAAGGCCTTTAAGCGCTAAATAGGAAATTATACTGACTGTTTTTCTGCTATGTTAAAGCTCCAGCGCCTTTAATTATGTATGGACTATTTTGATTTAGTGGGTGCTGAAGAGGGGAGGGGGGTGGCAGGGGTGGGCTGGAGGGGAAAAGAATGAAAAGAAGAGGGGGGCAGGGGGGGCTGGAGGGGGATGTTTGCAAGGTGGCTTCCCGGTTGGATCGGGAATTATTTTTATTTATTTAAACCATTTTTAAATGGGCGAGCGTGGCAGTGCGTTGCGATCCGGTGAGCGCTCACGGAACTGAAATGGCTGCTCGTGTTTCACTGCCATGCTTCAAATGATTCTGTAAAAATAAGCATCAAGCGTTTCCATTCTGGGCATCAGCTAAGCTCTCGCCGTCCCCTCAATCCCTGTCTACCAGCAGTGTCACAAAATTGGTGGTGACGGTCCTGATTCTGGAATATAAGAGTATGGGGTTTGGGCAGGAGGGACTGACCAGCGAAAGAATGTTCGTAGCACAGGCCTGTGTTACTCAGAAGTAAGCCCCACCGAGGAGTTTAAGCCTTAACCTTCGGTTAAGTGTGCACAGACTTGAAGCTGCGGTCAGCAAACTCCCCGCCTTCGGTCCGATGAATCCAGGTCCATTTCAGACACTTTCCCCAAAAGGAAATGTTTGCAAAATTGTAAGCAGAAGCAGAAGTAAACTTAACATGTATACGGAAGAAGGAAAATACTCTCCAGTCTTTTAGTTTACATTCTGAGACGCACTGACACACAAGTAGCACCGCATTCTCCTGGAAATGCCGTCAAAAGTCTGTTTGCCTGGAGTGGGATTCCATGTTTCAATCAAGGCTGAGTTCCAGAGGGAAAAGAACAACCTCTTGAGTGGCCAACATCCCTTGTTGCTTTGTAATATACTATCTACCACGCAAAATAAGAAACAAAAACTGGCTGTCAGATTTGGTGGAGGAGCGAATATTCTGATTTAGAGCAGGAAAACTCCTTCTCATAGACATGTTAGTGCAACAATCTCTTACTTTGTCCCTGCCCACTGCAACACAAATCTAGGCCTATTTTCTTGAGGACTAGAAACATCCTTACACATTAGAAACATTAATCAGATCTCAAAGCAGGATGAACAGTGACTGAGTGCTCTGTGGTTCTTCCAACTTTTCATGTGGCCTCAGTCAACATTGCCGTGTTGCAAAATTGCAATTAAAAAGTGACTACATGAGCTTTGTAATGTCAGATTTTGTCATATGTACATAGGTCCATATAGGTCACCAAAACTTTAACCTGTTGTTTGATCCTAAACAAAATAATACGAAAGTCTGCTCTAAAGAAAATCAGTAGGATGCATTCCTCTGAAATGAGCACTAGGATTTAGGGCCCATCCAACATTCAGGGGTCTGGGTATTCCACACTTTCAAAAAGAAAAGAAAAAAAGAGCAAAATTCTGCAACCTAAATAAATATTCTGCTGCAATGCAGAATACAATTACAAAATTCTTCATTACAGAATAGACCCAACATTCTGCTCTGATCCGCTAGAATCTTACACAGCCACTTCTCTAGTTTCCAAATCCTCACCAGGTATTAACTGCATGCTTCCAAGCCTCTTTTGAAATCATGAGGACTAGCACCTCATTTCTTTTCATTCCAAGAAAAGCTTGACCTTACTGAGGGAGCTGGAGTCAATGGCCAGTGTCACCAGATCTGATGGATTCTCTGAGCTGCTGGGGAATCGTGGCATACATGCACTCCAAACCTGCATTTATCTTATTCCTGGAAGAGATGGCATGGGGAAGGCGTAGGGGACAAAACAGACTCGCTCCCCGAACTTCAGCCAGCAGTTCTGCTCACAGAAGCTCCATCCATCCACTCAGCAGCCCTCGGGCTCTTCCTGAGCCCCACCAGCTCGGGTGAGCCATGGCACCAAAACCGCCTCTCCGCGAAAAAGCCACGGTGCACACAAAGAGCGGAGCACAGCTGCAGCCCAGAGGGGAAGAGGCTTCGTCTCTTGCCAGCCCCCCGTGCCAGCTGGTGTGTGTGGGGGGGCAGGGGGTTGCAAATGCACCAGCGATGACAAAGCAAGGCCCCCAGTGCAATTATCAGCTTACAGGAGATTGGCACCAAAAGGGCGATGAAATTGGAGGGCAAGCCTGGACGAAATGGAGGAGAAGCCCCAGCTCGGGATGCGGAGTCTGTGGTGTGTGGAAAGGCAGAGAGAGCGCGCGAGCGAGCGAGCTGGGGGAAAGGAAAGGAGTTTGGGCATCTGACAGTAGGAGGTAAAGCTGGGAGGAGGAGAGGGTCCCTTGACCCACCTGCCTCTGTGGAGCATAAAATCAGCAGGCACAGATACAGGAATGGGGCCGTCTCAGAACTCCACTCTCCCTTCATACATAAGGTAGAATTGTGTGCATGGAGAGGCCAGCTGATTGCTTCAGGTGACTTCCTCGCAGGCATGCAGGGGTGCAACAGGGACCCTCTCTCTGAGCCGGGGATGTTGGATTCACAGCGCCGCTTTGTCCTCTCTTTCTCCCAAGGTGCACGTGCTCTGGGAGGGCCCGCCGCAAACCCTGCCAGCCCTTGGATGGCTGGATCCACCCCAGTTCTGACTTGCGGCAGTCATTCCCTGCCCAGCCTGTGTCCGTGAGTGGTGTGGAACCAAACCCTCCCCTCCCCAGCCTGATCCATTTCCCTAGGAGAAAAGAACATGGAGACCCCCTTGGGTTCCACGCAAGAGGAAAACAAGGTGGAATATGAATGCAATAAAAAATAAAAATAAATAAAAACAATAATCTTGTCGTGCGTGCTCAGTTTCTCAGTGCTCCAAGGAGCAAGGATGCCCTGCACATGCCCACACATACATGGGGTCCCATCTCCGCTGCCTGAGATTCCGCTATCCGCCTTTCCCCTAACTGCCCACTGCTCTGCTGCTTCAGATGCTCTTCAAAGCACAAGAGCAAGCCCGGGAGGCATTTGGCAACCTACGTCTCATCTCCATGGAGGAGGAGATTTTGGTGTGGGGAGGAAGCAGAAGCGACTCCCAAGAGGAGCGTGCCTGGATTTTGCTTTCCTAAATCCCCCTTGGGGGATTCCACAGGCCTCCGCTTGAGAATCCTTCAAAGCTCTCGGGGCCAGTGGCAAGTGAAGGGTTGGGCTTTCTCGTGCTAATCACCCCACGGAAGACCCCCACAGCAAACCACTCACAGACACAGCTGCGTGTGCAAGTGACTTATGATGCCAAACAGCTCCTTGCTGCTCCTGGGGAAGGGCCAAGGAAGATTTGGGGGCGGGGCGGGGCGGGGGTTCCCAGAGCTGCCCTACAGTAAGAGATGGTGCAGGGAATGTACACCACATTGGCCCAAGATTTATTTCTTCCATTGGGGGGGGGGCTCTGGGATGCCAAAAGGGAGAAATCTTCCCGCTTCCTTTGTGCACGGGGGGTGGGAAGGCGACTTGCCACTGGACTTGGTCGCTCTGGCCATAAATAAGAACGAGCTGCAGGTTTGGACAAGGCATCCAACAATTACTGTGCTGTTACCCTCCAACCTTCCCTGAAGCACGTGAGCATAAATCTTGCTGCAGAGATAAGTAGGCGAAGAGATAGCTGGGGGATAAGACATTTCAACACCTTGCCTTGACTTAGGAGTCTTCCGCAATCGCCTCTCCTGCAAAGTGGGGGAATCCAAGCACTGTTCTAGGAAACGGCTGATGTACATTTCCCAAAGATTAGGAGCAAAATGGAAAAGGAGGCACCAAATATGTGTCTGCTTACGGCAGTCCTGGACAGAGCGCTCCTAATACTAACAAGCAGACAGTGCGATCATTCTGGCTTTTTTCCTCCCGTAATGGATTTTCTGCAGTTAATAAAAATAGAAGAATCGGTGAGAAAACGCAGGAGGTTTCAAGCAGAAGATGTCTGGACCCCTGCAAAATTCCATGAACGAAGAAGATGCCGGCAAGATAAAAGCTCCATCCAGAAACTCTTCTGGAGAAATTATGCGAGAAATGTGTGGGAAATGGGAAGAGAGCATTTCTCCAAATTTCTTCAGCGCAAGGAGAAATTCTCCGACATTTTCGTGGGATGTGGTCTTCCCCATTAGTGGCAATGCCACGTTCCCTCCACTTTTCGTTCCAAAGGGTTTATTGGCGAATTTTCCTGCTCCCCAGAAGGGGTTCCTGGCCGATGTGGAATGATTTTCCACGCATCTGTGTTTGTCTGTGAGGGAACTGGTGCCTGTCACTCCCTTTGCACACACAAATTGCCAGCAACCGTTTGGAGAAAATTCTGCAAAGGGCCTTCTTTTTCTAGTGAGCCTGTTAGAAAAAAAGCAATCTTGGGAATTTCCTCAGAAAGTCTCCTGAGAGATTTAGGCTGAACTCTGGGCTCCCCTGTGAGATCTCACCGGGTTTGACTCTCCACACAGACATGCCTCTTATGTCACGGGTGGGGAACTGCAGGTGGTTTTTAATCCAGTGTTCCTAGAGCTCCTGGGTGGTTTCGCCCCCTTGCCCTGCATCTGCCCCTTTCTCACCATTTGGTGTTTCCCCGGGTTTTATGCACAGCCCCAATTCTGAAAGTTTCTAAGAGTTGGCTAGGGTTCATCGCACCCCTGGAGAGTGGCCCCTGAGAAATCCTCTGAAACCAAATCTGGCCCTCAGGCTGAACAAAGCTGAATGCCTCTGCACTGAGCAAACCTGGGCGACAGCCACCGCATGCTACTAGTCCTCACCTGCTTCCTAAGCCCCACTCTCCTTTGGGAGTGGTGCCTTGAGAGACCTGGCCCATGATAAATCCATGTCTCAGCAGGATCCATTCCTCCCACACTTGGTTGCCCCATCTCAGGACACAAAGCGATGCTTCCCACAGGAGCATGTAGTGCCTTGCAGCAAGGAAGGGGACAAGAAACTTATTCCGACACAAGAAATAGGAGTAAACCATCACAGAAGACGGGAGCAAAAGCAAAAGGAACCTTCCACGCTACCCCGGCCCCATCTCCGCTTGCGCTCTTCCTTCTTTCCTTTCCTCTAAACTGACTTGAAACTCTCTATCGGCGAGCAGGAGTCTTCCAAGCAGAGTTCCTCCGACGAGGCTACCTGGAGTCAGCTCAGCCCATCTCTGCAAAGACCACAGGAATGGCTGACCGTGCATTTAATTGAAGCCAGACCTGACTTTTGAACTCGAGCACACTCAAGAAACTTTTAAGTGTTTTCTCCGACTGCGACGGGGGTCTTCGGGGAATGCCCGCTGCTCACGCCCCAGTCACTTTGAATTCATTTTCAACTGCAAACTTTCAATGAAGCCTTCATCTGAAGGCCGGCGTGTCCCCCTCCCCTCCGACAACCCCTCTCCCCTCGTGACGGGATGTCGGCTGTCAGCATGCCAACATAAGACCTGGTCCTTTGACAGGCCTCTCCAAGCGGGCGGAAGGGCTCCTTTGCCATTGATGGCGCTTGGCCCCGCTTCACAGGCGCGTGCGACCCTTGCTTGACTGGTGATGCATAAAACACAAACGGGGCAGAACGGAGCATGTCTGATTGCAGGTGGAACACCGCTGCTTTGTGCGGCACCTCACACGAAAGGGCACGCACAAACCCCACCCGCAAAGCAAAACCTAGCTCCTCAGGAAAGTGCCCTGCCAACCCATACCCTGCTGTGCTACTTTTCTGCTTGTGGGGAGCCATTTCCAACTGCTCGTGAGGAGCAAAGCAGCACCGCCTCTTTCCCTGATACGCACGGCAGCTACAAAAGGTGATGCCACCCATAAGGTCTGAAATGACCGAGACGGCTCCGTCGTCCGTGGTGCCGCTTCATTTTCCCCAGCAGCTGCGATCTCTCCTCACACCCATCATTTCCCTCCCATCCTTCCCTGTGCGAACACAGAGATGCTCTTATGGCTCTTTTCCCACAGGCACTGTGCCACACAACACCCCTGCAAGGTGGGTTAGGCTGGGAGGTAGCCACTCGGCAAGGTCACTCAGCGAGCTCCTAGCGGAGCAGGGAGCTGGGAATGGGTTTCCCCAGCTGCAAGTCCTTTTGTTCACATGACGCATGGCCCTCAGTGTGAGCTGCCCCCCACCCCCTGCGGCACAGAGCTTGGTACCTGGCTGCTGCAGCGACGCGTCTGAGGCACCATAGGAGGGGGATGGGACACGGGGCTCGTTTCCGCTAAGATCTCCTGGATGGATCTCGCCCCAGGGCTGCCCTCTCTGGTTCAAAGCTGGATCAGAGAGCCCCTTCTTGGGTTTGCTTTTCGAAAAGAACGAAGGAAAATTCACGCACTTGAAGATCCTCATTCCGGAAAGGGTATAGCCAGGTTGGAGTCAGTGCAGCGCAGGGCCACGAGGTTGGTGGCCGGTTTGCAGGGGATGCCGTATGAGGCGAGACTGGGGGAACTGGGTCTCTTCAGCCTGGAGAAGAGGAGACTCCGAGGGGATCTGTTGGTGACATGCAGTATGTGAGGGGGCGTCACACGGAGGTGGGCAGAGGCCTGTTCTCCCCTGCAGAGGAAGGCAGGAGCTCCAACAGAGCAAAGCTCAGGGAACCCAGGTTCCATTTGGATGCCAGGAAGCACTTCCTGACAGTCAGGACCCCGAGGGTGTGGAATGGGCTTCCACGGGAGGTGGTGGAGGCCCCATCGGTGCGGGTGGTCAAGGATAGCCTGGACGTCCACATGGTGGGCATGTTGTGAGTGGAGCCGGCTGGTGCCGGAGGTCAGACTAGATTGCCAGGGAGACCCCTTCTGACTCGCTCTGTTCCTATGTTTCTATGGGAAGCGTTTGGGGTCCGAATGTGCGAAAAACTGAAACGGACCTCTTTCTCCTCTGGTCAGAGTGCTTGGAGTGCTTAGCTTGGTGGGGGGCAGGGGGCAGCTGTGGAGGATTGGTGGTGCATTGGACCCCCACCCCCCAGAAAAGCTACAGTGGCTGTACCACACCTTTGCCAGAACCACTGAGATAACCAGAGTGAGTGCATGGATTATTAAGGATCTGGTGGTGTGACTGCAGAAGGAGAGGCTGGGGGGGTCTCCAAAGCTCTTGCGGGGGGGGCACAGCAGCATGCCTCCACCTCTGGCCTGGCTACGCTTTATCTGTGTCTTTAGCAACACGGCCCTCTCCAGGCTCAGAAGAGCTGCACCTGTTGAAGTCGGCTGATGCAGCTGAAATAGCCACGCGTCTTCTCTGCTCTTTTTTCCGTCTCCACCTGTACGAAATTATAGATCTGTAAGCCCCGTGGGGCAGGGATCTGCCCTCTTTTATGAGACATCTTAATGGCACTATATAAATATTTAATACGAGGAACATCACGTACGAATATTAACCGTGCTGTGTGTTTGCAGGTCACAAACCTGTTTAAACAGGTCAGGGCTGCCTTGACTCTATTGGGTCCTTGCAATTTTGGATTCCAACCTTACAATAAATAAACCTCTCTCTCTCCTGCACAAAGAGGATAGACTGCCAATTCATATGACTTTTAAACAAGCCCACGCCTTAATTATAGCTCTTAAAACATACTCTATACTTATCCCTAATAACACCACATTTATTAGGGGCTACCAAAAAATAAAAAAATAAAAAAGGAGAAAGAGAATGAGAAGCTGGGCTTTGCACCCAAAAAAAAAAAAAAAGCACAATTTTGCCACCTTTTCAACAAGGAGTAAGCTAAAGGATAAAACCAGCCAAGGACCTGAGAATACCAGCTTTCTTTGCCTCTAAACCCCCCCCCCCAAGTTTCTAGTCCTCTTGACTTGAAGATAGCTTTGAAAACCCATCACTGGTATCAGAAAAGGTTGAATGGGACTTGGGCGCGAATGCTTACTACATCACCTTGACTATTCCTAGTTAGCTGGACTCAGTATTCATAATGAGACTAAAGCCTACAAAATGCTTGAGTTACTGTTATTTACTCCATCCAAACAACTGGAATTGGTTTTATTTAAAATTATATATATATTTAATGTGCTATTGTTAATATATTTGTTGAGTTGCACTATTTTATACTGTAAGACTAGGGAGAATGATGAACCTTAAAAGTACCTTACAAACGTAGTTACTGTTATTTTTACTACTGGGCATGATTTGATGTATCCTTATGCTATCTATCAATCTATCTAGGCATCCATATATATATTCTCGAAAAATGATGGATAGACCCATAAGTAGATACAGCTCTTCCAGTAAATTCTGTTCCAAGAAACGAGATTTCACCTGGAATAGTGGGACGCACCCCGGCCCGCTCAATCCCAAAGCTCAGCCATAAGGCACAGAATTGAATGCGAAAGTTGGTATACACAGAAAGGGCATACACAGAGCGCCTGTCCACTGGGAACTGCCAGTGGAGAGCAATCTTGCAAACTCTGCTTGCAGGAACCACCTGCCTGATGTGCCTGCTACTGATGCTTGTAAAAGTTTGCATCATTGCAAAGCATCTCCCTGGAGTGAGCGCCCCGTAGCTTTCTTTTTGTTAAAATATAGCTTCTGCCCTTGGGCGGGCTTCCTAAAAACAGCTGCGGTGGACCCCCCACACCCACCCCGGAGGAAGCTTTCCCTTTTTGCACACTTGAATCACAGGAGGAGACACGAAAATGAGCTGAGCACCAAAACTTTGCTTCCCAGTCCTATTCAACCCCTTCTGGCTCCACCTATGGATTTTAGCTTCTAACCATGAGGGCTAGGAAGATTAAAATAAAATTAAAACATTGGGAAAAGCATTGCCGGGGTGGGAACTGATCTTGCTTTTGGCTTCTGATGGCTACTGAAATAGGAAGCCTTCTCCCATCTGCATGGCACCACCCCTTCTTCTGCGAAGCGTCTTCCTTATTTTCCTCTCTCGGTTGTGCTGACCTGTAGAAGAATTTGGAACTGAATCGAGTTTGATGGCAGAATGAAGGCGAGCGAGACAGAATGGGAATGATATCATTCTGCATCCTAGATAAAAAGGGATAAGCTTATCTAGAATGAAGTGGATGAGAGAGAGGCGAAGAGGGTGTGATGAAAGAAGAGAGAGAGAAAGCGGGATGCCGGAAAGAGACTTTGGCTCCAGCCCTGCCCATTACCAGAATCAGCCCCACGGACATCTCCCAAGGGAATGGAGCGCTCAGCAGGTTCTCACCCTGATCCAGACGCTCGCCCCATGGAGGTGAGCTCCCTGCCCTCCTGCCGTGCTATGCTTTGGAGGGCACTCTGGCTCCCTACCTGGACAGCCCATGTGCTCAGGTTGGCTGCAGAGCCTTCAAGGGGCGCACCTGCGTTGAACCTGAGCGTGTCCCAAGAGGGCAACCACAGCCATGCTGTGTCTTTCTGCACAACTGCCACATTCTCCCTCCACCTTGGACAGGGCGCAGAATTATTATTATTATTACTATTATTATTATTATTATTAGAACACATTGGGTTGCTGTACGGGCCGGTTGTTGCCCAGAGGAACTGGCTTCGGTCAGGAAAGAACCCTGGACAAGACCAAACACCCATCTACTCTTCTGACTTGTGTCCTCGTTGGTCATTCTAGCATAGCCTTACACTGTTTGCGCTCTCTTTCTATTGCTTTCCCCTGGTTGACTGTTGGATACATCCATAAGGAGAACTCAAAAATACGCGAAGAATCTGTACCCTTCAAACATACACACATATTGTGAATCAGATGGCAAGGGATTCTAAGTGGGGAGGGAGCAGGAAGGGAAACGAAGAATTTAGGAGTGCTAGGAAAGGATGAATCTGAACGGTTTGCTTTCTCTGCATTTGGGGGTTTTAGGAGCTCTGGTTGGCTTTCTCCCAGATGTGAAGAACTCTGTGATATTTGGTAACTTCCTATCCAAACCAAGCTGAAATGCATGCCTCCAAAAGACAACCAGTTCAGCTCTTTCCTGCTTAAAGAGAACCATGGCATAACTGCTTGTGGTGGAGCTGGGAAACATGCCGAATTTGCCAGGAAAAGAGGTGGCAATCCTGTTTCAGTACTTAACATGGACAGTTATCCACAGATTTGATCCTGGACTTTTGAGAACCAAGTGCTCAAAGCCCTGCAGTTTGATGGACAAACTGGCAACTTCTACATTCCATGTCCCCTGCCTTGCTGTGGCGAAGGGGCTTGCGTAGCACAATGAAGCTAGGAGTTATGCCATGCAGGGGCTGTGAAAGCTGGACCACAGGGAAGGCTGAGCACTGAAGGATTGAGGCCTTTGAATTGTGGTGCTGGAGGAGACTCCTGTGAGTCCCTTGGACCACAAGGCAATCAAACCGGTCAGTCCTAGAGGAGATCAACCCTGACTGCTCTTTAGAAGGCCAGATCCTGAAGTTGAAACTCAAATACTTTGGCCACCTAATGAGAAGGAAGGACTCCCTGGAGAAGAGTCTGATGCTGGGAACAATTGAGGGCAAAAGAAGAAGGGGACGGCAGAGGATGAGGTGGCTGGATGGAGTCACTGAAGCAGTTGGCGTGAGCTTAGGTGGACTCTGGGAGATGGTGGAGGACAGGAAGGCCTGGAGGAATGTTGTCCATGGGGTCACAATGGGTTGGATGCGACTTCGCAACTAGCAACAATATTCAATGTAGTTTCTAATCTTTCATTATTCTTGTCCCAAATATGGAGAACTTTGCGAATTCTGGAGTCTTCTTACCAAAAACGAATTAAATTTAAATTTTCACCCATTCTTATATTTCATATTGTGCCATCTGATTTGTAATTTAAGGACACATAGGCTGAAATCTCATGGCTCCCCACAGATCTGAACCCAACGAATAGCATGTGGGAAGTCAGCATGGGGTTGTTTCTTGGCCTGAAGATGCTCCCTTTATCCTCCAGGGAATGACATGTCCCAAGGAGCACAAGGTTGTGAGCTGAGAGATCCCATTCAAAACAGGCTGTTGACAGCATCGGAATGAACAGTTTTCCTATCCCAACTCAGCATCAATTCCAGGTAGGGAGAATGCACCTGAGTGAAGGCACATCAAGGTCACATCAAGATGGGTCCATAGCTCACTAGCAGAAGATGCTGGGTTCAAGAGGATTGGGCAGCTATTGAAGGAGAAGAGCCCTGTCTGGCCAAGACCTCAGGGGGTGCTGAGGAACTGCTTGCACTCTGGGGGTTTCCAGAAGCATTGGCCTATGACTTACTCTCCAGCCAACATGGAGGGCATCAGAAACATCTGCAGGGCACCAAGAAGGAGACAACTGGGGTGGACCGCAGTGGCCAAGATGAATTCCCAGTCTAATTTGTGTACAATTGTGTATCATATGCTCACCTAAATATGAAAAACAATGAAATGGTGCAGGGAATCGACACAGCGGTTCCCGCGTTAAGACCAGCGTTCTTTTTAAAACTGCCGAGAGCCAGAAGAAAGAGTGGTGGGGAAGGGAGGAATGGGGTGTGGGGGGCACAGAAGGGGCAAATTGCCTTTTTTCTTAGTGGGGGGAACTTTGGCCCATGTTAGATTTCTAGAAGAGAAACAGCATTTTTCAGCTTCAAAATACTTTCCCGGAAGTTAAATCTGATTGCATTTTGGATGGTGCTAACTTTCAAGGAAGCCTGTTTAGGATTTCTTGCTCATTCTAAGTGTCCCATTTTGTGATTTTCCTTGAAATAATCATGAAAGGCTAACGACGGGTGTGTGTGAGTGTACGCGGTACCACCCACGCTTTAACCTGAGTTTTTTCTTGATATTTACTTTTTGCGTTTACAAAAGACGATACAGACAAAAGGCGGAGAGATTTAACTGTACAATTCTAGGCCTGCTCAGAAGTAAGACCCATGAAGTTTAGTAAGAATTATTCCCAGATACACGTGCGTAGCATGTAGATATGTCTGGATTTTGTCAAAGAGTACCAATGAAAAGAGTTGTCTGTTCTGACATTGGTTCACTGTTGGAATCAGATCCTTTCTCTTCCAGAAACTATATACCCCCACTCCAGTGAAAAGTTCTGGATTGTGATTCACTTCTGTCCTGGCTTTTTTCCTGTGCGAGGACCCCAGGACAGCTTGCATAACTCCACTGCACCCTCACCGCAATGACCTGTGAGGCTGGGAATGAGGGCCAACCTGAGCTCCACGGCTGGCTGGGGACAACAACCCAGAACGCCTAAGTCCCCCAGCCCAGCACCACAAACCCCACAGGACACGGACTCTAACCCCCACACCACACCAACACTGGCATAAAAGTGATATGCACACTTAAGTGTTCAGACTATCATAACATGCCTAACCTGTGCTATTTCAATGAATGACTTCGTGTAAGTTTCGATGGGGAAACATTAAAAGCCATAAAATTATGTATTAGATTTATATCCCTCTTTTGTTCTTATGAACTCAAAGTGGCCTGCATCCTTCTCCTCCTCCCACTTATCCCCACAACAACAACCCTGTGAGGTAGGTTGGGCTGAGAGGCTGTGGCTGGCCCGAAGTCACCCAGTGGGCTCCATGGCTGAGCGGGGACTAGATCCCAGATGGTCTGAGTCCCAGTCTCTTAACCGCTACACCACACAAGCTCATTCATATAATCTACCTGACTCACCAATGATGGAAATGGCAGACCAGATTTACAGAAATCCAAACCTTCTGAATCCATTTCAGAGTTCTCCTACATTTCTAATAACTGGAATAAGTTATTTTTTCTGTGTTTTGGGGGATAATCTAACAGGAGCTGAATGCTAAGAGTAGGAACGGCTTGTAGTGGCTTGCCAAAGGCAAAATTGAACAGGTTTCAATGGGTCTTCCCTTCTTTCCCTCTACAGCCCCCTCTCCTCCTCTTTCTGCAACCTCCTCTTTCTCTTAATGTCATCTTCCCTCTCCCTTTAGCACCCCCTTCCCTCTGACTCAGTCATCCCTTCTTTCTCCCTAGGAGAAGGTGGCAAGGCAAGGACATTTCACATTTGCCCGAAGCCTGAATCCATCGCTTATGAAGAGCTTTTAAATCAGTCTGGGGGCTTCCGCTTGCCAGCCTGGGGATGCAGGATTGCAGCCAGAATGTCACTGGCCGTTCTCTCCCTCCCCGGAGAAGTGATATCTTCATTTTTCAGGAAAGCACCAAGAAAGCAAAGAGGGCGCATCTTCATTTTGTGTTGAAGACACACAGGGCTTGTTTATCGAAAAGTTGGAACACATACAAGAACACAGCTAAATTTCGTGCTGTGGTAAAGCAAGACTTGACTGGAAACAGGTTTTTACGGTAATTTTGTGGTTGTAACAGCTATTTTTTTTTAAAGAGCATACTTCTATAGGAGACCCTTTTCAATTTAATTGAAGACACTATCAAGAGTAAATACCCTTTCTTTTTTAAAATAAAAACAGCATGGGGGAACATTCAAAGCTAAATAATCAGATGCAATTTGTGTTCATAAGCTCAAATGATATGTCTGTTTTTTCTTTCCCCCCTCCCCACCGCCTTCTGCACTGGGTCTGTTTGGAGGCCATTTCAACCTACCCTCAAATAACAAACGCAGAGAGAGAGCTGAAGATAGCTTGAAAAATACATTGGGAAAGAGAAAACACATGGTTGGGAGTGTGGTACAAAAGTCATATTTCATGCATGACTTTGGGGAACGTTAATAAGGATTAGAACCATACTTCTGCAGAGCTACAATCAGTCAAGTCTCCTATAATTAATTTTTTCGCTTTAGATCTCAGTTAGATCTTTTTTGGGTTGGAGAGAAGGAAGACGAAAGTGGAGGACATGATGGAAGTTTATGGCATTGGGAATGGCATGGGGAGAAATTAATTTTTCGCCCTCCCTCTCGCTACTAGAATTCGGGGTCACTCAGGGAAAATTGATTGGTGGCTGGTTCTGGGGCCAGCGAACTGGCAAAACGACCCCCCCCCATGGAAAGGTAACTTATGGACGCAGTGGAGAAGTGGCACATTGTGAAATGCAGGCCCTCATCCTGACCACCCCATGCCCCTTCCCCCCAAAGACTCCAAAGGCAGCAGGTAACCCATGGATCCATCACTCTCTGCCTGGGTTCACACGGCAGAGCAAGCAACCCCGAGCGGATTCCAAGTTGCAGTTGTGCAGTTGTTTTCCTTGGATGTGTTTCCACCCTCCTCGCTCAAAAGTCTTCCCACTTTTGGTATATATCCCATCAGCCATTTCACCTGAAGTTCAATCTCCTGCAGCAACTGCCATTTTTCCAAGGGATTCTGGGAGTGGCACACCAGGACTGTGGGAACCACGATACACGGTTCAGAAGACCAGAGGAACCATGGTGAAGCAGGGAAACCATAGAACAAACCATTGTTTCTCATCATGGTTTCTAAACCAAGTGTATGATGTTGAAAGACTGCCTACTGTGGTGTGGCATGTTTTGTGACCCTCGCCCCTCTCACTATGATATTTCTGGGTGGGCCTTTTCAACAATATATCATTGCTGGGAACCCCATCCCCTGCTGTTCCCCCAAATTATAATCCCTGCTAATGAAAGTGTCCTGGAACTTCAGTCCCATGAGTGTCGCTGCACCGCTGCTGACACCAGAAGTGGATCCAATCACACGGCTTTTAAAACAAGAATTGGATCACTTAGGTCTACCGACAGATACCAGGCACAGAAGCTCAGAGGGAGGATCGAAGTGCGGAGTGGGGTGCCCAAGTAGCAAAGGCGGGGGGCCACAAGGCCCCAGCATTTGGGCTTCCGTTAGGTGTTGGTTGCCCTCCTGCAACAACAACGGACTCGAGGGGTCCTCAGGCTACGGCGCCATTCCCTTTGGAAGCTGCCATGGCGCACCGGGGGTGGACTGGCCCAGTGGGGAGGGGAGACCCAAGCCACTTGGCCTGGCAACGGCCCTCAGTCAGAGCTTGCTCTGGGCTTTTGGGGCAGCAAACGTTCTCCACCCTGCCTCCTTCCCAGACTGGGCAGTAAGTCTGATGAAGGTAACCCATCCCTAAAAGGCAGAGGCAGGCCGAGCAGCAGAAAGCATGTGGAAGGCAGATGGAGAACTCACTTTGAGGGGTCGGCTGGTTGTCAGAAACGGGGCACGAGTGCCTGGGCCTGGCACGGCCGTGGGGTGGGGTGGGGTAGGGTGGTGGGGCAGCAGAGAGAGGTGAGGCGGCTAGCTGTCGGGACTACGGAATTTCTACCCTCGGTGTGAGCTCCTTTTCAAGCAGAAAAGGAGAAGCAGAAGGAAGGCCTTGGATTCACTTGTTTCCTACTCAGTTTGAGTGTCGCCACTTCTGAAACATCTCCAAAGCTCAGAGCTGATGGTGAGGCGGGAGAAGGCCGTGGGTTGCAGTGGAGGCTGCCTTGCTTCGTCCTTTCCTCCTCCTCCTGAGCGAGAGGCGCAGCCGACCTGGCGACTCTTGGCCACCCGCAGGTGGGGCAATTCATGACTGGAGCAGGGCATGGCATGGCAGAAGGGCGGGACTGAGGCCGAGGGGACTCCTGTTCCGTTCCGTCTTCCCCCGTTTCCCATCCCTGCCGCATTCCTTGCATCCACATTCCTTGCAAGAGACTTTTCCCAGTAATGGACAGCACAGAAAATTTTTAAAATAGATGAATAAATGATAGCAATCGTAATCCTCTGCCAGCCTATGAGCGCCTCCGAATGGAAACTGCAACACCTTTGCAGCAGACTCCATTGCATCCACTACCTGAAAACAGACACTCGGCATCCTGCAGCTCTGGGCGCATTCAGCCCTCACCGAGCGGGGTGCACGTGCATGGCAAGCGTTCCCCTGCCCCTGCCACTTTGGGTCCGCTCCACCCAAAATTGGCTGGTACTCTGCCAGCGCTGGGGTCCCCCAGGGCCTGTGGAGACCTCCCCCTTGCTCGTGGGTGGCAAAAGAGCCAGCACTCGGGGACGAGAGTGCCATGGGCACGCACCAGCCCCTTCCCTTCTGCATAACCCGGATTATTACACCGAGGTGGAAGCCCAAAGCCACTGGGCCAGCGGAGGGCCTTCTCCTGTCATCCAGGCAGGTCCCTGATTAAAACCATCTGCATTGTCTTTCTGTCGGTCATCCCTGCCCACTGTCCCTGTGAACTCCGAGCACTTCCCTGGCTGGCTATTTGATGCCCCTGTGGGTCACAGACCCCTGAACACAAATCATTTTGGCTTTTGGTGGGGGCAGGGGCCGCGGCTGTGAGGCTCTGAAACTTAATCTCCAAAGTATTCCTCCAGTTTTTTCTTCCTGTCCAAGGGAGGGGAGTTGTCTTTTGCACAACCCCCCAACCCGACAAGTTAGCTTGCAGGAGTTTTCGGCAGCACGGCCATCCGCTTCTCTTCTCATGCTGTGCTCTTGTCCAGAAATTCATGCAAAGTTTTGGCAAGGGATAGAATATACAGCGTTGTGGAACCAGCAACCTACAAACATTTTGATAGCAAGGGTCCGCTGCCGTTGAGGAGATGCTGTTTTCCCTCTTTTCCCAAGGAGAAGAGCATCTTGAAAGAAAAGAAACTTTAGGACATAATGCCGCTGACCATTTTTGTACCTGGTGCTTTTAAAATCACTCAAATGCTCACAAATGCTGCTGTTTATACTGGAACAGAGGGGGGAAAATAAATGCACCATATTAAGCCCCCCCCCCCCCCCCCACACACACACACACAAAACAGCATGATGTTAACAAAGTCAGCGAGCGTAGTTGAGGGCAAACACTTTTGGTTTGCAAGCTAATTTTGCACTTTCAAACTAATAAGGCAACCCACAGTCAGTTATCCTACAAAATCTGGATTTGTCTGCACTTTGCTATGACATTTGTTAAGCGAAGCATGCCGACAGAAATGAGTACGTGGGAGGTGGGTGAACTGCACTAAAACATGCATCTATTAGTGGAAAAGTATTTGAAAATTGCCTTGTATCAGGAAAATTGCATACAAAAATGCATACAATGAGAAACATGCTCAAGAGTACATGCCAAAACACAAAGGCATTTTCATGGAACTGTGTCCTTTCCAACATTTCTTGTGCTTCAGAATGAACTGGAGTTAAGATTGGAAAGATGAGAAGCAGAGAGAAACCAGTTGACACAAGCATGAAGGGGGATTTGGGGTAGGGAAAAGGTGCTGTGGGAGGTGGGGAACGAAACGAAACTCTCTTCTCCAACTGCCACACTGGACGGTCTGATCGAGATGGGACTCCCTGCTTGCAGGTTTCAGCCTGAAAAAGCAATGCAGTGCAAAACAGACATGGGCTTCCCTCTGCAAATCCACATTACCCGAGATAAAACTTTTCAGACAGAGCATTGCAGCAGGGCCACACAGAGACATGGGGGTCATTCTAAACCTCCAAAAGCTGGGAAAGAAGAGGAACAACACTGTGAGGATGGAAAAGAAAGGGTGTAGTTGTTCGTTCGTTCGTTTGTTCGTTCATTCGTTCGTTCATTTAGAAAGAGAGGGAGGGAGGGACAGAGGGAGAAATAAAGAAAGACCAACCAACCAACTGACCGCCACACTTCAGAAGAAAAACCACAGGCTTCCTTCTAGAGGCACTAGAGCATGCTCGGAAATGTGATCCTGCCCGAGACCTGAGTACCTGGCGGTCAGACCCATGGCAAGTCTCGAAGCGGTTGGGGAGCAAAGCCAATGAAGTAAGTGGCAGACAATCTGCTTCGCAAGTCTTTGAAAAACAAAACTGTGAATGGCGATTTCATGATTCGTTTGTGAAACAACTGGGTGGGAGCACGGAGCTGTAGCTCACCCTTGGCTTCAGGTCAAGGTGGAATTGGATCAAGATCTATTTGGCTCATTATGGCCTGCCAGTTGTCTGAGCCTGCAAGTCTCATCATCCCGAACCACAGGCTGGGGCTGATGAGAGTTATTGGTCAGAACATCTGCAGGGCTACAAGTGGACCAGTCTGTATGACTGTTTCTGGATCCAGCCCATAGTTAGGACGGTGTTCCATTATGAATGCTGTGTTGGTACCCATGTGGCACTCAACCCATCACTGCCCATGCTCTCAGCCAAGGAAGACCCCCAAGAAGCAGTGCGGGAGGAGGAGGAAGGTGGAAGACAGGAGGGAAAAACGGGCTGCTACCATGAGGACCCTATCTTTGCTTGTCTGATGACCAGAGTCAAAGGTGCTAGGGGACCCTGCAGCCAAGCAGACTTTCCAACAGTTTGCCACCTGCAGGGAGCTGAAATGCAGACAGAAGCATCTCAAAGGAATCTGCAGCTCTGAAGGGAAATGCTTCACCGTGAAACCATAATGCAGGACCCTGGCATGAACTGTGAGCTTCCAGGATACAAACAACCTGCCTGGCACAACTTTGTACAGATCTTGGCACCACTGACATTAAGTTCCACCTGGAACTTCTTCTTAAGCAGCCTACCCCAAATGGGACCCCATGCATGTGTTGGACTACAGTGCCCATCACCTGCAGCTAGCATGGCTGATGCTTAGGGAAAATGGGAGGTGTGGGCCTAAATACCTGGATGGCAGTGCAATAGGGAAGGCTAGCTTGGGGCTTCTGAAACTTCACCCCCCCCCCCAAAAAAAAGGCAGGGACAAGTAAAAATGAATTAGGGGTTGGATTGGTGGAGCACCCGTAAGTTTGAGATCATTTTACATGAAACAAAAAGATTAAAGAGGCCAACAGCCGGCATCTTGTGGCCAACAGCTATGGACCTCTCCTGCTAGACCGGAAGAACCTCCGCAGAGGTTTTGTGCCACAGCTCCCACCGTTCTTCTTTGCCAGGCTGCCTTGGACTTCTGGGAGCTGAAGTCCAAAAGATCTGAAGAGAAGCAAGCTGGGGCAGGTTCTACTAGGCAATTCGACACCTCCCTCGGTGGCCGTAAGTCCTCTTCTAAGGAGAAGGGTCCTTCAGTTGAACGGCTGCCCAGTCCAGGTTCCACTGAAACAGGAGGAACCCCAAGAGGAGAGCGCAGCTCGGCCTTGATGCTTCCGTTCAAGAGGACCCTCTGCTGGAGAAGACGGCATTCCAGGTGCACAAGGCACCCATTCCACTTTCCATTCTCTCTCTCTCTCTCTCTCACACACACACACATGCACTCTCTCGCTCTAAATTCCAGTCATTCTTTCCGAGTTCCATCCAGACATACAACTCTTCCCATTCAAATCCACAGTGCCTTTTTTTTAGCCCTTCTTTGGTGACGCGCAAGTCGCCATCACAACCCCTTGCCAACCACTAAAAGGATGCTGCTGGCACAGCAAGCCAGTTGCAAACCATGCAAAGAAGACAAAAACGGGGCTGGGGGAGAGAGGGAGGGGGAAAGCATTGGAGTAATTAAATGTAACTTTCCCTCATGAAAGGGATTTTCCCGGTTTATCTTCTAATAAGATTATGTCACGGACACAAGTGGCTCGGAGCACTTTGATTGACGAGCTCCTGTACTTTTATCAGGCAGTGTGACACTAAAGCCTTGGGATCTTTTGTCTGGCAGAGTGAGCTAACGGAAATTTGCCAATCCTAATCCCCTTTATTCATGTCATGCACAGAGTAAGAGCCTTGCTTAAAAGGCCCACGTCGAAAGGATCACCACCACCCCTCGTCGCTGGGGAGGCAGGAGACATCTCGGACTTTGTGAGGCGTTACCCCAAGTAGGCCTCTCCGCAGAGCGAGAGAGAAACACCTCGGGCATTTCCACAGAAACGGTCACTATTTAAACAGGGCTGAATCGTCCGAACGTGCGTGGGGGAGCGTTTCTCAAATGTGCCAGTGTCAGCGCACATACACGGTAAAGTTCGCAACCTGGGGGTTTAAGACCTCCCGTCCCCCTGGCAAAAAGTAAAGTCCCTTCTGGAGTTAAATCTGAATGGAGGATTCGCGTCCGTCTAAACTCTTCTGTGCGTTCCTTTTGGCACTTCAGATATTTTAGCAGAAAGGTCCTTTAAAAATGATTGGCAATGCAGTGCAGAGTTTAGGCAGGCAGAAGATATAAATGTTCTACAGAACCAGGTCCGATAGATAAGTCCGAGGTTTGTCTCTGTAGCATTACCTTTAATCCAGGGATGTCAATACATGTGGCCCTCCAGTTGTTCTGGCTTACAACTCCAACGATCTCTCACCATTGCCTTTACTGATCAGGGCAGATGGGAGTTGTAAACTAAAATTCCCAGAAGGGTACTAGATGCCCACTCTATTTACGTGAAACACACATATTTCATTTCATTTCATTTCATTTCATTTCATTTCAATGCTAGACCTTTCTATGCCATCCGCTACCAAACACTCACGGGATGGTCTCACAATAAAACCTATCCTACACACACATCCTACCTGCATTTCAACCATGGGATAAAATCCCCCACCTTCACTTCCCACATTGTTCTCTGTTGTTTCCCCCTATGCTGAATTTTTAACTGTAAGCTCCTCAAGGCAGGGAACTACTTTCTTGGACTTTGCAATGCAAGGATGCTATCATGGGCAGTGTTAGAGGCTGGCCCACTAGGGCGGGAACCCCAAATCTTTCCTTTGGCACCCTGAATTTTGGAGAGACCATCTACCCTGCCACCATGCTGTTGGTCGGCTGCACCCAGATGCACTGGCTTTTGGTCCACCTGAGCTTCTTCTCCTGTGAGCCTGATCTCCCCTTGAAACTTTCAGTGGGAGACTTGCTTGTTTGATAATTTGTTTCTGCAATCAAATGCACCCCCTCATCCATAAGCCCCTTTTTAGGGCGTTCCTCAGAGCTAGGGTCCTTTACCAGCTTTACATCAGTGTGGTGTAGTGGTGAAGAGCATGGAACTGGGACTCAGACGGCCTGGTTTCTGGTCCCCGCTCAGCCATGGAGCCAACTGGGTGACTTTGGGCCAGTCACAGACTCTCAGCCCAACCTGCCTCACAGGGTGGTTGTTGTGGGGATAAGATGGAGGAGGAGAATGATATAAGCTGCCTTGAACCCTTTGTAGGAAAAAGGCAGATATAAATCAAAAAATAAATAAACAAAATAAAAAATAACCTGCATGGCTTTGTGCATTTAAACCAAGGAGGGATTTAGTTTTAGCTTTTAGTTTATTTTCATTTACTTGTTTTGTTGTCCTTTGGATCTGAGTCCTGGAACTTTTTGATACCTCGCCCTGCAGATGATGCTGGGGAATCTGAACAAGTAAATGTCACCACTTAAGTGTACCCAGGATTTATGTGACCAGAATGTGAAGCTGAGGGTTGGGGGAGAGGGAGTCAGCTGTCTGCTGGGTTAAAAAAAACAACTTTGAAATCTCTCAGCCACTTTTAGTTGATTGATTGGAAGGAGCGAATCTGAAGACAAAAATTTATTTTGACTGAGGAAACTTAAGCAAACTTGCAGTCTCCATTAGGAAGTGCTGTCAATCCAGACCCAGAATCTAAGGAAGTCCGTGGTGCAAACAGGCGAAGACCTTATAAACAGCGAAATCCACCCAGCAGCAAAGTTCAAACCCAGACAGCCTAGCCTTCAGTCCTCCATCACTTTCACCTTACTAGAAAAAGTTACACAAACTTTGGCAGACTTTTATTTTTCAGAGCTGGCTTGGTGGGGAAGAAAGAAGATGAATTAAGGTCAAGGCTGAGCTCTGAAAAAGGTCTTTTGTTAACAAATAAACATTGGAAGCAAAGAGGGAGGAATCCTATAGGCCTCAGGGAGCAAAGGAGTGTTATTGTTGGCGTCAAATGATACCCATCCTATAGGAAAAGAACCATGACTGGCAATACATAGATGCCACAGCAAACAAGCCCCACTTAACATCCTGAATAACATTTCCCAAAACACACAACAAAATTTCTCCTCTCCTTGGTCAGACTGTGAGTGGAAGTTTACTTGCGAATCTGAAAGCACGGATGAAATGCAGACTGCTCGAAAGTTGGGGGGTTCTATGTTGCTCTTGTTTAGGTGTCTTTTTACTTGACTGGCAGCTTAGAATAGACATTTAAACAGACTGACAGGGGAGAAAAATATTGATGTTTAGAGGTGGCCACTAACAAATTGAAAGCTGAAGCTCAAGTTATGAACAGATTGCTCCATGCCCAGGCTAGCAAACCCCGGACAATGAGCGTTTCAGAGAGACAGGTTTGGATACCTAAAATGGCACAGATTTTAAGTGAAGCTTGTTTCAGTACAAGCTTTCAAATATATTACTTCACGAGGACTGGAAAAATGTCACCTGCCATTTGCAGGGTCACATCTCAAGAGTGTTTCTTTTTTCTTCTGATGCTAGATTGCAGCTAAAGATGGGAGAGTTTTCCAGGCTTATTGCTTGCTATAGCATGATGGTGGCGATAAACATCTTCAGGTATGGAGATAACATGACCACATTACAAATTTAAGCTCAATTCATTGGTTGATTTTTATTTTATCAAAAAAGACTCATGGCTTCCAAGCACAGGATGCCAACTTCTCACTGTGCTTATGAAGCAACATTTCCCAGAGTTCTTCAAAGGAAATTAACAGATCAGTTTCAGTGTGTGGCATAGAAAACCAAACTATTTAAGAAGTCATTTAAGGCACTGTTTTGCACCTGCTTAGCAAGAAACATGCTGGGAGTTGAAGGGCTTAAAACAAACAAACACAACTTCCTTGGGCAACCTAGAGTGGTCTAAACTCACGATGATTGGGCTGGACTACATGATACCTTTTTCTGTTTCCCCAGATCCCAGGTGATGGGAAAGGCCCTTTTCAGCCTGGGACCCTGGAGACTCCTTCCAGACTTGGGGGGCTGGGTAAACATATCTTCTGGCTCATCCTAATACAAGGGCTTCTGTCTCACACCCATCATCCCCTGAGCCATCTCACTGCCTTAATGCATCCCAGTGGCCAAGCATCGCCAAGGATTCTGAAAGGGCAAATTCTAATGCTGGGGGTGGGCCAACTGGGCAGAGAATGTCTCTGCATGCAGGAGGGCCAGGGGCCAACGCCCTGCATCTCCCGCGAAAGGAAGGCATAGCAAACAGCAGGGGAGAAATCCACCTCCGATCAAGACGCTTCGTTGCCCGTCATCAAACACTGAGGTGGAAGTTCAGACCACCCGATCATGTACGAAGCAGGGATCCGACGCATTCTGTTTTTTCATGGTTGCAGTTAACTTATTTATTGATTTAAAACATTTTTATGCCGCCCCCATTGCAACGAAGCCTCGGGGCAGCTCACAACAGAACCAAATACATAAATAAATAACAATAAAACATTTATTTAAAAACCTCCGGTGCATCTTGGGTAAAAATTTAAAATCCTATAAATACAAATAATTTAACCATTAAAATGGTTAACTGGCTTTCCTTGACTCCTCTCTAGGTTGCTTTCCAATCAAATGCCCATATTGATGCTTTCTGGAGCCTTGGCACAGGAAACAGAAACATTAAATAACACCGTGTTGTATAAGAGAAACAGAAATATCTGGGACTATGAATCACCCGGATCCTACACACATGCTCGCTCACTGTTGCGACACGCCAGCATGACTCGTAATGGCAGCTATGCAAAAAGTCTCAGCCTGAAACCACATCGGAATCGAGAGCGCGAGAAGATGACTGCACCGAGAACAGCTCTGGGCTTTCACAACACTTCCAAGTAAAGTCAAAAAAGTAAAAATAAAAGGGAGCCCGCTGAGGGAAGGTGTGCACATCGACAAGCAAATCACCCCATGCCGTGTGCTTGCTCGCACGTGCATCAGCTGCTTGCAGTGGGACTGGTTCTCAGCAACCCGAGGTTGCCTGGGAGGTGCTGAGGCGGCTGGTGAGGGTTGGACGACCTTCCTGGAAAGGCAGGTGGAACCTGACTCCGACCTGCCTCTTGAAAGGTGCCACCTCTGGAAAGTCTCTGGCCAGGAGAGGACACATGCTGGCAGAAAGTGCTCTGTGACGGCGAGAGATCCTGATTCAGAAATCATTAATATCATTTAAGAACCATGACTGCAGAAATATAGTCAGTCTCACCGTCCCGTAGAAGGCTGTGATGGGCTGTTGTTGTTGTTAGTCGCAAAGTCGCGTCCGACCCATCGCGACCCCATGGACAACATTCCTCCAGGCCTTCCTGTCCTCCACCATCCCCCAGATTCCACTGAAGCTCACACCGACTGCTTCAGTGACTCCATCCAGCCCCCTCATCCTCTGCCATCCCCTCCTTCTCTTGCCGTCAATCGTTCCCAGCATTAGGCTCTTCCCCAGTGGGTCCTTCCTGCTCATTAGGTGGCCAAAGTATTTGAGCTTCATCTTCAGGATCTGGCCTTCTGAAGAGCAGTCAGGGTTGATCTCCTCTAGGACTGACCAGTTTGATCGCCTCGCGGTCCAAGTGACTTGCAATCCAAAGGCTCAATTCCTCGGCACTCGGCCTTCCTTATGGTCCAGCTTTCACAGCCATACATTGTAACTGGGAGAACTGTAGCCTTGACTATACGCACTTTTGTCGGCAGGGTGACGTCTCTGCTTTTTAGTATGCCCTCTAGATTTGCCACAGCTTTCCTCCCCAGGAGCAAGCGTCTTTTAACTTCTTTGCTGCAGTCCCCGTCTGTGGTGATCTTGGAGCCCAGGAAAATAAAATCTGTCGCTAGAAAATAAAATCTGTCACCAGACTGGCTGTTGGTTGTTCCCAAATTGTCTGCTGTCCAGGTGACCTGGAGGGAAAGGGTAGCGCCAAGGTCCCTGCTCTTTCTTCTCCAGGCTTGGGTTTATTTTATATATTATTATCTATTGTCGTTATTTATTTCATTGCTAAGCACGCTAGCCTTATCCTAGCTGTATACCCCAAACCTGATCAGAGCAGTCCTTCAAGCAGCGAGGTTCTCAAACAGAGGACTGCCTTCTGTAAGGCAGGACACATGACCAATGGCAGTGGATCTGGCAGGCCTGGAAGTGATGCTTGGCCATGTGTCCCAGAATTCTCTGCAGCGTGTAAACACAGGCACAACGTTCCCTGCAGGGAAGCCCATTGCCAGCCTGCTCATGAGCAGGATTGGGTGAAATTTCAGCCACCCCGTGAAAGCAGCCAGCTTTTGGGAATGACAGGCTTTCTGGGTGAATCCCTCTTTCTCAATCTCTCTCGCTTATTCATACACACAGTGACTACCACACCGGAAGAGTTGCTGCCTGTCTAGGACCCCTGGGGCCACTCAACCAAGTCTGTATAATACCAGGAATGGCTCCAATTATGGACAGTGGCTCCAAACTCCGAAGAAGAGAAGGTGGCACCCAGAATTCACTTGGGCAGTTCATCCACCATGTTCTGTAAAGTCCTAACTGGAAGAGATGCCAAATGAAGAGACCACTTCAGGAACATTTTCCAGTTTTATATTTTTTGGCAGCAGGACTGGTTAATGGTCATCGCTGAGGAAGAGGAATGAAGAATTCCAAGGACTCCTCCGCAGACAAAAGAATGAAATGTAGGCCAGTGAGGTTGGCACGTCTGCCATCTTTGAAGATGCTGTGTCAGGGTTTGCACATGCACTGGAAAAAGAAATGCCTCTGGCTGCTTCTCCACCCCTTCAAGAGCTGCATCAGTTGCCTAACCACTCTTGTGGTGTGCAAGCAGCTATGTGGTCCGAACCCCAAGTGCAGAAAGTGGCTTCCAAACCGCCCAGAACTAGCTGATTCTGGGGTGGCTTCCAAGCTGTCTCTGTTGGAAACCTCCCTGTGTTTAGATGGCACGAGTAACTGCAAGGGTACTTCCGGAAATCTCACTGGCCCCTGAGCATGCACAAAGGCAGCCAGAAGCTGCCCCCTTGCTAAGCCTCCCCTGCTGTGTTGGCTCGTGTCTTCCAAAACCTGAAGGAGTATCTTCTGCCATCAATGCCTGCCTGCCCGCCCCTTAAGATCTGGGATGGAGGCCCTCCTCCAGGAGCCCTCCTTGAAGGAGATTAGGAGGGTGGGTTCCCAGAGAAGGGCCTTCTCTGCGGTGCCACCCCAGCTGTGGAACACGATCCCCAGAGAGGCTCTTTATTCTTTTTGGCACCAGGCTAAAACCTTTCCATTGTCCCAATATTTTAAGGTTTCTGTTATTTTAATATGGGTTTTATTGTCAGAAATCGATTAGGATGCTGTGTTTAAGTTTGTGTTTTATTTTATTTTTTTGTCTTGCTGTTAAACCACCCCGAGACTTTGGTAAGCGACGGTCTAAAACTTTTTAAAATAATAAGCAGATAAATAAAGTAAAACTATATAACTAAGGCACAATATGGAAATGAAAAGGATGGTGGGCATCCTCATGACAGGGAAGAGTCGGGGCAGAGACCGGAAGCCTGGAAGATCTCCAAAAGCAGGGAAAGACAGACCCTCAAACTTTCTTTGCATAGAGGCGGCTCCGGGTTCATTCCCAGGTATTTGGGGAAGAAAGGATCCGGGAAACTGGTGCTGGGAAGCACTTCTTCTCTTGAAAGGGTTACAGCCAGTAGAGGAGACGATGAGGGAAGCCCACTGGATCTTTGCTTTGGAGCCCTGAATCTCTCACAGTGCCCTGCTGGCCAAGATCCTCGCTGAAATGGAGATCTGTTGCTTTTGATCCCCCTGGATCCATTGGCTTTTGGACTGCATGGGATTCTCTTCCTGTTTCCACCCTGCAAATCTATCTGTCCACTCATCTGTCCATCCATCTTCCTTCCTTCCTGAAACCAAACGCTCTTCATTCACTGGTCCATGCCTCCCCTTTTAGAAATAGGGGCATCCTCAAAAGAAAGCATCTTTTGCAGACATCGCAGTCTTGTTTATCTATGCTCTTGGTTTTTGGTCCCGTGAGTTCAAGCCCTGGATCAGTTGGGTACCAAACACTGTCCCTGGCTGCCAGGTAGAAGGGGCAAACCTTAGCTCCCCAGAGAGGTACACCTGGCTCTGTTTACACTCTTTTTGGCACCAGGTCAACACCTTTTTATTGAAGCGGTATTTTAAAAATTAATAGTTTTAATGCCTTTTGCAGTTGCTTTGTTTTGTGTTGATTTAATCTGATTTATTTGATGTCTAGTTACTGTTCTACACAGTACTATTGCTTTAATTGCTCCTGGATGTTATTAGATGTTTTTAAATCATTCTTTTAAATTGCTGTAAGCCATCCTGAGATATTTATAGAAAGGACGGCATACAAAAGTTTTAAATAAATAAATAAGCCAGCCAGAGGGGCAGATGTTATGGCCACAGGGTAGGTGCTTGCCTCTATTCCTAGCTCATGCTGCCGGCCCTTTTGCAGCTCTGCATCCTCACAAGTTTAAAAAATTGGAACTGCAGCGTAGCCGAAGCTGAGAGCAGAAAGCAAGGGGTGCTCTTGATGTGCTGTCCCTGTTGGCATGGAATTATACTGCATCTTCGCTGTCTTCTCAGTGACTGAATTGGGCATCCTTTGAATATCACATGATGCAAGGAATGCTAGCAAAACCTCAAGAGCAACCCTGTAGCTCCCCGTCTTCAATACGCATAACCGTCTGAACTCGGAATGCTCCCTGATTTTTATCTAGATGGCCATTTTTTTGCTGTCTAGATAAAGCACCGGGCAGTTGGAAGGGGTTTCTAAGGCCGTCAACCCAACCTCCGGCTCCACTCCCACACAGGCATCAACCTGCTGGATGTCCAGACCCTTCCAGCTTAGCCCACGTGGCTCAGCATGGACAGCCATGAACAAGGTGGAGACCGACGCCAACAGGAACTGCCCCACAGCCTTGGTCTCCCTTTCCAGCAGACCCCCTTCATCCCTCTCTAGGACACATTTCCGACGTTGGGAGAGCCACAGTTCCTTCTGTGCCCACCAGAAGGGTGCAGGGAGGACGTGATCTCAGACCTGGGATTCCAAAGAATCCTACGCCCCCCAAGAAAACATCAGGAGCCCCAAGGAGCCCCCTTAATAATGAAAATACATATTAATAATGAAATAATAATGAAAATACATATTGAAATGGGAAGTCTGCAATTTCTTAATTTGGGGTTTTGCTCAGTGTGGTTGGAGCCATCTTTCTGTCACAGAGATGGGCAACGATAAATCATCAAAGCAATATAAAAGCATCATCATCATCATCATCATCATCATCATGGGAGATAACTGGCCAGAAAGCATAGTTACATTGCGCAGTGTGAAATCTGATAAGCCAGCACAGGGACTGTGCCAAATTTCATACTACACAATATGACCAGGCTTTTGGGATGCGCCAGTCATTTCTTGTGGTGTTGCTGGTGGTGATACAACTCTAAGCTGTAATGCAAAACATATTTAACGCCCGCCTTGCCCCTCTGCCCCCAATCTGCAATGCGGAGCACAGCTGGCATGGCTCAGCCGTGGCGTCACATGGGGTGACTTGTGCTGGACTGTACCACTTCAGTCCTGCAAGGGAGGGGAAGAGAATCCCTGCTGGAATACGCCTCCTCTCCCACCCACCCTTTTTTTAAAAATATCCTCTTGCCAACTTTTGCAGGGAGAACCTTGGAGCAGAATATGCATGGGCTTTAATTGCAAAATAGAATGAGTCATAGGAAAATTGAGCTCCAGGCCCATAGCCAGCCCGAACGTTCTGCAGGGGAAACACCAAAAACGTTGGAGACAGTTCATCTGGCTTGCAGGCCTTCAAAAGACAACACTATAAATTGTTTTTGAATTATATTTTGGTTAACGAAAAAATAGAGAGGGGGGCAGCAGAACTTCAGGGGGAGGTCCCGCCAGCCCACCCTGGCTACAGGCCTGTGAAACTCAGAAAATCCCCAGGACGGATGCTCAGACAAGCTCCTGCAACTGCTAAACCTCCCAGCCCTGCCCCATCCAAACAGAGCTCCTTTTCTGAGCTTCTATTAATTATAGTTTGTTTGTTTAGTTTGCATGCTTTACACACCAAGGAAGTATCAATGCAAATAAGAATAGCAATGCTAGGCCTTGTTCCCAACCACCATATCAAATGGCCACGTTGTCTAGGGATTGTCCTTGTCCAACACATCTGGAGAGGACCCGGCTGAGAGGCAGTCCTAGTCCAGCTTTTGCTACTGGATGCAACGGACCTCAGACAGAAAGACGGCAGCTTCTACTGCTGTTGCTGCTGAAGTTGTGATGTGATGTGACAGCAACACTCCTCCGGGGGCCTTCTGCTCCCAAACACCACCAGAAGTTGCAACACAGAGGAGGGAATGGCTGGATTTTGTGTGTTTGTTCACACAGAGCGCCTGAATGAAGGATACCTTCCATGTGCAGGAAGACAATCTTTGGATGCATCCCAACGCTTTTCCGCGAGGATCTCAGAACAGCTCTGCTGGGTCCCAGTGAGGCCCACCTGACCCAACTTGCTGTTCAAACAGAGGCCATCCTGCTTCCCACAAGGTCCCACCAGCCGGACAGGAGTCCTTGGCCTCTCCTGCTGCTTTTCCCAGCAGCCACTGCACGCGGGAAACCGTGTGTGTTATTTTTCCATGGAAGTTCAATGCTCACTTTCCATTTCAACCAATAAATGCTCAGGTGATCTCCTGGGGTAATCCCCATGTGTAAAAGAGGAGCAGAGATTGAAATTCAAGGAGGGAGGAAATCGGTCCACACAAGGCTTCCATGCACACATCTCGGATCGCAGGAGTAGCGGTTCCGGGAAAGTATGTTTTAGATTACCCTTACTTAAAGCATTTTTACCCCAGCTGTCAGCCAAAACAAAACTCCTAAAACAGCTCCCAAAGATCACTATGATGAAAGCTTTGGCTCTCCAGCTTGCAATCCAAAGGGGCATGACTCGAAAGGCAAAGGGATCAGAAGGGAGGAGGAGGAAAAGCTAGCACAGACTCCAGCTCTTATGACAACCAGTTGGAATGGAAAGAGTTCGAGGAGAGGAGCTACCAGAAGTCTCTGCTCTTTTGGCTCAGCCAAGAGCATGTCCCCCTTTTTCCAGCTCTCCCTCTGCTGCAGCCTGATGCAACAGCTGTGCTGGATTTGGCATGATGTGCCCTCGAAGCAGCTCCTGTTCACCCCAGTTGGCACATCAAATTCATTCCACTTGGGGAAACATCATATGCAATAGCCCATAAGCTTATTCACCGGATACCCCACAAAGGGCACGCACAGGCGCACACACACCCCTTCAGGTAGAAACCTGCATCGCTCCCTCATTTCTGTACTATTCATAACAAAATGTGCAAATTTGGGCACATTCTTCTTTCTTTCTTTCTTTACTGCCTTTAAATGCCACCCCATAATTCGAGGATGCTCTGGGCAGCTCACAAAAATAATAGATAAAACAGTAATGAAGAGTTGTGAAGCAAACAAATCTATCAATCATCCAATAGCAGAACCTGTCAGCTTCCGGATGAATCTAAGGTTACAGTAATATCCATTTATCTTGGAGTAAGCTCCATCGGATTCAATGGGTCTCCTTTCTGAATAGGAGTGCTCTGTATATTTTATTCTGGCTCCCCATCACACCCTCTGCTTTAAGCATAATTTGGTGACATTCCTTCCTCACATGTAAAACTTCCAGATCTTTGCAGCCTTCCAGCGTTTTCCTTAAATGTTTCTCCTTTCCTCCAAGACTCCTGCAACTGGGCACATAATGCAGCACCCATTCACATTAAAAGTTGCAGAGAAGGGCATCTAATTACCCCTCCAGTGATGCTTAAAGCAGAGCCAACACATCAAAAGCAAGGAACAAGAGGCGGGAAGCAAGATTCGGCTTACTGCTCATCCTATCTCTGTTTCTTTCCCTTGAAAAGGGGGCTGCATTTTGGCTGTCCAGAAAACCACAGGGTTTTAAAGAACCAAGAAGAGGCACTATTCTTTGGCTTGCAGACCATCAAATATACTTGCCCTGCTACGATGGTGGAAGTCATGAAAGGGAGACTAAAATGACCAAGCAACTCCTGCATGAGGAAAGGTTATAATAGCTGAGATTGCTTTGCTTATGAAAAGCGAGTCAGGGGAGACATGGTGCAGCAGTGAAGAGGGAAGCGTCTTTCTTCCTCCCCCATATTAGAGTTTGCAGTCACCTCGTGAACCAGATGGTGAGAGATTCAGGACAGGTGAAAGAAAGGCCTCGCTCACCTGGCACATGACCAAGCCTCGAGGTGTAGGAACGGCCCCCAGTGTGGCCAGCTTTAACGGGGGATTGGAGGAGAAGGCTGTCCGTGCTACTTCCTGCACCAGGAGCACTGTGCCCATGCACACCAGTTGCTGGGGAATATGGGCAAGAGGGTGCTTCATGACTTGCCTGAAGGGGTCTGGTTGGTCACTGTGTGAGCAGAATGCTGGACTAGACCTCTTGAGGTTCTCCAGGGAGACAGGAGAAGGTCTCGTGCAGATGGAACATTCTCCAATGATTTCTCACAAAGCACTGACAAATCTTTTTCTGCAATGGTTTTTTCCACTGCAAGAACATCAACTATGTTGTCAAACTGCATCCTCCACAATACCTCAAACATGTTCAGGGGCACTGGATGGGGAGCAGAGGAAGAGAGAAGGTGGAACCCTCAAAGAATACAGAAGAAAATTGGGGGAAATCTGTAAAATGGACTTATATTTCTAATGGAATAAGAAAAGAAAAATCTCAGGACATTTCTGAGACAAGAAATTTCTCCAGCAAGTTCTACTTGCCATTGTTGAGGCTTCAACATCTTCCCCCAGGATCTTCCGATATTTTTGAGGGGTCGTTTTGCATACCTCTCATCTCAAATGCAGGTGCAGAAAGATCTCCAGTGAAGAAGTCCTGCAGCTGCTTCAACAGAGAGTATAAGAACCCTGTACCCAATCCATGAGCATTTCTCCAAAATTCCTTCTCCTTTGAATTTTTGAAAGGTTATGTCTTTTCTGTGAAATTGAATACTAATCCCTTGAAAAAGTAACGCTGGACAAAATTCCAGTATGTTATTAACGAAAGGTATCACAACTATGACGTCACTGATAGATGGGTCAACTAGCCCCTGCTTAATTACTTCCACGAAGGACAGCCAGCTACCTCCTGGAGTTGTCTGTTCCACTGCCCCATTCTTAGCACTGAGACATTTCTCCAGAAGTTCAGTCAAAATTCCAGTCTCTACTCACCGCTCCTGGCCCTGCCCTCCGGAGAAACAATGAATGAGTCTCTTTCACCTTTGGCACAGTAGACCTTCAAAAGTCTAGGAGGACAACGTTCAGTCATGACGCCTCCAAATGCGCCTTCCTCACTTTGATGAAGCAGCCAACAAAGACCACAGGCCTGGCTTAAAGACAACAGTCTCACTCTCGTTGTCCTCCTTGTGTTCAGTCATACACTGTGTTTGAACATGGATGATCCATACCCATCATGTCTACAAACCACCAAGAGACCAGCATGTTGGGAGCAGAAGGTCATGTTTCTGTCTACCCTTGCATAGGAGCGTACCTGAAATGAACTTCCAGAAGACACAACGCTGGTCGCTGTAACAATGCAATGCCTTTGATTTAATGTAAACTTGCCCTGCACGTTTAAGATTCTCTGAGCCAGAATTGCAAAGCTACTTACCGAATGTTACCAAACAGAAAGAGGGAAAGAGAAAAAACTGCCATGTTTATATAACCCAGAACATTTTGACCACTCCAAGAAAAATAATGTTTTAAAGAGGATCTACAGACTGGAGAGGAAGGAGCAGGCTAACATGAAGGAATTCAGCAGCCTGGTCACAAACAGGAATCCGCACACGATTAGCTGAGACTTCCTGATTTTGCATTTGAAACCATTTGGGGATCTAAACAACGGCCTGTGTGAGCACCTAGAAATCCAAGGGCATCTGCACAGAGGCACCCTGGGATACCCATGGATATATTCGCAGCAGGCCCTGCAAAATAGGTGCAACCACAGCTTTTGTGGAAGCAAACCTTTTGCCACGCTGTTGTTTTCGTAAAGGATTGCGACAGTGACTACCTGCTGTAGAAAGTACAGCAAACAAGTCACTGTACAATAATTGCTTAGCACCATCTGGGTGGCCTTCAGCTATTCAGACTCCCTCCCTCTCCAACCTCCCTCACAGGGCTGCTTGGAAGATAATTGCAAGAACAAGTAATGAGAACAATCACTGTTTTCGATGGGATTTGTAACAGAAGTGCTTTGATCCTATTTTATGGATGGTTTTCATGTCTGTTGTTTTAACTCTGGGTTGTCAGCAGCTGTGTGCTCCAGAAATGGAAGTAGGAAGTAATGCAAAAATATTGAATAAACATCTTTTTAAAAAAATGTGGCTTGGGGTGTGTGTGTGTGTGTGTGTGTGTGTGTGTGTGTG
>NW_025335873.1:2772277-2969311 GCF_004798865.1 Varanus komodoensis | reverse complement strand
GGGACAAAGCCCATGGAAACAGTTGATGGTCTTCTTGATAGATCGTTGCAATAGGTTTGGAGGCGTGCGTGTGAGGGAGGGAGGGAGGGAGAGAGAGAGAGAGAGAGAGAGAGAATCTCATTCAAACAATGCCCCTTGGTGTGAAAAGAAAGAGAATGAATGCATTGTTTGGGTCTGAGTTGTCAAAGCCATTTTTACAGATATAATATTCCAGAATGTCTAAACCTAAATGGACACTGTTTACTAAAAAGCAAGCTCAGGTTATGGTGCAAAAGAGTCGGTGCCGTCACAGTCACACTGGGAGCAAGGAATAGAGCCACACAAGCCATTGCCCCCTGCTTTTGAGGGTGGCCGGGCTAAGAAAGGGCCAGCAAGTAGCTGTTCCAGATACAGTAGCAGAATAGGGCTGCTGTCCCGATGAAGGAGAGCTGTTATTTTCCCAGGGAGAACTGGGGGCGAATGCAAATATCTTGACTGCAGAAAAGCAAGGCAGGCACAGGGGAAAACGTTTGTAGACCCTTTCTCCTTTCATTCCCCTCTATCGAGACAGGAGACGCTGCTGAATATATTTGAGCTCCGGCAATTGCTAAAGTGCCGTGCATCCTTTTCGGCAGAGCACGGGGCTTTTTGAAGGCATCCACTGTTTGCAGGGCTGTCTGGTTCGCGTCTGGTTTAAAGACGAAAACCCCTTGCAGAGCTGTGCCTCTCATCGCCTTACCTACCGTGGGGAGACGTACTGCATTCCTATTTAAATTCCGAATTTTCTAAACCATGAATGACCTTCTAGAAGCAGGTGAAGAGCCCCCCCCCCCTTTTAGGAAAGTTTTTACTGTGGAATTTTTATTTTATGTTTTAAATATCTCTGCCTCCCTCCCTCCTTCTCAACTGCAATACTTTGACTGCTGTTGCAGTTCTGATCTTCTCCTGGTGCTTCCTCCATTTCATTTTTAGAGATTTCCACGGTGGGTTGCAACAACGTTTTTCATTGTTAAAGTTCTCTCGTTAGCCACCTCCAGCTCCCGAGAGGAAAGGCAGAGCATACGTGTTTCCAAATAAACACACACGGTGAGAGAACAAATTTGCAAATGTACTTTTTTACAATTCCGCATCTCCTTTTGCCTTGTTTTCGTTTCTGGGCAGGGCAGAAATGGCCCCCTTAGCCCTTCTATCCGTCAGTTGATTTCAGGATTTTAAGAGTGTCTTTCTGAATATATTGTCCTGACAAGCTGGTGTAGAGGAAAATTCTTGACAGATAATTGATGATCAATGACAGACAGATTATGCTCTCTTTAGAAAGAGCAGTACCGATGAATCAAAACACGGCAGTTGATAAAAAGAGGAACTCTCTTAAGGGTCAATGGGATGAGGAAAAACTGCTTCTTGGGAGAAATTCACCAGTGCGGGACCACTACTGAGAAGGCCTAGCCCTATGGTTAATAATAGCAATTTATCTCAATTTGTTTGCTGCTGCAATTGCCCATATTTGGGCTCTCTGTGGACTCTCTCATCCTGGGTCCTTCCAGAAGTTTTGGCTTGCAAGTTCTACTAGCTAATCATTAGGGCTGATGGGAGTTGTAATTCCCAAAATCTAGGGATAGGTTGGTTAGGCTGAGAGTCTGTGATTGGCACAAAGTCACCAATGAGCATTGTGGCGGAGCAGGGACTAGAATCCATATACCCCAAATCCCAGTCCAAGACTCAAACCACTACACCACACTGCTCTTCAAGAACTGCAAAGCCTTCTCTTCCCTTATTCCCAATTCTCCCACTCTGTGTTACGCAGAGCAGAGGCTAGGGTAAAAACCACAACTTTAACAACCTTGCACACTGGGTAGACCAAACCCACAAGCTGTTTTCTGCAAGGGGGCAGAGCTAGGTGATTTTAAACCCAGGCCCAGCTCTGGTATAGTGTGCCTTTTAAGATATTCCACAGGGAAGGACTTAACTCATGTTTCTCTATCCCTCCCCTGCCAGCCCATAGACCCACATCTACGTCCCTGAAATGTTTGAACAGCAACAACGGTCTTCCAGTCCTGATTTTCTATATGCATCTACATGTGTACTCAGGTATATGCCTATGCAGTTTTGCAGTACAGATGCAGCCTTCCCACAGCTATGGGGGGTCCCTGCAGGTGGAGGGAGGCACAGGACCGCAGACCCAGGGAGAACTGTGCTGCGGCGTATCCTCATTCTCCTTCCATCACCTCAGTTGCAGCTTCACCAGCTCTCAGCCCCCGGAGTAGGAGCCACTTGGCCAGTAGCATCTCCTGAAAGACCAGTTTGGGCAGCGAGGGGTCGAATGCCACACATGGATGGGCAACGGGTTCTAAACCCCAATTAAATGGGATAAATAGGGCAGGCCATCACGAAAGCGTTGCCCTCTGTACAGGAGGACAGCTGGATGCAGGGGGAGCCACGTGGCACCCAGAGCATGGACCTGCAACATTCGTGGCTGCTTTCTGGGGCACATGGCCACCATTTCAGCCCTGGGGCCTGTCCTGGTGAAGAGCTTGCACAGAAGACTTTCCTTTGCAGCTCAGTTTGGGGGAGGTGGGAGCAGGAAGAGAAGGAGTAAAGGTCCAGTTTTTCCCCAGAGGTGAAAGTTTAACATTTAGGAAAGAGGTGGGAGGATCACCAACATCTGCCCACAGTTCAAAAGCCACAGCTGACCCACTGGCTCAAGACACTGGCCTGCCACCCTTCATACAGCAGCTGAGACGGACGTTAGCAGGAACCTGGCATTACAGCCGAGTCGGCCATCTCAGCTGGACAACTCGTTTCTCCCTGCCTCTCCCACAGTGCTTCAGCACTGGCCCTGCCACTGATGGCTGATCTCAGCCAAAACATCTGCGGCCACAATTTGCATGAACTTGGACCTGTGGACCTGTGAACTTGAGCCAGGTTAATTTCCTTGGAAGGCCTTTCGGACTCTTGAGTGGCGACGGCAAAGAGAAAGCCGGCACGAGGATCCAAAATCCAAAATTCAAATATGGCTGAGAAGGCCTCAACTGCGTGGGATCGGTCTTGCTTTCCAGAAGTCTGAGTTCTGTAAATGTGGAGTTCAAGAATTCAGAGCCCAGGAATGTGTTTCATGGGCCAGTACTCAATGAAAGGCCACTATTCCTCCCTGAAATTCTACGTCCACTTACTCCCATGTTTTCTACATTTCCGCAAGATAATTTAGGGCTGCTGGACGCCATTTTGTTTTGTGGATGTTGAAAAACAACTGGAGATCAGCAGCTGTGTGTCAGTCAACCACTGACTGCCTGGAGAACAGCCAACAGGTCCTTCTGCCCACTCCTGTGGCCAAGGCAAGCCAACCAGAAAAGCCCCAACCCGCATCACAAAGGGTCTTCAAAAACAGCCTCCATGACTACGCCTGTGTCTGTTCCATGCATATTAGCAACGACATTCGTATCAGCTGATCAAAGAATCAGTGAAAACCCATTTTAACTGATGAGTGATGACTAACACAACACACACTGCTGTTTAGATTCTAGGGGGCTTTATTAAGGAAAAGGAAAAGGCGAGAGACAAACTCTGGTTTTTTGCAAGGGATGTTCCCTTTGCTTTCTAAAATACAAATTCCCATAGTCTACTCCTTTTCCCAAGAAGAAACCTATACTGGGCTTGGATCAGAATATATTTCAGTATATTCATGGACTGCACTCCCTGGAGAGGTCCGCCTAGTGCCGTCATTATATGCTTTTCGGTGCCGAGTCAAGACCTTTTTATTCACCCAATATTTTAATGTTAACTAGATTTTAATTATTTTTATTTCAGTCGTAGGTTATTTAGCTTGGGGTATTTATGATATTTATATTGTTGTATTTATTGATTCTGTTGTGAGCCATCCAGAGATGAAGAGTGATTGGACAAGCTAGAAATATCCCAAATAAATAAATAAATAAATAAATGTTCAGGAGGGAGAGAAATAATAGTGCGTTACAGCTGCAAACATGTGTGCATTTTACTCAGCCCTAAATCCCATGCAATAAAGTGGGACGTACTTCCAAGTAGCACCTATGTAAGATCAGGAATAAAGGAGAGGAAGAGATACAAAATCCAAGCATTAAATTATGCCTTTGTGCATTGTCCAAAATGACCACTTGGGCCATGACTGGCCCATTAGAACGGCTGGCAGAGGTAACAGTAATTATGATCTAATATCTTTTATTGGGACTAAGGGCTGCATCACAAGTGACAAGCAAGTTTCCCGGGTATCTCACATTTGTGCAAATGTACACAAGTTGGAACACAATTGTACTTAAGCTAATTTTAACAGAGGATAATTTGACACGTCTGCTCCCAGACCAGGGGAGGGGGATGTCTGCCCTGCAGAAGCTGCTGGACTGCAGCGAGGCTAAGGCTGATGGGAGCTGTAGTGCCATGTCCTCCAGAGGCCCATGAATTCCTCCACCCTGCTGTAGGGAAAGGCGGCTGCTAAAACTCTGCAAATTACACCTACTTTCAACTCATTTTCCCCTAAGCTTGCTAGGGAAAGGGCTACAGCCATTGTGTCTCGGTCCAGGCACCACAGGGGAAAGCAGCGGCTTGCACCCAGCAAATGGGTGCACAGCTTGCTAGGGAAGGCAGATTTCGTGCACACGAGTTCCCCATGGGTTGCAAAAGCTCACGCTTCTTGCTTACGGCTCCTGCCACTGGATCGGAGGCACCCTGCATAGAAGCCCTTGATCTGGGATTGATACTATCTGAGAATCTCACAGATGTGGGAGTGAAATTCGGGTAATAAATTGTATTTTTCATACACCTTTGATCTCGCCACCTGCATTCCATTCACTAGCATTCCAAACAGCTCCCAATAACCTACTTCATTATTTTGCAAAGGAACCCGTTCAAGCAAAGTTTCATTTTGTACACCCTGGGGTTTTTTTACTTTTCTTTCTCGCCTCCCTTAAAATTATCCAGGTGGAGCAACAATATTCCAGCAGAAAACTTTATGGATTCCAGGATCTGTAGGCCAACATGTTTCCCTAGCTGGAAAACTTGGCTTTCATCCAGTTTATTTACAGTGTGCTTCTAAATATGTTCCTTTGCTAACTGCAGTGGTATTTGTGCCCTCACAAGCACGCACAGAATGGCAGTCATAATTATTATTCCCCAGTCATTTGCAGAAATACAATGCACGCTTGCTTTATTGCACAGGAAAAAAATAAAAGCCCCTCTTTCTCTTTTTAATCTTATTAAAAAGTGTAGGGGAGGGCAGGAAGCTACAATTACTTTTAAAACATAGCAGTGTTCTCCTCACTTTCTTTCTTTCAGTTTTAAATTTGATTTTTTCTCATATATGATTCAAAAGGACTATGGCCCCTTCCAGATCTTAAAACATATCCATATATAATTTTAGCTCATTGAGTCCAACAGAGCATATATTTAAGCCAATATGTGCAGCTAATGCTTTGCTTGATGGGCTCCGTTAAACCAGATTAGGAGCAAAACCTTAATCCAACCTCCATTCTACAGAGGAGTATATTCTCACAAAGGCAAGTGGGATTCTCTTGTGGACCTAAAAGTTCTGCACCCATCTCACTCCTGCCATTGCCGAAACAAGCCCTCTCGAGTTGAGTAGAACCTTCTTTCCTGCTAAAGAGTGGCCATCCGGTCAGTTAATCAACTATCGTTTAGGTTGATTGATCTATCAATTAAGCTTGTTGCCATGGCCTTACCTCTACGTCCGCTTCAGTCATGAAAAAGCACTGCTGAAAATTAAGGCAACTGTGTTAAGGCCACTGTTGGCCACTGCAAGACACAATCCAGCACCGAGCACAACTGACCAAAGTGCCCAAGGGTGGATTCTACATTCTTTGTCAGCCTCGCTACTGAATAAACGCATTTATGATGGATTGCAAAAGTGTGAGGCCCACGCATTTCAACAGGATCTACTGAAATGAGCACTGCCACCCTCCCACCGGAACCGAACATTTCAGCCACACGCTCGTCGGGCCTTAAATTCACATTCTGCTCCAGAGGTTGCAAAGCCTGCAGTCCGTCCTAAACCAACACCAGCATCCCAGACACATCTTTCCCCAGACCAAATCCCAAACTTCCAGTGTGAATGCAAAAGGGACATAAGAAGATGTGTGCCGTGTTATAAAGTCTAACGCCATGCGGAGACGCCAAGGGGACTCTGGAAAAGAGTATCCTCCAGTGCACATGGTGACATTTTGCAAATTCGGAATGGGGGAGGCAGTGATTTACTGTGTCTTTTCACTGCCCCCTCACCCTCCCCCCCGCTGGTGTTTTCTGCTGTCCGACCAAAGCCGCAGACACAGCAGGTTAGCTTGTCGTGTCAAGCGAGGTGCTGTGACCGAACAAAAGACCAACATGTTGATATCTTTTTATTCTTCTTTGGCCTTAGAACCCGCTCCCCCAACGCCCCCCCACCGGCTTTCCTGCCTTTGCTCCCATACCCAATTAGAAAAGCTCTGATGATATCTGAAGAGACCTTAACTGATTGGTGTCCCTGTATGGATGGCAAATAGTTTGCTCTATCTATCTATCTATCTATCTATCTATCTATCTATCTATCTATCTATCTATCTATCTACTTCCATTCCTATGCCGCCCCATAACCTGAAGCTGCATTGGGTACGCACACACACACACAGCCTGATTGGGCCCCACCTTTTGAATAGGCATTACAACACATCGTTAAAAGAGCACTTATGTGAAGTGGGTTCAACGCCACTATCAGCAAATGAGCCGATGAATTTTGCAAAGGTCCATCCTTATTTTAATTTTTAAAAAACGATTTGCATAACCTATGACTAGGAAGGAACAACCCATATAGGCAATTCTCTGGTTTATTTCGGACAGAGGTGCAGGTCGCAGGAGAAAACCTTACTGAATACAGCTAGCAGCCTTCGAAGACGGGATGCCCTAGTCTGCAGTTTTCATTCTCATGTGTTAGTCGACACTCCTCATTTTAGGAGATCACTGCCAACTTTTCTATAATTGCACCAAACATCTGAATGTGATGAATGTCACTAGTTATATGTGAATACACAGACACTTACTAGGCTAGATTTTCAATCCCAGCCTTTTCGGTTGATTCATTACAGGCTTTTAAAGCCAATTAATTCATCATTTAAATGTTTTGCCTCCTATTTGTGCAGTCAAACCATCTGTAACAATTTTTCAACAATTTTATGCATTGTATCTTGGCTTTCTGTTACAGTTTAGGGCTAACAGGCAAATAAAACGGAACGGAACTGAACTGTGGATAAATAGATTCTCATGCTACTCTGTGAATTGAGAATTGAATTGAATTGAGAACTGAGGATATAATTTTGCCACCCTGAAAGGCATTCGAAACAGAAGCTATCAAAAGCTATCAACTCAAGGCCAGCTGTGAATTTCCCTTTTTCCCTCTCCCCATCTTACAGTAACCTAAAAGAACTATTTAGAAAAAAACACAACTCTACATTTAACTACCAATTAAAATGTACCCCCCTACACACACACACACACACACAATCACATAAAAACTACAGTTGGTTGTTTAGTAGAGCAAAGTTTACAGCTCCCAAAATAAACATGTCACCCCCCAACCCCTGAAACTGGAATCTGTTGTGTGCTTTTTAAAGATGTTAACAATATTCCTCCCACACCTTTCAAACAACTTTTAAAGCTAATATTTTATGTGGATTTTGAAACATATTAACTTCTGGATCCATCTTTTCCCCCAGTGAGACCTGTTTGGGGCAGAACAAAAATAAGAGACTGTATAGAAATGAGAGCATTTCTTATCCCTTGCCATGGCTACAATTCAAATAAAATTTTGATGAACAATTCAAAATTTCAGGTTTATTAATAGTACACAGAACTTCACGTTCTAAAAATGAACATTGGACCCCATGTGAAGGAGTAGAAAACAACCCAAGAAAAATTACTAGGAAGTCCAAGAGGTGTGAAATTCACTCAACTGAATGGAGCTTTCCCTAGAAAAGTGTCCCAGATTGTAATCTTAAGGATACATTTTCATTATTAAAAGCTGCTATTATATTATTATCATTATCATCATTATTATTATTTGTATCCTGCCTCTTGCCTCCTGCATGGAACCCAAGGCAGCTCATTCTGTCTTCCTCTTCTCCATTTTATCCTCACAACAACCCTGTACAGTAGATCAGAATGAAAAACTACTGGTTGGCCCAGAGTCACCCACAGAGGTTACTGGCTGGTTGGAGACGAGAATCTGGACCTCCCAGGTCCAAGTCCCAACCACTAATCAATACAATTCATTGATTAAAGAAAAATTAAGAGAAAATTAAAACAAGGCATACTCCTAAATAATTTTGCAGCACTTCTTTGCACCTTGGAAAGCAAAGTCTGGGCACAGCTGGGGACAGAGAGCTACTCCAAAGACGTTCCTTGGAAAGACGCTATCTAGAGGATGAATTGTGTCTAGTATAAAAATTGCACATCAGTAACACAAAGACTGCAGTTTCTAACTCCACACTAGCATACAGGCATGTGCAGTTTGAATAGTGCAAAAATTTGTCCTGCCAGTGAGTGAATGACAACAGGACTGAGTGAAATTCTTCATGACATCCACACAGGGGTGTGTGGGTTTTGTGAAATTCATCCTGCAATTTGAGGAGTGACCTGCATCCCTCAGTATTCACAAAAACAGCGAGTTTTTCTTTTGCAAACCCTGAAATTGCATTTATTCTCCTTGTCCAAATTTGTACTACTGAAAATGTGCACATTCTGTCCAAACATGCATTTTCATGCTTTAGCCTATGGAGAGAAATGCATATTTTTAGATTTCTTTTCTTGCCTTCCATATTTTTCTACAACTGAATTTACGTACAATTCCAGAAAGTGAAACAAAATGTTCTGTAAATTCGCACAGTCTGCCTGACACAAGAAACCTCGCTCTGCTGCAGAATCCAAAGATCCAAAGTCATTTGAATCCATTTCAGATTTCTTCTGCACCCCTTTAACACGGGCTCTTTGATTTTCCCAACCGGAGTGTTCCACGGGAGATCCTAACGACCTAAACACGACTGAAATCGCCGAGATCCCCTTGGCAGAAAATATCTTTTTAAGGCCAAGCTTCAATGCTGAGTAAACGTTCCTTAGCTAACAGAGTAAGCCTGCAGGCCCGTTTGAAATAACACATTTGGGGTGTCACTGTGAAATAAAGGGGCATTAATCCCCAGCCATTCAGAGGCTAAAGTTACAACCCAAGCAATATTTATACACTGCATGTCTTGTTACCAATTACTCCCCGGTTTCCATGGTGCAGGATTTTGGGGCTGTCGCTATGAAATGCACGTCGTTTCTCTCCTCCCCCACCCGCAGCATCCCCTCAAGATCTTTTGGGAAACTTCCTAAATGTTACACAAAAGGGTGATGTACAACAAGAGATGTTGTCTTTTGTTCGTTGCTACACTACTTGTGCAGTCATATTATGTCGCAGCGATTGAAGGGACCGTGTTCTACCCCACTCTGGGCACAAAGAGGGGTCCTAAATTTTAGTGACAAGCGTGAAGTGGAGAAAAGGGAAGGGAAAAAGGGAGAGAGGAAAGAGAATCCACTCCAAGCTACTCCCCCCCAAAAGGAGCTACAAGGCAGCGCACTGACGCATAGACTGTGCTTGGAATCAATGCAGGATCTTCAGGAAATGACAACTAACATTATTCTAGATTATCACCATACAGGGTACAGCCGTGAGGTCCCTGCCCCAAGCTGCATACACAGTCTAAATTTGTCCTGACAGCGCGGAGACAAACCGGTGCACAAGAAGGCAATTTTGAAATGAACATCATGGGTCTGTAGGAGATGCCATTTCTTTAAAAAAGGTGAAGGACACAACCTCTCTCTGCAACACAACACACAAGGAGATAATGATGTAGTCCTCTTCCTAATTATATATACAGCATTGTATCCTAAGAATCCTGTTTCTCAGCTCTTTCTGATTATTTGTTGATGAATCCTTAACTTATAGACAGAAATTCCATTTATTATGAAATAGCGGGAAAGGGCAAATGCATCTGTTCTCTCTCCAAACACACATTTTGGACCACAGATGATTTTTTTTCTCAAGTGCATGGCAATTTCTGACACCTTGCCAATTCTGCAGAGCATTATGAGTACTGTTACTATAAAGTAAATATTTGCATGATTCCGTGCAAGTTTAGACAGAAAAGGCCTACATCTTCCAGCCTGCCCCAGTCAGTATAACCACCTAAATCTGCAATGCATGAATGCTAAAAATGCAAATGATTTCTGCTTGTTCTTTCTTTCTTTCTTTCTTTCTTTCTTTCTTTCTTTCTTTCTTTCTTTCTAAAAAAGGCCCTTCCAACGTGGCTTCTGTGCAGATCTTGTGAGATTTTTTTTTTTAAGTCAAGATCCATACGAGGAGCACTTTGGACTTCACCCCCACCCAACCCGAGTCACATACAAACTTCTGCCTGCCTCCCTGCCTGCAAAAGCTGCAGAGTTGCTCTTGAAAGACACACCACAAAGGGATTTATGATCCAGTCTGCGCCGGAGGCGTGTGCTAACAGCCTACTCAGAAGTAAGCCCCCATGAGTTCAGTGGGACTTAATCCAAACCAAGTGGGTAGGACTGCACCCTGAGTCACCCCCACCTTCAAATAGACAAGTGTGCAAATGTGTGTACACACACATGCAAATAGACATAATCGCTGTCTCGTCATAAAAAGTGCATCCAATTGGTTTGATCCAGGCATCCCATGTTATCTTTCTTTGTTCTTTGCCTATCAAAACCACGCAGACTCTAATGGACAGGTGTGTGGGCAGTTACTTTGCCATGATCCTGAAGTTGGGGGAGAGACCCCAGCTCGGAACATCAAGGCTCCAGATGTTCTATATATTTAGAAATCCATAGGTCTCTATTTTGAGAGTGTTTTTCCCAACACCCCTTTACCACCATGAGAACTAGAATCTTAAGCATAAGCATAAGTTTGCTTGAAAACTTCAGCACCTCTTCCCCATAGGAAAGTCAAGCTTGAAGTCAAAGTTGGTTTTAATTTAGGTTGCTTTGCATGTGTTTTGGTCTGGGGGTTCAATGAAAAGCATTGTGCTAAACTTCCCTCTTTCCCTCTTTAAAGTAACTTTCCTGGGAAGAGCAAGGAGCAAAACAAATGGGCGGGGGGGGGGCGGGGGGACAAGGGATACCACTGGAAGTATTTGGACCCTTGGTGAAATTCTGTGAATGGGGCAGCATGATTGCACAATGAATGCCCATGTCTGGAAGCCCCATTGTTTGGTAAAGCGCATAGGCTGGATGGGGCATTAGATTGCTTTCTGGCTGAGTTGACTGCAAACTTTGTGTTTTCCTGGCTTTTTCTCTGCGGAGGAAAGTACTCTCTGGTTCTCTGTGACAGCGCTTTCGAGAACTGTGTCTTTCCAAAGGGAAAGGGCCCGCTCCAATGGGAGGTATACTCTGGGCATGGCTTTTCCAGTTGTACAAAGGGGGTTCCCGCACAGGGAAGGTGACTGACCCCAAACAGGGTGGAAGGGGATGCATCCACTTACTGCCTCCTCAGGAGTAAAACCGCCACTATTCCCTTGGGCCGGCCCGCCACCTCCGCCACTGCCCCCTCACACTGCTCACGCTGCCTTTCTCCACTCCACCCCATATGCAATGCAACCCCCTGGCGCTGCAAGATATACCCTCCGTCTCTCGCTCCCCAAATCCGCAGCCAACGGGGCACCAAGGCAGGGGAGCTGGACTGCAGGCTGCCCGGGACAGATGCAGCAGCCGGCCTTTGGGAAGGGGGGCCCCGGAAACTCATCTCAGCCCAGATCCAGGTGGCCTTCCCTGGTGTCGAGGAGGTGGGTTACCCACAATGCCCTTTTCAGCCACGCTGTGGCCAACACAGATCTGGGACAAGCAGGGAGGGTCTGCCTTGCCCCCTCCCCAGCCTACTTGCCGACCTCGCCGGGTCTCCTGAAGATCTCTTTGCAACCCTTGCAGAAGGATCCAACCTCCATCCCACTGGAACCCCAGTCATCTCAGTCGGTCTGCCTCGTCTTGCTCGAAGGCCTTCGGCTGGTTCACCCTTGGCGGAGTCGCGTCACTGTCCACAGGGCCGCCGTCGGATCGGTTCCCTGGCCTGCCCTACGCCGGAGCCCCAAGGTGCCTCCTTGCAAGGAAGCCACCTGGGCCTCCCTCCAGGATCCGGAGAGCCACACTGAAGCAAGGAGGTACCCCAGTAGCTGCCCGGGGCACCCTCGTCTCCCCTATGGGGGAAAGGAAGCCCTGCTCCATGGCAGGCTTTGGGGGGACTTAGAAGAGGCCCCCACCCCTGTGGGATCGTCCAGGTAGCCAGGGAGGGAGGCCCCCATTTGGCTGCAAGAGAGCACAGCTGCGCAGCCCCCAGGGCCCCAGTGGGCCACGGGGGAGCTGCGGCCCCACCTTGGAGTGCGTGGGGCAGCGTGGGGCAAGGGAGGTTTGCCCGGGAGATGAGGAGCAAAGCAAGCGTGGGGGGTGGGGAGGGAGAGGGAGCAAAAATGGGGAATCCGAGGAAGTAGAGGAGAAAAGGAGAGCGAGGAAGGAAGGAAGGAAGGAAGGAAGGAAGGAAGGAAGGAAGGAAGGAAGGAGGAGAGACGGAGAAAGGAAAACAATGAGATAATCAAAGGAAAGCGCAGGGCAGGATGGAGGGGGAGAAAAACGGGGAGAGAGAGAAGGCGCAGGGCTCGGGCTGGGCGTCGAGAGGGGGCTCAGGACAGCCGCCCCGCCGTTTGGGGCGGCCCCCGCTCCCCTGGACTTCGGCAGCCAGTGCAGAGGGGAGTGCCGCGGCTCTGCTCGTCGGCTGCAGGGCGCCGCCCGACCTGGGCCTGCTGTGGGGCTGGCAGGGCAGCCGGAGCCGGTGGCGAGCGGTGCGAGAGGGATGCCCGGGCGACCGCCACAGCTCGGGGCTGGCGGCTTGGCTCGCTTGGCAAGTTGCTCCAAGCGAGCCAAGCGCGTGGAGGTTTTATCGTCATTATTACCGCCACTCCAACAGTAGCAATACTAACGACTGCGCGCAGGAGCAGCCTCATTGAAAGCAACCGGGCCCGGGCCCGGCCGAGCTGCCTGCCCTCGCTCTGCAAAGCCTCTTCACGGGCTGCGGGCCGACTCAGTCCTTCCGCTCGACTTCGCTCAGTCCCTTCCGTGACGCAGATGCGGCTCGGGAGCCTGCCTTCCCCCCAGTCCGACTTACTCCCGCGTAAGCGTGCATCGTTTCTCAGCCCTCCGGGGCAGATGGATGCTTTCAGTGCCCATGCAAAGGATGCGGAAAGGGGCTGCTATGGGAAGGAAATAAATGCAGCGATTTTCCGGGATTCTGAGGATGCCATTAAATGAAGGAGGTCTCTCTCTCTCTCTCGCTTTTTCTGTTTTTAAGCAGCGATGCCATACGCAGGCCTTTGTTCCGTCACCTCTCTCTGGGCATCTCGCTCTCATAAACGAAGGGGAGGGAGCTGACCCCCACCCCACCCCACCCCGGTCCGCTCCCTCCACACACCCACGTGGGCTCCTGGCCTCAAATTCAGCGCAAACCTTTCTCACCCCTAAACTCTTTGCCCTTTCCATGTTCGCCCATCTCCAGTGGCCCCCAGTTCATGCTTCCAGCAACCTGCAGCTCCCAGTTTCACTGCGTTCCCTGGGACTGAGGCGCGGGGAGCCCAACCTCACAGAAAAATAGGGAGTATCTGCTCCAGTTCTATTATTCTTATTGTATTTTGGAGAAAGGGTTTTCTTTCCACACTATCCAAACAGATAAGATCCAGTCATTTCGCCAGCAATAAAATCCACCCTCCTTGACCTCAAATTCCTTCTGAGTACTTAAAGTTTGTTTTGCTGGATAGATTTTCTCCGTAGCCCTTTTCCAACAGTCGAAAACTTTTCTTTCCATTTTATCCTGCAAAGCTTTTCAGGATCAAAGCAGCAACCCAAAACACCGAAGTCCAGTTCTGCCAATCAAATCAGCAACTTATCAGCAATTTATAAAGCAACTTAGCAATGCTGCCTGGTTTTTTGTTGTTTTTTTTTTTCATTGCCAGTATAAAATTTCCCACTGGTAGATATTTTTTTTTTAAGAGCAACGGTTGCTTATAGGCACTTTATTTCAAAAAGTCGCTAACTGGAAAACAAATATTATTCCTTTCTAAAGCACAAACAAGCACATTTACCCAATCTTAAAAAGAGGTTGCTGCGATATTAATTCAGGAAAGTCGGTGGAATTATTGCAAGTAATTTTCTTGGGAAATGGCAGCATAAAGAAATAGCTGCAAGCAATCGGGTCGAACTGAGAAGGATTTACCCCCAAGTTAGGCGCCAAGGACAGGGAGAAATTCAAATTCACTGAACTGAATTGAAACTTCAAGTTCCAAACAAGGAAGGGGCACGTATTAACTTGACGCACAAACGCGCTTTGGACGAAGAAGAATAAGATTAAAACAAAACGTCTATTTTGCACCCACGAAAGCTTGTCGTTTTGGGAAACTTGCTTGAACTGCTTAGAAAGGGGTTCCCGCTTTGCCACGGGCTTCGCTCCGGAGTCAGACCATTTTGAAACAAAGATGGCTTCATCTCCACACGAGCGCGCTGGGCCTAGGTTTGGACTTTGATGGCCCCGCTCCCCATTTCCCAAGCACGAAGACCCCTTCTGCTCTTCCACGAAGCTCACCGAGAAAGGCCCGGGCTCCACTGGAGCGGCCGCGTTCTTAGATCCACGCAAGCAGGGGCTCCCTCGCCCCTATGACGCAACAAGAGAACTTCTCCAGTGACGCAAGAAAGCATCAAACGGCCGGCGAGCCCTTTGATCTCGCCGCGCGCGCCGCTCTTTCGACGGCCGCCCGCGAGCTGCTCCCCTGAAAAGCGGGGCGTGCGCCCCCGGCCCCCGCTGGGCACGACCCGACGCGGGCGCTTGGATCGGATGGGACGGGACCCCTCGGGCAGAGCCGGTGGGGACCCGGGCGGTGCAACGCGCGGGGAGAGCGGGAGCGCCTTGCGGGCCGAGGGAACGTGGGAAGAGGCGGAGAGGGCAGCGCTGGGCTGGCGGGAGGAGGAGGAGGAGGAGGAGGAAGCAGGGCGCTGAGGGTCCTTACTGTTGGTAGTCTTGCTTGCAGTACAGCTTGCGATCCCTGAGGTAGCAGCTGGTGGTCAGGGCCTGCTGACACGCGGCGCACTGCAGACACTCCTCATGCCACGAGGATTCGTTGACGCGCATCAGGAAGCGGTCGGAGATCGGCTGCTGGCAGCCTTCGCACACGGCCTGGTGCTGACACTCCGAGCCTGCGGGGGGGGGGGGGGGGGAAAGAGGGGGCCGGGGGCGGGGGGGGGGGGGGGAGGGGGAGAGAGAGAGAGACCGTGTGAAGCGAAAGGGGCGAATCCCACTCACACGACCCACAGGGGCGAAACGCCGCGCAACCCTCGTTATTCAATGAGCGCCCACACAAGCCAAAGGGCTTCGCGGAGGAAACTCGGGGAAGGCCCGCGTCTGCGGATTCGCAGAGCCTTCTCTCGCTCGTTCCTATTATTTTTGCTATAATTATACTATTATTAACACTAATATAATGCGCATTAATAGCGTGTGGTCATTATTATTAAAAGCCATGCATGGATATCAATGAGCCATTGTTGTGATATAAGTTATTTACTTATTTTTTGGGGGAGCATTTGGCGTGGCGCTTCCTCGGGAAGACAGCGGCGAGTGCAGCCGGGTTACTCGCGAGGAGGTGCGGGCGAAGGAGCCGGGCTCATGGATTTCCCCAGTTCCCGGAGCTCCAAAGGCCGGCCGGCTTTTACGAACCGGAGAGAAGGGGGCGCAACGAAGGCTGCATCTCACCCCCATCCATTTCGAAACAGCGCGCCCCACTTTCTTCATGCACCTCATTTGTTCACGGGTGTTCGTTTGAATGGAGGAAGCACGTGTGCTTGTTTGCGGGGATCGCCAGTGCGGAACTCCCCTCCAGTTCGCTTCCCCATCGCAAGGAAATCTGCCGGCTCTCTAGTAATTTAAATGATTCTTCGCCTGCGTGTGTGGAACTTATCAAGGGAATCTAATCCAAGTCTTCGCGATCTGCATTAGGGAGAAACGATTAAAGATCCCCCCAGCTAAGCGACCTTAAATTAAGACTGATTCTCCTTCGATATGCTGAGTGCCATCCTTTCGAGAAATGTATAATGAGTAATGGGGGAGAGGCGGAAATATTAGCTGATGGGTTTTGAGGCACCTTAAAGAAATAATCGGCGTTCTTTTTGCAGGAGCACGAAGGAGAATTTCAACTAAACACACACACAGATACGAAAAGTGTATGTATGGGGGGGGGGATAAATGCTGCAACCACGCTGTTTTGAAATTTAAAGGGAGATTCCCCCCCCCCCTTTCCTGAAGCGTTCGTCTGGCCAAGAGCGATCCCCAGCAAGGCTGATCCCGGAACTGTTTGCAAACGCAAGAATAGCCAGCATTTTCGAGGGAAAATGGAAAACGACACTTTTCCAAAACTTCCCGAAGCTTCCCCAATGACATACACTTACATCAAAAGTTCCTGGAATTTTTTGGGGGGGGGTGGGCAAGCGAAGGATGGCCCTTCGCCTCTCTGTTTTTAAGCCATATTGGAGGATGTGTAAGTGCGCGTAAGTCTGATCCGCGTGTTCTGCTTTGGAGGGCGACAAATGCAGAAACACGATGCTATTTTACGGGCTTTCTTTCAGACGTGAAAGAAACTCAGCTGCACGCGACTCTTTCCATTTCCAGAGGAGATTCAAGAGGGGACCTTGGCAAAGGAGGTTGAATAAGAGGCGAGGGAGCTCCCCGCCCGCCCAGTTCCTTCAAGCTGGCCGCCCCGCCATGCCAGGAGTTCCACATTGTGCAGCCTTCGCAACGAAATCGAGACTTTAAAAACTGGTATAGGTATACCGGAGCGGGGAGGGGGGAGAGAGAGACCCAGCACCGGAGATGCGAATTAAAGCCCCAGTGGTCGGCGAAAACGGACCTTGTTTAAAGTTTGCCAGTGGAAAAAGAGAAAAGGGACGGCTTCGGCAAGCCAAATTGTGCCTAAACTAACAACCGTTGCGAAGTTTCCCCCCAGGTTTATCGCAAGCCAACGCTTTTATACAAGACTGGGCGTGAAAGCGTTTTCCGGGCTTTAGTGACTCGGATCGCTGTCAGTTTCCCTGACCGCATTTCCCGAGGAACCGAAGCGTCAGAGCCGAGCGCGCCCAGGATCGGGGCCACGCGAGAGTCCCCGTTTGGGCCGCTCGGCTGGAGGGGGAAAGTGCAAGAAAGAGAGCAGAAAAGGAGGGAAGGGAGGAAGGTGGGCCGGGGGTCTCGGAAGGCCAACTCACCCAGCAGCACGCCCAGAGTCGCGGGCCCCGATCTCAGCGGGAGATCTTCCATCTTAATCCCATCCAGCATCTTGGAGCGCTCGGTGGAACTCCGGTTAAAGCAGCTTTCCAGCGACTCGGGGCCCGCGGCAACGTCCATGGGGGGGTGGGGGGGCGGGGGCGCCGGCTGCGGAGGGCAAGCGGGGAGGCGGTTAGTGCCGGCTGTGGCTGGGATCAGGGCCGCGGGGCAGCTGGCGGGGGCCGGCGGAGGAGGCGAGCGCCGCGGCGGAGCCGAGAGCCGAGGCCGGCCGGGCATCCATCGGGGGTCACCGCATCGCGACCCGGCGGCGGGGCGGCGGGGCGGGTCACCTGCTGGCTGGACGGCGCCTCCGGGAGCCCTCTCGGGCCGGAGGGGGCGGCGAGGCCCTCCCCGAGGCAGGGGGCTGCCCGGCCCGGCATGCACCCGCGAGCAGACGCTCTCTCCCCCGGAGCGCTCGCGCACCCAAGTGCCATCCAAGAGTCCCGAGTCAGGAGTCGCTCCGTTTAGAAGCGGCGGAAAACGGCGGCGGAGGAACACACCCACCCCGGCGGCGGCCGCCTCAGTTCCACCTCCCCCCTCCTTTTCCCAAAAAGGGGGAAAAAACTTGCTGACATTTGAACTCCCAATTGGTGTTCCTAATATCGCTGCGCCGCGGTGAGGCGGCTTCCTCGATATCAAATAGTGCCGTCGCGTACGCGCAAAACAGGGAGCGAGAAAAGAGCGAAACGAGAAAGAATGCGGAGGGGAGGCGAGCCAGAAAGAGAAGCGGAGAGAAACAGAGATTTTAATAAAGAAGGGGGGGGGGAGAAAGAAGGGGGGGGGGGGGGGGGGGAGGCGAGCAACCCTCCTGTTTCTCCTTCTCCCTCTCTCTCCCTCCCCCCCTTTTGATCTTGACAAAAGCGACAGGGTCAGGTACAGACCACGCGCAGACTTTCCCCAGGTAACTCCAGCCTGTGGTGGAAAGATAAAGGGGGGCTGCTATTGGAACAGTTAGATTTCGAAACGCGACGCGGGGGTGGGGGTGGGGGTGGAGAGGGAGGGGAAGGAGAGGAAAGAGTCGCAGATTGGTTGCACAGAGAAACTGAGGAACGAAGGGGGACGGTGGCGAACGGGCGAGTGGAGGGAAGGGTGGGCGCGTGTGCCTTGGAAGCGGGGCAGATTGGCAACCGGGTCGGAAGCAGGAGTGAAGTCTCCAGGCAGCCGCTGGCGGGAAGGGGGCGTGGGGGCGGACAGGAGGCGACGGTGGCCCCCGCCCTGGCCCAGAGACCGGGCGCCCCGATGCCCGCCCAGCCCAAGAAGGCGCTCCGGGGAGGCCGCCCCGCCAGCTTCGCGCCCCGCTGTAGGTAGGTACCTCGCCCCTGCTGCGAGGGGTCGCGCCGAGGGCCTCGCTTCCAGGCCCTGGCACCTGCGCTTCTCTCCTGGAAAAAGTGGCGGGCAGACTGCGAGCCTTGGGGAGGGGGCGCGTCCGAGCCGGGGCTGCGGGAACCGCCGGCTGCTTGGGACACCCGGAGGCCTTCCAACCGTGCGCCCTGGCGCGGCGCGCGGTTGGCACCTCGACGGCCCCTCGGCCCGCCACGGGGACCCCTCTTCCCTTGGTGCGCCAAGCAAGCCCCGCTCCCAAGAGACACCAAGCCCCCCTGAATTGTCTGGGGCACACAGAAGGGCCTCTGCCGTTACCGCTGGGAGACGGAGAGGAGCTGCTGGGTGGAAGCTCACGAGTACACGTGAACAAAGGTAGGCTTCTCACGTGCGGGGTTTTTCGATAACGGGTCAGCCTCAGCCAGAGCAGGTCCAGGGGTCAGTGGCGACCCCCTTTGCGCTCCCATCCGTTACGTCTCATGGATTTGCGCCCTGGCTTGGAGGGAGGCACTAGGCGCTCCCCTGCCCGGAATTTAGTGTCCGCCGCATCTCCAGCCCCCCATCCCGCTGAACCGCGGCGCTCGGCACGGTTCCCGTCCTTTCCCCCGGTTTAAGACGAGGTGATTTGGGGAGGGGGGGCATTTCTGAAATTCCGGGAAGGGGAATTGAACTGGCGGGGCTTCCCCCTCTTGGAGGAGGCAGGTTGGGAGTGAGCCCGCGCCGGACCCGTTCGGGCCCCCCTTCGCTTTGCGCCCAAGTTTGCGCTCGGGCACAACGGAGCCCAGCTCAAGTTGGGGGAGAGTCCGCGGACCGCAAAGGGCTTTCTCTTTCCCACTCGGGCGTCCTTTGCCAGAAGAGTGATAACTTCCTTGGGGAAAGCGTTCAATTGTTTGTGCATGTCTCCGGGCGGGGGGGGGGGGTCCTTAATCCCTGGGAAGGCCAAACCCATCGGCCCGGAAAGGCCCAGCTGGAATGGACGCCTCGCAGCCTCTTTTAAACAGCGGTTTCAGCCAAAGCATGAATCCTTTCGCGAAAACCTCTCTCTCTCTCTCTCTCTCTCTCTCTCTCTCTCTCTCTCTCTCTCTCTCTCTCTCTCTCTCTCTTTCTCTTTCTCTTTCTCTTTCTCTTTCTTTCTTGCTCTCTATCTCTCTCTCACACCGGGCAAACTCTCCAATTTCAGAAAATTTATGACGGCTGCGGTTGTGGTGTATTCGGGGAAGGAAGAAATAGCAGGCGCTTTCCTTTTCTGTGCAAATGGATTCTGGACTTATGCCTAGAGTAGACCCATTGAAATCACACGGACTAACTTAAATTTCGCCGACGACTGCGGGTCGGTTAGAAGCACGTCTGCATCCAATCCATTGAGTGTTCTTCTTGCGTGATTTCCGGCAGCTTAGAGGGAGGGTGGTGCCCGAAGGCAACCCGTGGTGCGGATCCCAGCAACAGGACCAGGTCTTGCTACGAACCGGATGTCGTTTGCCGTATAACCAGCCGTTTGCCATCCCCATGGCCTGTGCTTTTACCTGATCCGAGGTCTAATCCGTCTCCCAAAGGATCCCACGGGCGGATCTTGGTTGAAACACACACGCCAATTCTGGTTATTTTTTTAAATATTATTTTTCATTAAAGACAAGACTGGAAATGATCCTCAGCCCGACATTTCTTAAAACACACACTATTTTGGGGGGAGGTGAATATAGGAAGAGGCAGGCATCACAAACTTCACAAAAATGCTTCTGAAAAGAAGCAAATGCGAGGCGAACAAGGACGCATTTAAAGTTACTGCGATTAGTATACGAAAATATATTTCCATCCACACACACTCTACCAGTGCTTTTTCTTTTCTTTTCTCCATCTCCCAGGCAGTTTTTAATTCTACTTCTATCACTGAAAAATACAGATCGTAAAGCTGAACTAATTTTGTAAAAGTTTTCTTTCTCCGCTTATTTAGATATACAGTCTAAATTTTTCATCTTCCACCGTTGATTGCTTTGTAGAAAGGGGCGGGGGCGGGGGGGACGTGTAATTATTTAATGCTAAGATCAAGCTGAAAACATAAACGCAATTAAGAGCTGCTTCGGTTCCAGAAATCGAAGTCCGTATCAACTCCCCTCTCGCTTTCCTTAGCAATGCTGCTTCTGCAGAAATCCTCGCTCCAGTCCCCGCCTTCCACACGGTGTAAACCATTCCGGATTTAGGCACAATTATCTCGTGTGAAATTGCGAAGGAAAGCTCAAGAATAGGGGGTGTTTGTGAGAGCGCAAGGCTGTGATGGGGAGGCTGCCAAACGAGGAAGCGACTGGACCAGAAGAGTTCGAGGCTGGAGATGCTCTAGATCGGAGGTAGCTAGTGGTGGAACGACTATTCGGAGGAATACGCTGTCTCCTTCACCCCGCCCGCACCCCATAATTCCCCAGACTCTATGGGGAATCATGGTTCCCCCTCCCCACGATGAATTCTCCGTCCTTCTGGGCACCTATTAATCATCGAAGCCATTTAAAAATGGTGCTTTCTTGCTTGTAGAAGAAATCTCAGAGGCCTTGGAGCACGGAGGTGTATTAGGGTCCGCTGGAGGGAGGCCAGGACGGAAAAATCCTTTTGGGATTGTTTTTGGGGGGTCGATCCTTCTGGACCCAGAAATGACCCCCACCCCCACACAGGCACGCTTCCCAATAAAATCTTCTTGCTTCAGGCTTGGCTCTGAAAACCTTTGCCATGCATAGCAATGACAATTTATACCACGCTCCTTTGCGCATTGGATCGCTTCCTTTAGTAGCCCGGGAATAAAAAAAAACGTGCGTGGCGTGGCATGGCGTGGGGGGAAGACACTAACAATAGAACCCAGTCTTCAACACCTGCCGAGATACTAAGCCACACGGGTTGTGGGGGGGAGGTTCTTGTCCAAGGAATGGAGGTATTTATTGCTCGGAAGGCAGCCCTCCCTGATTTCAAACGCTCCAAGACAAGCCGAAAACCTACGCACCTTCCAGCAACCGTGTCTCGCGCTTACATCTCTTGGAGGTAAATCCCATCGATCTTATGGGGTCCTGACTGGAGGGAAGACAGATCCGTTGGTAGGATGCTCTCCTACAGAAAAAAGGGCGCCCTAAAGCTCGAGGCAGTCTGACCCCGTGCGTATTTTGATGCAGGTTTGCGCCCTGTCCCGGGCAAATGGGGACATCGGAAGGCACCGGACTGCACGACCTTCTCTCGACCAGAAGTAAGTCTCATTGAGTTCAATACACACGCATGCAGTGTGCCAAACCTGGGGGTCCCCACGTCTCCCCGAGTTCGTGCTTACTGGGGAGGAGAGATAGATCGTCGTTCGCTCCCACCCCTCTTTGGCTCAAGGGCCGCGCTGCGTGGGTCACTTCAGCCGGGTAGGCAGCGTCTAGCACGCAGACGAAGAAACGGGTGGCGCGGTAACATGTGAACGCGTTTCCCTTACATAACCTCGGCCTGCGCCTTCTCCTTTCCCTCGAAAGCGAGGCTTCCTTGAATTCCGTTTAGAGCTGGCTTTCGTGGAAAATTAAGTCAAGTCCGAAGGTGGCAGGCAGCTGGGAAAGAGGACTAAAGGCGGAGCGAAGAGGCGAGATTCGCGCGTTGACCACCGGCCTTGCTCTTTAGGGAGCAAACCGTTCCAACTCGTTTCCAGACAACCCTATTTACAGCGCAATCCTAGGCGCGTTTGGACAAGAAAGTTCCACAATTCCCAGCATTGACCTAGAGGAATGCTGGGGGATTTCTCTGGCCTCCCCCTCCCCCGCCGCCTAAATCCACTTTGGATGGCGCTCTTCGCCGATCTCCTTGATCCGGTTCGGGGAGGTCATGGGTGCGCAGAACCCATGGCTCCCTCCATGCAGGCATGTTTCCTCGAAAGGAAGCCCAGCGGCGTTCGGTGGGCCTTATTCCCTGGTCGTTTTTTAAAAGAATAGAATCGCTGCAGACCTGGCCTGGCAGAACAATAACGCAAGCCGAGAGCGGGAAGTCCCGCCATAGCGCCTCACGGGAGCTGTAATCCTTTCTGGTGGTCCAGCTCTGGAGAGATGCAGGAGAGAGCTTCCACCTCACCCCGAGGAGAGGTTAGACCAAGGCAAACTTCCTGGAACCTCTCAGTCCAACACACACTTCCTGAACGATTTGGTCTGGCTTCAGTTTTATCTCCCCCTGATTTCCAGTTAGTTTTAACTGCGTGGGGGCTGAATTCCATTCCCATTGAAATCAATGGGATTGTCCTTCCGAGTGACGGGGCGAAGGGAGACCATCGGGCAGGACTCCAAGCTGAAGCATTGTTAATGGTCCAGCCCCATATCTTTGTCTCAGGCGCTCTGAGATTTACTAGGGTTTTACTAGGGAGTTAAGTCTTCCCCTGGCTGGTGGGATGGACGTACAGTGTTTCTCTGTACAGACACTCAGAAGAAAGAAGGGGCTTTGAAGGGATTTGGTGCTCCCCCCCCCCCTTGGGTGTGCAAAGGATAGCTTTGGGATAGGTGGATTCAGAGGAGAATTGCTTGCTCACCTGAAGATAAACTCCAATGAAAACAGTGAAATTTATTTCTGGATAGATATTCAGGGAAAGATTGTGCTGCGAATACAGAAGCAAACTCCCCTGGAATAGAGAGGACCTATTTTTCCATTGTGCTTTGCCTCTTCATAGATGATAGAATATTTCCTTCATATATCATAGAATCAAACTATCATATAACAGTTTCTTCACTGCCCCCTTTCTAAATGAACATGAGACCGAACTAAATAAATAAAATTAAGACTGAAAAAGGAAGGGGGTAGTGAACTTAGATAATTGTTTACTTTCGCTCTGATTAGGGTTTAACCTAATCACAAATGTATTTCCAAACAAGACATTTAAAGCAGAATAAAATGACTAACCCCTTCTTTTCCATCAGTCTTGCGACTGGAATTTTTCCAAAAAGAAAATGCAAAATGAATATCCTCTTCACCTAAGCTCTTCCATGCTGGAGGGGCTTTTCAATGGGGCAAACTAGAACGCTTCCAGTATGGATTAAAAGTTGTATGTGTGCATGCTTAAATCTTCTTTGCTGTGGCACAGTTGAATTTCTAGAAGTAAGGTCAGCTGGACACCACGCAATTGTGATTCGTGGCCAGATTTTAAAGCTGCTTTTTGTAGCAAGCTGGACGGGGTTGCTTTTCTGCAAGCGGGCAGTCCTCTGGGGGCCTGGCGTTCGTTGTGCGTGCCATTGCTCCATTCAGCGCTGGAGAGGAAGGGTGCCCCGTTTCGTCCCCCTTCCTTTCCCAAAACATCGCACAATCTATACCAGGATCTACCTTTATCTCTCCTGTTCCAAGGAGGGTTGGGTGATTTTTTTTAATGGCATGGTCTTTACACATCCCTTCTCTGCTGGAACCTCTCCAGTGTGCCCCTCTCCATTCGCCACTCTTCAGACGTGTGTGCACGAGCGTAGGGCGAGATCCCTAGCTTGGATCTTGCTCCAGGCTGCCAGTCCACAAGTTTGCCCCAAGCCCGTAATTTCCCCCCATCCAATAGGCCTTAGCCTCTTTGCATCGGCCGTCTAGATCCACTAGCTGTAGTTCTGAGATGCGTTTCACTAAGGATGGGATCAGGGCGTGTTTAAACAGGGAAAAGGTGGGCATGGAACTCCCAGCCTGGCCCAGATGGCGAGGCGCGCCCCTCCAGCGTCAGAGGCAGCATCCTTCGGTGCAGCAAATGTTGGGGAACATGGGTAAGAGGGTAGTGTAGCACACCCGTCCTGCTTGTGGGTTTCCTGTTCGGGCAGCCAGTCGCCTGCAGTCGGACTGGGACGGACCCCTGCCCCGATCCAACAGGCGGCCCAGCCAGGGCTTGGCTCTCGCCTCCCGACTGCTTCAGCCCTGGGGCGAATTCATCCCCGGACTGGCTTGAGCCCCGACCCGCGGCTGCGGGGGCTCCTGGGAGCGCCGAAGCAGCAGCCTCGTGCGCGCTCCGCCCTCTGCTGGCCAGCGCGCCCCAGCGCACCCCCTCGGCTCATTCCAGGCCGTCCTCGGAAGCAGCGCGCGGCTTCTTGCGCCCCGCGCAACGCGCGCGCCGCTCACAGCGCCCAGGCTGGGAGCGCGAACGGCCCGGTGCGCACCGCCTCCTCTTGCGTCCATCGCCGGCGATTTATCCGACCTCGCAGGCCTCTCGCAAACAGACATAGATGGGGGAGAGGAGCTGCGGGCCACCCGGGCTCCAGACCCGAAGGGTCAGATAAAAGAGGAAGAAAAGCAATCCCCGCGCACCCGTGACGCTCCAGCGGCCAGCAACGTGGCCAGGATCCGCCCCCCAAACGACCCGGCCCCGCAAAGGAAAACGCAGGAAAGAAACGGACGCGACTTTTGACGCGTCTGAAGGGCTGCGCGCTCAGTTCTGCCAAGTCCCTGAAAGGCGCGAAGTGCGAGTCCCAGATCTGGGCGATCCTGTCCTGCCCCCTTGGCTGGAGGGGTGCGGGGGGAGGAGGGGACAAGCTCCCCGTGGAATCCACAGTTAGCCCCCCCCCCAAAAAAACCCCACTTTTTTTGGCAGAGGCCTTGCTGAGGCGGCCTACAACCAGAGCAGAACGAGCCAACATCCATCGCCCCCATCGGAAAGCGGTCTTCCTTCACCTGCCGCCCACCCCCGGGAATTAGGCTTAGCTTAAAGGGCAAGGCACGAGCGGGGTTGCTCCCAAGGGGGAGCGCGCGGGTCTTCCCGCTTCACACACCCATCCTCTGGGCTGCGGGGCTGAGCCCGCTGGCGCTGTAATTCTTATTTTGATTTACGTTTCTCCTGTCGCGAAAAATGCAAAATCCAGCCACTCGCCTGGCAACCGACCACTAGCCGGAGAAAGCTTAGTGAACGACATTTAGAAACCGACGCGTCTCCTCCCGCCTCGCAACGCCAACAAACGAAGCTCCTACAGGGCACGATCCGAACTAAACGAAGCGCGTGGAAACGGAGCGTTTTCCCACCTCTCCACTTAACGGCGGCGGCGCTTCCTTCTACCGAACTGGGCTGGGATCCTGAGCAATCTCATTTCCTAGAGCCCAGGGTTTGTTTGTTTTTTAAATATTTTTCAAAGCCGCCTGGTCTTTTGCTCTCGGTGAAGGCGCAGGCGATCCTCCCGCAATCGCCTGCGCCTAACGCAAGACTCCATGCCTCCAGGTAAGGCATCTCTCGCCGAGATAACGTCTCGTTGACGCTGCGTTTCGCGGCTCTATCTGAGCCCATCTACACAGAAAGGCGCCTGCTTACCTGCGAAAGGCCCGGCCCACGCGGCTCGAAAATTCGGTTGGCTCCCAGAACCGGTTGGACTGGTGCGGTTACCGACATGCGCCCGGGACCAGCGCGTGTTTTTAGCCTAAGCTGCTTTTTAAGTCTTGCCTGGACGGAAAGAAAGGCAGGGAAGATGCACAGCGAGCAAGCCTGCAATACGGAGGCTCTGGGGTGAGTTGCCGGACACAGTGGGAATTACTTCTGAGTAAAGCATTGCCTTGGAAATGACGGTCACCCTCCCATCAGCAGTCCAATTAATTTACAAAAGGGGCATAAAGAATGTGCTTTTCTTTTCTTTTCTTTTCTTTTCTTTTCTTTTCTTTTCTTTTCTTTTCTTTGGGGCGCCTGCTAACGGAGCTCCTTGGGAAAGGGTTCCGACCTCTTCTGGTCTTGGGAATTTTTTCCTTGCAACTTGGAAGCTGTTTCTTGCAACGCGCAAGTGACGTTTTGGTTTGTCTTCCGGGGGCAACACGCGAAGGCTGCAGAGGTGCCTGGTCTTAAGTACTACTGAGCTCCCGGGGTCTTACTTCTGAGTAGACACATAAAAGTGCCACGGAGGTGCCGGAGGAGTGATGGCAACTAATTTAGCAACCTGAAGAGAAGAATGCCTTAAAAACAAGCCAACAACAACACAACCCCTTTGCTGTCCTTTGGAAAGGCTGCACTGCTGCAGACTGGAAGCTGTTAGGAGGCAGAGGCCTAGCAGATCACCATTTTTATGCTCCTTTTGTAAATTATTTGGACTTCTGATTGGGGGGGGGGTCATAATTTCCAAGGAAATGCTTCACTCAGGCGTAATTCTCACTGTATCCAACAATGTATATTCCCGAGCCAGTGTATTTAGGATCTCAGGCTTGTTCGCTTTGCCCCTTCCCTGCCTTTCTTACAGTCCAGGCAAAAGTTAAAAAGAAGCTTAGGCTAAAACAATACAGAACAATAAAGCTACGTTTTTAAATAAATAATTACATCGGTGCTTTAGTATGCCATGCATTAACCCAATTAAATGGATTTAAAAACTCGAAATGGACCAAGAAATTCTCATGCCCAACACAATGTTAAATTAGGTCATTTAAAAAATAAATCAATAAAACCCCTCCAGTTCAATTTGGTTTCATTTTTCAGCTGCAAGAAAGTTACAGACAATGTTATAAAAAAACCAGATCAAGTACTAAAATGTTATAGTAGTAATAATAATATTCCTTGCCATCTTTACTCATAAGTTCTCTTGATTTGGGCGAGTCTTACACCAGAGTAGATGTATATGGGTTACAGGGAAAGGAGCTGAACTCCTTTACCCATTTTCCTGAGAGTAGGGTCCATTGAACTTAGAGGGGCTTACTTCTGAGTAGACCGGGCCAGGTTGCATTGTGGCTCTCAGTACGCAAGCTGTGTCTCCCCCTCCCCTTCCTCACATTCACGTTTCTTTCGTTTAATGTCAATTTTATCAAACTGCAGAGCAGCAAAATAGGAAAGATCAGAAGAATGCGCTAAAGGACAGGGAAGGCACTAGCTCAGTCAGGAAAAGATGAGGGAGGTGGGAGTCTCCAGGCTCCAGGACAAGGGGGAAAAAAGCACACATTTGCATATGCAAATGAGAATGTGTTTTAGAGTCTCCCCATATGCATTTAAAGGGGTCTGTCTGTAAGGATTTCCCCTGTCTGTAGAAAGGGAAAACAGGATGTATGGCTGGGGAAAGAGGGCACTTGGTCTCAGAAAAGAGCCTCGAGCTGAAAGATTGGAGGGGTGCAGCAGGAAGGCCAAATTGGGGGGGGGGAGATGCACCGAGCCCCAGTCTCTTCATTGCAGCAAGTGCCCTTGGACAGCGAGGTGCTGAGGACCCAGAAATATGGGGATCCTAATGAAAGATGCAGCCCTAAGGGGGCATCTCATAAACCCTCTTCTGGTGCCCACAGATGCGTCTGACTACAATTGGCCTCGTGGCCGTGGTCCTGCTGGCTGCAAAGCCCAAGACATCTGGAAACCTCTGGTCTATAGCCGGGGATGGCCAGATTTCAGGCTGGCAGAACTGACTTCCTTCTCTCTCTCTCTCTCTCTCTCTGTCTCTCCCCCCCCCCCCCCCCCAGAAGCTAAGGATTCCCCAGATCTGCCAGGTGGAGAGGATATAAATCTAGAACTCCAGAATTCTGAGCCCATTACCCTGTTTTAAGTACCACGACAGAGCTAATCACTCAGCCCTTCCACACAAGCGACCCCCGTCGTGCATTTCGGCGCTCTGCCTTCGGAGGGAGGGAACAACGTGTTAAGACCAGGAAACAACTGGAAGCTGGACATCCAAATCCATCTACTTGCAGATCAGCCAGAATTCTGCCAGTAGATCTCAGGTCCATCTTGTGCCTGGTCCTGGTTTACACAGACCAACAGTGGCTTTGCAGGTCTTTCCAGCCTCACCCGGAGTGGTCAGCATTTGAACCCAGGACCATTGGTGTGCCTGCTTCTGAATTACAGGCCTTCCCCCATCCCCCGATATTCAGGAGGTCCAGATGCGTTCAGTGGGGAATCAGGTGCGTAGCTCAGCCACTGGGACAAATATTTTTCTGCAAGTAATTATTTTCAGTCACCCAGTACTTGGAGCAGAGTTGTCTAAATCAAAAGAGAAACCATGAAGGCTCTCGATATTCCAAGTGTGGCTATTTAAAAATGCTGCATTCCCTTTTCTTTAATGGATTCCTCTGCCATAGAATTCATTTCAGGGAAACATGAAGACTGGAGGATAGAGAAACGCATCAAACTGAAAAATTCGTTGGAATAACTGATTTAAGTCGCAATGCATTAAACTTTAGGACTGGTACAATGGATAGGACTTTAATGCTAGGCCATTCAGACCCTCCTTTTTGTTGGGGAAACTTTTCTGTAGATGCCCAGTCCTTCATTGAAACCAGCCATGCTTCAAAAATGCTGAAATATGGGATGATCAGGGTGACCTCCCTATCTCTGGATACAAGCGCCCTTCTCCCCTTTCAGCACCTTTTAAATTTCGACAGAGATAGGAATCTCCTCGTGGAAGCTCTTTTCGTTTTTAAAAGTGCTTCAGTTTTGCCTGATTGGGATGTGGGATGGATCCAGGCATCGTAGGGAAGATCCATTGAAAGATCCATGGGAGTAGGATTAGTCCTGAGTAAAATGTCCCATTCATTTCAATGGGTGCACTTGAGCACTCTGCTTTACGGATATGTTTGGACCCAAACTATTCCTCCCTTACAGACTTCCCCCCTTTTTAATATGCATTTCTCAGCTTCTCTAAATATTCTTTCAAGCGACTTACAGACAATGGACTGGATCCAGCCCGAAATAAAATATAAAAACTCGAGGTGAGGGGAGAGAGAGAATATGCTTTTGAAAGGTTTGGCACGTTTTCATTCCCCCTAGAAAGCAAGAGGTGAAAATATGGCTGATGTTATTGGATCATTTCTCCCTGGATCCAGATGAGATGCTAAAGTCTTGAGCAATTTGAAAGATCATTCAAATTTATACCTAATAAGAGGATTGTGTTTGTTCGGTTGCTTTGCTTTGCTTTGTTTTGTTTTGCTCGCAATTGTGCAGGCAAATGTCCTTCCCAGCCTCACTGAAAATCGAACAGGGACTTAAAGGCACTTACATTTGGCTGGATCGAGGCGTATTCGTTTTCAACTTCTGCTCTCTGTTCATTTCCAAAAGTTAGAACTGATTTGAAAGGGATTCCCTCTTTCCTCATAAAGTTTAAGTTTTGTTGTTCTTTTTAACAACGAGGTAAATGTTTCATTTATTGCAAGGAGTTGTGTATGTTGCGGGGGAGTAGAATTTATCCATGATTGTGTGTCCATAGCATCCCTGCAAACATTGCTGAAAATTCACAATAAAACAGAATACCCTATTCTAATGATTCCCAGGGAGCATCCTTTCCAGAATGTCTCCACTATAATCCTACAACTTTCCTTTAATACACACGCAAAATTATTTGAATAATCGGGTAGTTTGTTACTGTGAAACTCACTTCTTAAAATGCATGTTAAGGACACACACACGGTTCCTTAACTTAATCTAGTAAAATATCCTGAAATATTCTTCCCTGCTACAAGATGATGTCCTTCCCTTAATCAAAAGTTAAGTTCCCTCATCAATGAATTCCTTTCCAAACCTTAAATATGCTTACTTCCTAGCAAGCCCAGCAAGGAAAGTATTGGTATGGTTTATTATTTGTATTAGCATGAATTCTTTTATTTAATGGGACTAGAGCAATTCTGCATTGCATTCTGTTAATGCTCAGATCCCAAATCTACCTAATTCAATTAGAAGTTAGTTGAGTCAAATTCCCATTCAGTACAAGGCACTTCACTTTGGAATAAGTTGGTGGCATTTCTTTGCAATGGAAACTCTCGAGATTAATTGTGGTAAGACAAAGAGAACATGGGAGAGGTGTGGGGGTGGCGCAGACACACTGAAAGGGAAAACTGAGTCAGAGAAAGGCAAGCTACCTTTTTTTGCTAAGCAGTATTGCCTTTGCGCTTTGCTTTACTTGCTGCTCACAGATGGTCCCAGTGGAACCAGTGACGGGGCACTTGCCCTTTGGATGCTGTTTGAGATTGTAGTCCTACACACACTTACCTTTGAGCAGCCTCTGCCGAATCCAGTGGGCTTTTCCTCGGAATGCACGTGTATCCACAGGGCGCCTTGTGAAACTGCACTAGAGTGTTCTGAGGGTGTGGATCTCTCGGCAACCCGAAGAAAAGCAAATAATTGATGAAACGGGGTGGCAGGACTGTCCCCAGTGGGTGCAGAAGTGAATGCGTGAAAGTTACGAACAAGGGCGCACATGGTGTCATGACTTCAAAGCACCCGAAGTCTGGCCAGATTCTGAACACGCCGAGTTGAGAGGATCAGTACCTACCCCTGCACATCTCATAACCTCCTTTAGAAGCCCTGTTCCCCCTTCCTCAGAATGTTCTTTTTAAGAGATAACAGATGTCCAGATGAAGAGCTCTGTGTAATTCAAAAGCTTGCGTATTTCCGTAGAAGCCAGCACCTCAACGAGAGCTAGGCATTTAGCATCTTTTCCTAGAACGAGCTTGGGGAAGACATGCCCTGCAGTCCCCATCATTCCCCACAGCTAGCTGTGTTCACTGGGGCTAATGGAAGCTGTAGTCCAGCAAGAACGGGAGGGCTACAAGTTTTCCATCCCCTGGGACAAAGGGAATAGGACAGACACGGTGAGCTGAGGCATGCTGGAAACTGGAGGCTTTTTTTCTTTTCTAAGTACGCCATAGGATGGCAGCTTCAGCCCCTCTTGTGTTCACTGAACGGAAGAAACGCCGTTCTGTCAAACGCATGGCATGCTACCACACCTCGGCCCAACCAACGCAGCCCCTCGTCTGAGTTCCAGCTAACCGGAAACTGTGCCTCGCTCTCCCAGAGTTGCTTTGCCGAAGAAGAAGCCACCTTGCGTGTCCCACACCCTCACACAGGCCTGCCAGAAACAAACCCTTTGTATTAACAAGGCAAGAAGGAGCTGAGCTGAGAGCTGACTCTGGCTACATCTCAAGGTCGCTTCCTTATGGCACGGAATAGGGACCAGATGATAACAAGATCTCCACTAGCATAGGAAAGGAGTCCTTGCAAGGTTGGTGGCACCCCTCGGGGGTGTCCTCCACATGTTTTACATGCCTGCTCACAAGTAAGTCCCATTAAATTCAATGGGGTTGACTCCTAGGTAAGTGGGCACGTAAGTCTTACGGTGCAAGGGTGCCTAGGTTGTTCAGAGGTCCATCCAGCTCATTCCGTGGGGCTTACTCTGAGTACATGTTTAGGAAGGACACGATCCTATGCATGTTTAGACAGAGCAAAATGCCTACAACTCTCAGGATGGATCGGCCTGGTTTGAATTCGAGGAGACATGCGCCCAACTAGGAAGTGCCTCTGGCCTTCCATAACAGGCACAGAGAGATGCTCTTGGGGAAGCCAAAAATCCAGGACTTCTGCTAAGTGGAAGTGACACACAATTACTCTCCTGGCTCAGAAGCGAGCCCGTTGGAAGGAACCCCTTCGTTGGAGAGGGACGGCTTTTTGCCAGCCGAAATGAAAGAGCAGCAGGTGCTGACGGACTCAGCAGTCCAGGCGAGGAGCAGAAAGCACCCCGGAGGGCGGGGGGGGGGGTTCCTTGATCCAAATCGGCTTCCAGGAGCAAGCGGCGGGGCTGAGTCTCGCAGGATCAATCCCAGAGCTGCGCATGGCTTGCATAAAAGCAGCACATGTTGAGCACACTGAGTGCGTGCGCATGGCAGCCGCGGGAAGGCTGTGCTAAGGAGGGCGGCGCTGGATGTTTCAAAGGAGCGCTGCTCGGGATCGCGTCTTCGTCTTCGCGAGGGACGGCTGGGGATTCCGGGGTGCAGGCTTCAGCCACGGGCTTTGTGGGGAGGCCCTGAAGCCCCCTTAGCTTCATTAAAGAGTGGGAGGGCTGCCCTCCTCTCCTGCCTCTCCTGGAACCATTCACCGGCCTCAAGGGCTCTGCTCGCAGTGGCTGATGGGCCGCCAGGCGTTCCTCATGCCGCTGAGTGCGGCAGTTGCTGTTCTCATGCGCCACCAAGTCAACACGGACTTATGGGGGCCTTCTGAGCGGAAGCCCCCCGAGCCATCCTACCCATGACGGCCCTGCCCAGCTCTTCTACATTTAGGGCTACTGCGTCTTTGTGGAGTGCAGCCATCTCAGGCCTGGTCTTCCTTTTCTTCTTCTGCCTTTGACTGCCTGGCATGATGGGCTTCTGCAGCAAGACGTCTGCAGAAGTCTCTGACCAAGCAGGCCAGCCTCAGTTCTTCTGTAGGTCGGTTCCCAGAGACTTCTGACCAAGCAGGCCAGCCTCAGTCTTGTCATCTTTGCCTCTAGGGAGAGCTCCTGCTTGATTTGATCCGGGACCCCTTTGTCATTCGCGACCCCAGGGGACTCTCCGAGCTCTCCTCCAGCACCTGGTCTTGAAGGCGCCCATTTTCCTCCTGTCAGCTTTCCTCACTTCCAGCTTTCACACCCATACAGAGCGGAGGCAGTGGTGCAGCGAGGCATGTGCCACATCGGGATGCCAAGGGAACTGGAAGGCTTGGCTCAGGCCTTTCCGCCCAGTTTACTTCTACTCCCCAATCCCTTCCCATCCAGTTGTCCATCTTCGAAGCACCAAACTCTTCTTTGTGCTCAGCGTAGGCCATCCTACTGCCTGAGAATTCATGCAGGGAATTTCCTTGTCTGTAGGGACAAGGGACTCTGGATCACTTCTCGGTTAGGGCTGTTTCCCTTCTTTCCCCTCCCCTCCCCATTCTTCTTCCTTGTGTGCCATGTCTGTTTTGGATGGAAACTCTGGAGGTGGGGGGTTCATTTCACTGATTATATAGGATCTTTAAAAAAAAACTTTAAACAACTTTAATGTGGATTACTTTGCTTTCTTTAAATGGACTCCTGTCCATTCTACTGAGTGTGTCTCTGGACATGTGCCCCAAACACAGCTAGTGGTGCAAAAGAGGGGGAAACAGGGGGGGGGAGCACCCCCCCCAGGACATATTTGCAGAGCTGGAGCCCTTGCAACACTCGGGTCATTAACCAGGGCCATTCTCCTTCCCCTGCAAGTGAAGTGAAGTGATGATGAGGCTTTCAAATCTTCCAGGGCATTCAAAAATAAATGAAGCCAACTCACTATTCTATGTCTGTCATGTAATAAATGGGGCATTATTCCATGTATGGACACTCTTTGGAGTGTGCGTATGCTTTTGGACTCCTCTTGAGGACAGTGGGTTACTTTGATGAGCACTTTGAAATTCACCTGGCCAATCAGGGTTTTGTAGACAAGCAGGGCCTTCTCCAGAGCTTGGAAGATTGTCCCAGCTTTCCTTGCTCTGCGTGTTCCGAGCATGCAGTCAAAAAGTATTTCCTTAATTTGAGTTGCACATAGCCAAGTGGCTGAACTCCTGCTTTGCACGGAGAAGGTTCTCACATCTCCAGGTTCTGCTGGATCTGAAGATCATGGAGCAGCTGAGGTGTCCAGCCTGGAAAGCGGGGACACTGAGGAGCTGCTGCCAATCTGAGCAGGTGGGCTGGACTAGATGGCAGGGCAACTTAACTCGAGGGGAGCAGAGCCTGGTTGCTTGTTATATCCACATCCTGCCTTTCCTCCAAGGAACCAACATGGGTTTCTTCATTTCATCCTCACAACAACCCGGTGAGGTAGGCTAGGCTGAGGATAATTGGCCCAAAGCCACCTGGTGAGATCCATGGCTGAGCTGGAATGAGAACCTAGGTGCCCCAAGTCCCAGCCAAGCCACAGTGGCTTTTCCTTGAGTTTAGTTTGCCTGGAAGATATGGGAAGATAATTTGCAGTCCTCTGCATGCTCCCTTCCTGGCATTCCCAGCAAATGTCTATGCTGACTGGGGATGATGGGAGTTAAAGTACAAACACATTTAGAAGACCGTGGGCCAAGGAAGGTTGGGTTGAAAGATGCTTTTAAAAAGGAGCAGTGAGACAATCAGCCAAAACTTGGTCCCACTCTGAACTGTTTTCCCTGCTACAGCTAAACAGGCTCAGGGCCTTCTGTGGTTTGGAAAATCATGCCTCCCGTCCTCAGCATGTGAAGGAGCCGATTAGCACAGGGGCTGCTGGGCTGCTACTTTGTTGGCACTTCTGAGCCACAGGAGTTAAATGTGTCTGTTTCTCCCCAGAGCGCCTTGCTTTGTGGGGGCCCGAGCAAAATGCCCCCGGCCCAGGAAGCCTTAGGGCCACAGTGGGTCCCACTGAGCTCTCCTGCCTCAGAGCAGCCGCCGGTTGGGGCAGAGGGTCTTTCTGGCTGGGAGACTGAAAACAGCCTCCCAGCACCTGTTCCATTCCTGGACCCAGGAAGGGAGCCAGGTTGGTCCCCGTTGTGGGATGTTCCCCCTGCCCCCCTGCAGAGGCCAAAATGCCCTTCCAGTCTGCTCTCCACTCCTAGGCAGCTATTGAGGAACGATGGTTGCAAGCTTCCAAAAACCGGCTGGTGTGGAAGGAGATAGGAACACCAGGAGATGGACCCTTGGTCTCTTCCAGTAGGTCCTTTCCCATATTTCTAGGACTGCAGTCAAGTGGCTTTTCCATGGACAGAGGCTGGGACAAACACCAAGAAGTGAGCCGTTGGAAATCAGATGCAGCCCACCAGAAGGGGCAGGGCCTTTTGGGTGATGGGCCCATTTGCAGAGCCACCACCAAACTGCCTCCTTCGATGGCTCCCTCACTGTTTCATTTAACCAGACTCTGATAACTTATTTTTAATTGGACTGCTGTTAATCAAGAGGGTATATTACTGGCTTATCATGGGATCTGCTTTTAGACCTTTTCATGGAGAGGTTGGCTACGGGGTTGCCACTGTATTGCTCTTTTTGTTGATCCCCGTTTTTCTGGATTCTGTTGAACACTGTTGCAGGTTTTCCGTAGATTTTGTTCTATTCTGCATGCTGCCTGTGCATTCGGAAAAGTGCTGTTTTCAGGTTTTATTCTATGTGTACTTTCAGAACAATGCTACACATTCTATCAGATTAAATGCTCTTGTGTCCAATGGAACTGACTGCCAGGGAATTGGGTATAAGACTGAGGCCTTACTAGCAAGCTCTCAGCAGGGCCTCCTCTTGAGTATTTGTATATATTTTAATTTGTTAAGAGGCCTCCAAAAATAAAAGGTGAAAAAAAAGTACAGAAGCTGAAGTTGCAAATCTGAATGCTCCCCCATGCATCACAGATCTGCCATCCCATGATTCAGTAGCATTAAAAAAGTTCTTTTATTTTACCATGGGAAAATGAGAATATTTGAACAAAAGGTGAATGGGTAAAGAATGCATATTTTTGGAAGGGGGCACCCCTCACCCCCACCCACTCCTAAACATCATGGTGGGGGGGGGCGGATATAATGGATCCAGTGTGGGATCCCAACCCTTCTGCAGAAGGAACGTATCGCTGCCTGATTTGGGGGGAACCTCTTCCCCACCCCCTTCGCAGAACAGCTCACCCCAGTCAGCACCCCACCCCACGCAAAACTGCATTTCTGTAGCATTTTCAGGGAGGTGGAGAAGCTGCCCTAGGAAGGAGGGGTGTGGGGGAGTGTCCTTTTGAAAAAATAACAAGGAAAAAGTACCAGAAATTACAGGAAGGGCTCCCTCTTAAAAACCTCATTTTTAAAAACCACTTTTGCAGCTGGCTAAGACTCAGCTTTAACTCCCAAGACGATGTACCCGTTTTGTTTTCCTGCTCTTTGCTAGTGTCTTTGGGGAGCACGGATTGCCAGCAGCTCCCCAAGGTCTCAGGAAAGGGGTCTTTCCCAGCCTGGGATGGGGCCGAAAAGCTGGTTGCATGCAAGTCAGGGTCTCTGTAAAATCTCCCCCGTCCTTGATGGAAAAACGCGTAGGAATCCCAGCCTCTCTCCAGCATGGAAGCTGAAGAGCAAGGGAAGTGTTGTCCCCCCATGTGTGGAGTGGGGGGCTGGAATTGCCCACAAATTATCGCTGTGCTTGTACCCTGCTCTCCTCTGCCTCTCGCTCATTCCCTGAAAATTAATCACTTTTGACACACGTTATAAACAATTTAAGATCATTCCGTTGATCAATAAACACGATACACAACAGACTATGACTTATGGCTGGAATGCAGTGCAAGGACTCCCGGATCCAGGTTCCAGTCGCCGCTCAGCCATGAAACTCATTGGGTCACTTTTGGCCAGTCACCCGCTTGCAGCCTAACCTACCTCGCAGGGGCGTTGTTGTGGGGATAAAATAGAGTCGAGAAAGCCTATGCAAGCCACCTTGGTTTCCTTGGAAGAGGAAAAAAAGGTGGGATTTCAATGCAATGCCGTCGCTTTTGCTGCTGCTGTTATTTTTATAATGCCCAGTAACCAAACTGTTCTTGGTGGTTAGGTTCCTAGAACAGAAGCATAGTGCGAATAAAACCCCATATTTTCCAACCCAAAATGCAACATTTAAAACACAGTTACACAGCCAGGATATCATAACGACTCCGATCCCACCAAACTGCCCGGGTGAACAGAGAAATTCTGCTGTTCAAGGCTCCTCGCACGTAAATTCCCGTTTGATATACAAAGATTTAGGGTGCAATCCCACACTGCTTGGGGGATGCTGGGAATTTCAGGACTTATTTTCTTATTTAAACATGACTAAAATTGCGCCTCTACAGTGCGATCCTTTACAGGTCTACGCAAGAGCAAGCCCCAGTCAGTTCAATGGAGTTTAACTCCCGGTACGTGTTGCGAAGACTAGAGAAAGCAACCCTGTTCTTATCTACTCTGAGTTAATTCCCAGCGTGTCCAAACACCTGGGTTGCAGCCCAACCCAGAACTCAATTCCACGGAACCTAATGGGCCTCGCGGCCGAAAAGACACGTGGGGGAGAAACTGCCTCAGGAAGTCTTTCCCAATGAAAACCAGGGACCTCTAAACCTTCAGGTGGGACGTGCCCCCATTCAGTTCATTTGCTTCCCCGTCTGTGCCTTGGTTGTTTGGCATTTTGCACGTACCCCTTTGTTTTACAATCTTTCCAAAACATGCTTTGAAGATATTCAATTCTAGAATTATTATTATCAATAATAATAATAATGTCCCCGAAATAAAAGGGAGGAAACCCCAAGGCATCGTCTAAAAATTAAAAAGCATAAAAGACCACCCCAAAATAATCAAAGCAGCAACAGAAATCTAGAGAGGGAGGAAGGATTATGCAACCCCTGCTGAGCGGTGAGGGAAGGTTGCATATCCTCAGAGGGTGTTCCCGTCTGGGGGAACCCATTGCCCTTTGGGCTTTTAAAACTATCATTCCCATAATCCCCGAGCATTAGCCCCGCTGGCTGGGCGGAAGACAGTTTTAGCCCAAGAGATCCAGAGAGCAGAAGGCTGACCAGGTCATGGGGAGCTGAGGTCGAGTCGTCACCATTTCTTCAATCCTGCTGGCTTCTTCGCGGAAGCCAGTCCCGCTCCCTCCCGGCGGTGTAGGCGTAGCATCCCTTCTAAGCCCTGCAACTCTTTGGGTGACTTTGAACCGGTCATTTCGCTTAGTCTGGCCTTCCTCACAGGGTTGTGGGGAGGATACACAGCTGGATCAGGGGTACACTGGCCTGAAGGAGGCCAGGATCGAGAACGGTCACCCACAAAGCATGGCCGCGGCAACCCCATGATGCAGGTCATCAGGAACCCTTGGCGCAAACGAAGTTCGGACGGCCAAGGCTGGCCGGGCGAGTGACCTGCAAGTGAAGCGCAAGAGGGCTGGGCGATCCATCCCCGGCGCTTGCCCAGAGATTCCCATAGAAAAGGTGGAGGACCCCGCGGCAGGGACACGCGCCCAGGCCACTGCGGTCGGGGCAGACCGTGCGCGCCCCCTCGTGCAACTGCTACTGAACAGGGCGCTGTTTTTGGGTCGACCCAGAAATACGCCCCACTGAGTTAGTCGGAGCCCACGCGCAGGTAACTGGATGAAGGGCTGAAGCGCAAATTGCGAGGATAGCCGCTCCCGAGATCCGGCCCGATCCACGGCATGTTTCCTCGGAGCAAATCGCGATGCTATGAGTGCTTAGACAGGGCGGGGGTCCTACAACTTGCCGCGCTCCTCAGCCAGTTGTCTAAACACGTCTCGTCCAAACGCGCATAGGATCGCGCCCTTGAGCCAACTTTCAGAAGAAAACACAAGACGTGTCAGGGAAATTCACCGAGGGGGTCGCCCGGTGCTAGCGGGAAGGGAGATACCTTTGCTTGAGGGAGGGGGCACATCTCAGTGCCCCAGTTTCGAGCCTGCACGGCGGGACCAGGCTAGACACGGGTTAAGTTTTGTTTTCTGCCTTCCTTCCCCTTTTGTATGCAACAGGAGACGCCATTTGCACGTTTGAAAGTCGCTCATACGGCGCTCCCCGTTTCATTCCCCACCGCACAACCACGAACACCGGTCCTCCGCTTAGCTCCGGGCTCCGTCCCTTTTGCACGGCCTTTTTCTTCTCCCCCGCCCCCGCGCGCATAGGTTGGCAGGGAAAGGACCCCCCCCCCGAAAAAACTCCAAGCTGGCCACATGGGTCTCCCCACCTCCGACCACCTCACTCCTTTCTCGAATGCCAGGTGCAGGGCTTGGTGCGCGCTTGGGCGAGGGGGAAGGTTGCAAGTTAGCTTTGATGCTCCTCCACCCTTAACGCACCCCCCCGCCAGACTCTTAATGTGTCCCCCTCCCTTTTCCCAGACGCAATTTCTCTCCTTTTGAAACGTGGAAATCTAACCCTTCTTCGCGCGGGATCCATTAGACGGCTTTAATATCCGTTTTTTTACAGCTGGAAGTTAAAGGCAGCTAACCAGATCCGTGAACTCTGACATGCACGCCGCCAGGCTCGCCCGGGGGTGGGGGGGAGTGGGGAGAATGAGTGAGGGGGCTCGGGCTCCCAGAAGGGTGGAGGAGGTAGCTGACTTTCTGGGGCATTGTCTGCAGCCCCCCGCGCTTGCTGGCAAAGGATCGCATTTGATTTCGTGCGCCCCTGGGGCCTGCGCCTTTGGAGAGCTCCGGGCACTTTTGGAGAGCTGTGCGCCCAGGGCGCACTGACCCTTTCCTTTCCCCCACGAATCACACAAATCGGGGGGGGGGGGGGCGAACGTGTGCGGAGGGAGGACTGAGAAGGCATCTGACCCGATTCTGCAGTTTTGAGTCACCCACGCTTCCCCCGCCCCCTCGCTCCCGCTTCAGCCAGCAGCTGACTTTGGCGACTGCGGTTAACGCGTGCCCATTTCCTTCGGTGGAGTTTTTGCCCCACGAGAGTTTGCTCTGCAAAAAGAAAAAGAAAAGAAAAAGAACCTCCTTTCGGCACCCCTTTAAAGTCGACCCCTTTGCCTTAGGTTTCTCAACCTCTGGCTGGATTCCGCGCCGCCCCTTTGGAGTCTTTTGCTCCGCTCTGTCAAAACCGGAGAGGATTTCCTCGAAACGGGCTTCGAGATCCTCGTCATTAGCACCCAGAATTAAGTCTTTTTCTTATATCCGGCCGCAACGGAATCATAAAAGTAAAAAAATGTTCCTTAGACTTTGGATTGCGCAGAGACTAGAGGCGATGCGTTAGAAGCGCCACTGTTGCCAGAATAAATCCCCCCCCCCATCTGAACCCGAGTAAGAAACCAAATCAGGAAGGGGGGGATACATCTGCCCTCTTCCTACTCGGAGAAGGGATTCATCCTCGGTAGCTTTGAATTAGTTTGCCCTCGTATCCCCAGAGCCTCCGAATTCGTTTCTCTTCGAACTGCGCCATGCAAACTTTTACCGCTACACCACTGAGACGCGCAATACGGAAGGGACTAAGGCCCAATACTGCGCATGGAAACTTGCACAGCTTCCAGCGTTCCCCAGCCAGCCCTTTTCCTCGTTGAAAAAAAGCATCGGGTCGCACGCTTAACCCGCTCAGACCAACAACTCGGTTCCAACACATTTCTACCACAAGGAGGAATTCGATTTGGAACTAGGGGCTCCGCCGCACACGTCGGTGGGCAACGTCCCAATAGGAATCTTGACCGGTCTAATTGTCCAGTCAGGTCTTCTTCCCCATCTTTCCCCGGCTCCCGTTCTAACGGGCCCTGATCCACGAAGGCCAGCCGGGGCAGGACCAACAGTTTAAAACGTGCCTTTCCTTCTGTGCGGAAACGAGTAAAAGCAGCGCGCAATCCTATGTATACTTAGCCCGGGAAAGGGGGAAGCGCGGCTGGCTGGCTGGCTCACGCTGGGAGTGGCACGGCTTCCTTCTGCCTTGTGGTTGCTCCTGAGGTACCTCGGGGCTTTACCATGTTCACAGACGCGCCCGCCTCTGTGCGTTCCCAGGCGGACGGGTCGAGAGACGATGCCAGCAAGCCCCCGACGAATGGCAAGCACGGGAAGCGAGAGACCGGGCTCAGCCCTGCACGAAGAAATGAAAGAAACGCACGTGTGTACTCTGGCTGGTTTACACATGTTCTGATCTCTCTCTCCCGCATTTCCGGGCCTTGGAGCCTGTCTCTTAAACAGGGGATGTACGAGTATGAGCAGAGGAGAAGAGGGGATTTGATTTTGATTTTTTTGGTGGGGCGAAACCCACGCAGAAAGATTCAAGAGTGAGGGGCAGTAGGAGCTGAATCCCACTTGGGTAAAAATCCAGGGGGATCTGAGCCAAGGGGGATCCTCTCGGCCCCACACGCAAGTGCCCAAGTCCAGCCTGGAGGTGGGACAGAGGGTACCCAGAATAAAAGATTTGGGGCTCAAAAATTAGGGGGGATTTCCTAGCAGCAATGTTGGCCCCCAGGATTCATTCCCCGCACATGCCCACACGTCCCTCCTGCAAAAGAAGTGCAAACTCTCTCTGGGGCAAAGAAAAAAATAATTGTTATGCATTTCAGTGGACTTCTGATGTCGAGGAAAGGATGGAGATGGGCTGAGGTGGGAGGCACGTCCCCAGCTCCCCTCACCTTTCCAAAGAAAAAAAATTGCTTCTCTGGTGTTCAAAGCACCCTTTCTGGGCCTGTTTAGTAATATTGCTGTTCCCAGCACAACTTGGGCAGTTTTGCCCAGCGGCTGGTGGGTAATTTATAGCATTGGCCTTCAGAGCAAACACCATAAAGTCGGACCTCGCTTCTCTCTCTCTGCCTTGACTGGGGTATAAATTAAAAAGGAAAGGCCAGCCCTCCCCTCCCCCCCCCACTCTTCCCAGCGGCCACTCAAGAGGAAGGGGATAAGGTGGACGCCAACCTGCCCTCCAGAGCAGGTGCTTGCTTTTTTCAAGGCAATTTCCAGGGTGTTCTGACTTGTCCGGAACCAGGTGCTGCTGAATGCTGGCATGTTTGGAGCAGGGGTCCCACTCTTGGCAGCGAGGGTTCCCGTAACCTGCACCCACATCCCACAGCAAGGGAAGGAGCTAGTCCACAGATACAGCAGGTCTAAAAGTTGTTGTTGCTTTACTACATTTATATCCCATCTTTATTCCTCTCGGAAGGAATCCAAGGCAGCTTACAGGGTTATCCTCCTCTCCATCTGATCCTAGCAACAACCCTGCGAGGTAGGCTAGGCTGAGAAGTCAGGACTAACCCAAGTCACCCCGTGAGCTTCATGGCTGAGTGAGGATGAGAACTCAGGTCTCTGGAGCTTTGAACCGCTGCATCACACAAGCTGTTTCTGAAGTCTTACAGGGTCTGGGTACAACTTCTTCTCCAGGAGACACGTTTCAGACTGCACTCTCCAACTTCGCATCCCTTACTCTGGAGGAAAAGCACATTGAAAACTTTGAGACTTCTGATTAAATAGGAGTTGGCTTGAGCTGAGCAAGGCACAGGTGATGTTTCAAAGTTTTTTCAATTTTTTGCTAGCATCACCTTGATGATCGATAGGGCCCTGGATAGCTTTTTGTTTTTAATACTGGTTGGTGGAGGTTTTAGCTCAAACTCTTGGCTTTCAAAAGAGCCTAGGATGACCTGTAGTTAAAATCCCTTTGTGTCTTTGCTTGGGGTACCAAGATGCAGCCCAAAACTATGCTTCTGCAAATTTGGGGACAGTCTGGCATCCCCAGGCATGACCTGGGTTATAGAAAGAAAACTGTAATGCTCAGGAGGCTGAAATGGGGCAGGCAGGCAAGTCTCCTTTTACTATCCTGATTTTGACCGTGTCCTGGAAGATCTAGATGGAGGGTCTATTTATGTGTAAATCACACAACAGTATGACAGCTAGGATGCCAGTCATTTGGATGAAGAGGTCTGTGGGCTGCTTATGCTATACTTCATTATCCATCTGTCTGTCCGTCTTTCACCATCAGTGCAAAAGGCACAATCCGAAGCAAGCCTACCTTGAGTCAGGTGAAGACTCCGCCCCTACCTGCCTACAAATGCATCCAGGCACACCGAAGTATTTTTACACTTCCATTTTCCACCTGCGAGAGCTTAAACGGAGTTTTGGGCTGTGTGTTCGCTGGGAGCGAGGCCACGTGATTTACTCCTGGGCTCAGGCTGCAAAAGTAATCGCGTGCGCCAAAAGAGGGTTCCAAAGCTTGAGAGCTGTTGGGGAGGTGTTCTAAAATCCAGGCTTTTTTTTGGGGGGGGGGGTGTCCCCTCAGTACACTTGGTCAAGAATGTGGTCCACTGAGCAGAAGAACATAAGGGCCTTATTATCATAAATTGGAGCATTACACCCAGAATCTGGCCCAGGTGTTTTGGACATGCTGGGAGCCACAGGTCTTTTTTCCTGTCTAAACATGCCCAGAATTGCATCTTAACTCACGACCTTAGACATGTCTGCTGGGAAGCCACCCCAACTGAGTTCGATGGGGCTAAGGGGGCACAGGACCGAAACTTGGAATGCAAGATCTGTTGAAGATGCAAAGCCTAGGTTCCACCTTAGCTTACCTTTGTGCGCATCTCTGAGGTGACCAAGAGGATCTGCAGCCAAGGACGTGTGTTTATATCTTCTCATGGGTTTCAGAAGTAATTTTCTGACAGTCTCTTTCACATTCTGGATCTGGCTGTCAAAAAGGCCCTTGAGAACGGGACTTTAGGAAACACAGAATTAATATTACACATGGAAATATTTGCAGAAATGATATTGTGGACAAAAATGTAGAAGTGATTAGTTTTCTTTTTTTGGGCAACGTGATAGAATTATACACTGTAGTGACTTTTTCCCCTACAAAAATAAATATGCTTTTACAGTTTGATTCCAACATACACCATACTGGTTATTAACAATGTTACTATTATTCAACAACAACTCCTTTGTTGTACGAAACGTATTTCCTAACCTCTGCTGAACCCAGCGGGACTTACATCCAGGTTAAGGAGAAACATTGCTGAATCTTTTCTTCTTTTAAAATCGTTGAAAAAGCTCGAACCCTGTAATCTGTGCACTTTAATTCGATTTAATTTGGATTTAAACCAGAAATCACTTTCAGGAATTGACAAATGTCACTTTTCTTTCGAGCAGCCCTCCTTAGAAGCCTTCGGGGCTGAGGGGTGCAGCCCCCCCCCCCATCAAAGCCTTTTAAAACTGGTCCACTGCACCAACCCTGCTCAAATTGTTTCTATTCATGAGAAAGCAGTGCCTGTCTGTCGGTGTTTGAATTAGGGATTAACTGTGCAGCGCTTCTGCCCCATTTTAGGGTCTGTCTCCCGAGCACCTCCGCACTCCCCGAAAGAATATTAGCTCAGTTTGGATCCACATGGGTCTGTCTGTCTGTCTGTCTGTCTGTCTGTCTGTCTGTCTGTCTGTCTGTCTTTCTTTCTTTCTTTCTTTCTTTCTTTCTTTCTTTCTTTCTTTCTTTCTTTGCAGTAAGTCCATTTAGAAGCCCGTTCTGTGGACTTCATGCAGGCAGAATAAATCTTATTTTTCTGCTTTCACACAATTCTAGACTCCGGGTGTGGGCAGCAGTCCCTAGATGCACGCGTGCGTCCTTTCAGAGGATGGTAGCTGGACCAGCGCGGTGGCGCCCAAGACCTTCTTGCTCATGAGCTCAGACTTCTGCCCCAAAGGTCTGTTTTGATCCCCCCACTGCCTTTTGATTGGTCTCACTGGATAATAACAGCAATGACCATTATGATAGGATTCATTACATAATAACAATCACTCCTAAAAATAATAATATTCATCTTGTTGGGAATTAAGCAGGCAACAAATTTTGCTCAGTAAACTCTGACAGAATCCTGCCCGAGTTAAAAATTTCGGGATGGGCCGGGTGGGGAATTTTCTTTCTGGGGGGGAGGGGGTCTTTAAAATAAGATTTTGGTTTTGATAGGGGGCTGTCTCGGGGAGATTTGTGGAGCTCTGCGGGGTGTTTCCAGCGGGTCCTATTTCAAGCACACCCCGTTGGCATCCAATTCGTTGCCCTGACCTAGGAATTTCAATAGGTCTACTCTAAGTATGGCTACAACTTGGACTCAACTGAAGAGTTACTCAGTTTCTTGGCTTTCACTAGATCCAGAGAGGAAGAGCGCGCGGCGAAAAGGAAGCGACGTCGTTTAAGCCTCGCCGAGGAAGGGCCCTGCGGTCGACGGGATGTAAGGTTGCTACCGCAGCTGCTAAGCCTGATAAGCGAGGCGAAAATAATTAGCAGGCGGAGCGGGGCAGGCGAGGCGCGGAGGTGGCACCAACCACGTCTACTCGGAAGGAAGGTCTGTGGCACCCCGTGGCAGCTACTCCCAGGTAGGGTACCCTTTCCTGGGGCGGGAATCTCGATCGGAAATCGAAGCGGGTGTGAACGGCAGCGGGCGGCAATCTTATGCCGCCTTCCCGGGGAGTAAGCTGGATTGCGGGGGAGGGGGGCGGTGTGCGGAGACGCGCAGGATGCGCGCCCGGGAGCTCTTCGCGGGGCCACGGGTTGCTCTCCTCTTCTCCAGACGAAGCGGGCAGAGAATCCCCCGAAGGCGTCCCGGGACCTCGATTTGCACGCCTTGGCGAGCACGGGGCTGCTGGAACAACCGGCGGTTGCGGCAGGACGTTCAGCGCCTTCGCGAACGCGACAGGAGAAGACGCGGCCCGGCCCTGGCTAGGAGGCGCTTCTCGTCCGTCCGTGGACCGGGTTGATAACCTGCTGCTCGCGGGAAGTCCAGACAGGCAGGCGCTCCGGAGGGCGCTCGGCACGTCGCCGGCGCGCGTTCCTTTCTCCGCAGCCTCAGCAGACTTCTCCGAGGAAACCGCGACTGCGCGGCGAGGCTGCGACCCTGCCGCGCCATTCTGGGGGGGCAGGTCTCCTCGGGAGCAGCCGCTGGGGTGGAGCAGGCCCGGGGAGGCTGCGACGGCGCTCGGGCGTTCTCCGAGCCCGGCCCGGGGAGGCGCAGCCCCTCTGCCCGGCTCCCTCTCCGTGGCGCACCGCTGTCTCGGCCAGCCGGAGCGAAGTGTCCGCAGCCCGGTCGATTTGGGGGAGATAATGCAAATACTCCGCGGAGGAGAATTAAATGCCCTGTCCAGCGGCAGCTAAGCCCTTCGAAGTCCGGCTAATTTCAGTGGGATGCTATTACTTCGGCGCTCATTTTCATTACTATTAAGGTATTAGAAATACCTGATGCAGCCTTAGCTAAGCAGTTTGAAGTCCTGCTGATTTCAGTGAAATCGGATTCGCATCGATGATAATGATGTTACTGTTGTCATTAATAAATACTTTATCCAGTCAATTTGAAATCGTGCTGATTTCAGTGGGTTAATTAATATTTGCGGTTGTAGGAGTATTAATAAATTCCTGCTGCGGCTATAGTAAAGCAACTTGTTGATTTCAGAGGGATAATAGTCATATAGATGCTAATATTGCGATTATTAATATTGTTAATGCTAATAATCAGAAATATCGAATCCAGCCATCGTTAATGTCTTCTCGATTTCAGTGGGAGGAGAAAACACGTGTGATTTACGTCCTTCTCCTTGGAAAACCACTGGATTTTAACCGTTGGAATAAAGGAAGGAGGGAAGACAAGAGAAACGAAACGACAAAGACGAAAGCAAATTATGCTCAGGGCAGTTTCGACCAGAGCCGACGATTAAACAATATAAAATTAAAATTAAGATGAAAGTTGTTTCGATCGCTGCATCTTCTGTACAGTCCGCTCCGCCGCGCAGATCCACGCAGGGCACGAAATGCCCAGGTTAAAACCTTGCACTTTTGAGAAGCTGCGCCAGGTTTCAGTCGGACGAGGCGCCCCGCTCGGTCTTGCGCGCTCGCCCTGCCCGCCTGGCATCTCCGGCGGCGCCGGCTTGGTGCGGGCCACCTGCGGGGCCCCCGCGCCCCCGGCCCCTGGGAAGGGCGTCACCAAACGGGCGTGACGCCGGATTTCGGCCTCTCGAGCAGAAAGGCGAAGCTGCGGGAGGGGAGGGGAGGCCCCCGAGCTCCCCCCTCGCCACCCCGTGCCCTTGCCGCTCTCCTGGCCTGCTGGCTGCTGTCTCTCCCAGCGAGTCCCGCTGCTCCACTTCGGGGACCTCCTCCGAGAAGGCCCTTGGAAAGGTGCGGGGGGGAGGAAGAGGAGGAGGAGGATTGCTGGCTGGGGTTGGCGACACCGACTGGATTTGCTCCCCCCCCCCGTCCCACCCGCACGCCAAATTCAAAGCATGGCCCAGTGCGCTCGGAGGCGGGCAGGGTCAGGCTGGGCGCCTCGGCTGGAACCCCGGGGAACCCTCCTGGCCCGCCTCAAAAGAATTGGGGTGGCCCCTGAAAACCCCTTTAGTTGTAGGAACAAGCCTAGGGATGTTCTGGGGAAGGAACCGCTTTGCTGCTCTTCTCTTCTCGCCCCCCCAATCCCATTTTTTTCACAGCAGGTCTTTCTAATTCTCTCTTTTCCCCCTTGCGGGGCCAAAAGTATTTTGTGTATTCCCTTGCCATATCCGGATTCCCTGTATGGAGGGCAAGGCGGCTCAAACACCCTGCTCTTTTGCACAACCTCTCTGGGGTTCTGAGAAACAGAGCCCGGACCCACTAGAACCCGCATCTCCTGGGTGCTGGCCAGCACTCTCTAACCACTCCACCACACTGTCTCACTAGAGGATTATTTTGCTCAGCCGGGATGCTGTTTCAGCACATATGAGCAGTTTGATTCCTTGGGCAATCAGAGGAATTTGTGCATCAGGGGAGTTGGGGGGCGGGAGAGACGATATCCGCCTGTCGCCCACCCACTCTCCTCTTAAAGCATGTTCTTGTCACACCCCCAGCCTCGGGCTGTGGAGGCACTGCTCCCAAAGCTTCCACGTCGGGGTTTGCTTGGCAACACCAGTGGAATTCCCTGCCTCATGACAGTGGCTCACATCCTGGCCTAAATCCTTGTACTTTTCACTGCAGACCAAAGGGTCCTGTCTGATCTTTTATATTTCCCCTGTCTGAGGGTCAGGGTGGAACTGACAGGGGCCGAATCCATTTCTGAAGCACAAGTAACAGGGCCAGTGGAAGGAGCTTCCTTGTCCCCAGGGCAGCCCCTCCAGGACCCTGAAGATGCTGATCACAGGACCCAAGTGAATGGGCCAGGCTGTGGGGCAGGGGGAAGGGGCTCACAAAGCAGGGCAAGCCGATCTTGGCTGTTTAATCTCCCCCCACCGCACCTGCACCTGCCCCATTTTTCGAGAGGATGGCTAATCAGGAACCCAGTGCCAACTTTGCTTCCTGATTGTTTGCTCCCTCACTGCTTGGCTGGGACTTCAGAAACCCCCAAGCAATCAAGGGGGCAACAAGCATGTAAGACAGCAAAGGCCTGGCTGAGCCACGCTTTTTTAAGGGCACTCCCCAGCTCCAAACCTGGCTGGTTGTGTGCACACAGCAGCTAAAAATGTGCTACTGCTTCAGACTGTCTCATGAGGTTGATGCATGAGTGCTGAGAATAAACACGGAACACGTTTGGGAGGGTGGGGGAGTATCTCATCGTGGAAAGAAACCCAAGGCCTACCAGTGTTGCAGGGCTGCAGCTGAAAGCTTGACTGCCTGATATGGCTGTGCCACCAGCAGGAGGCTGGGAGGAGGCATGATGGAGCTTCCAGGCTCAGGGGCATCCTACCTTAAGATGACACTTGATCCAGATTCTTTCCCATGGTGCCAAGGAGATGCTTTGCAGAAGCTGGCAATCAGGCCAGGAAGGGGGTTGCCCTTCTCCACCACACTCTTCTGTGCAGCTACTGGTATCCAGTGAGGTACCTTCAGATAGAAAAGAATTTCCCTTCAGGTGCCTAATTATGCAGAATACTGGATCTTTGCTCTGGTCCAGCAGAACAGCATGCATATTCCTCCCCTCCTCTTTTTACTTCTTTTAACAGCATGCCTTTTTTCTCCCTTCGTGTCTTATCTTGCTTTGGAATCTTCATCTGCCAGATTTCTTGGCCTGGGATCCGTTGAAACAGTAGCAGCAAACCACTTGTCAGATGCATCATTTCTGGAATGCTGATTGGGAAAAAGCAGGAGAAATTACCAGATGCAAAAGACTGATCGTAGCCTTTCGTTATTATATTGGGGTAATCTTCTCTAAAAGCAAACCGGGTGCATCTTTAATAAAATCCTCATTGCTCAAGCTTTTAAGCTTTCTTCTTCAAATGAAATGAAGTTTGTATGGAGAAAGAAAGAGGGCAGGGGGAGGCTGTATTCACGAATACCTCTCTTATCCTAATCAGTTTTCTTTTTGCATTATTACTGTTGTTATTACTATTTTGTTGTTATTATTTCATCATCACTGCACACAAGGTTTTTCAAAGTATGAAAGGGGACATCACCGTGCCAAGCCTAAAATTAGATACAGAAAAGGCAACAGAGACCAGAGAGGAAAACAGAGGCCAAAAGAAACAGCAGGAACTGTTCCCACCCTTTGGATGATTTAAGAGAGCAGAATTCTATGCGCTGTCCAAATGGTGGCATATTCAGTTATTTTGCAGAATTTATTTGGCACAATCATTGTCTTCCTTTGCAGATCTTGGAGAGGAAACAAAATTTTGCCCAAGGGCATAAATCTTCACCTCCTGCCCCTGGAAATTTTATGCAGATGCCTCTCTGACTCCTGAAATCCCATCAGACACTGCTGGGTGCTTTCAAGCACATATTTGCAAGCTTGAGGGCTAGAATCTTGAGGGTGGGGAAAGGAAAAGAAAATCAAAGAAAAAGTGCGATTATTAGAAAGCATGTTCCCACACAGACTTTCCTCTGAAATTCCCTTCCAAAACCTGGAGTCAAAAGAACCCAAGATGCAGCATCCGTGTGCAGGTCTTTGGCCTTGGAGATGTTTTGAGTTTCTCTGCAAATGACACAGACCGGTAGAGATCTCTGCTTATCTGCTCTTCTCCTTCACTGAAAGCAACATGAAGCCCATCACCTCCTGCCACCTCTCCATCTTTCCAGACTCACTGGCCTGACCTATTTGCCACTGTTAAATAGATCACTCCCCACCCGCCTCTCCTGTGGCTGATTACTGTTTAATGCTGAAGCCACGCTCTCAGTCCCAGCCATAGCAGGAGTAAAGCAGGCAGGTGGAGGTGTATTAATTTGGCCACCCTGCCCAAGCTGCCACAGTGGAGCCTTGTAAACGCTCCGGCTCTACCACCTGTCCATACAGAGCTTTCTTTTCATTTCCATTCCCAACGCATCTTCCTTTCCCTTGCTATTCCCCCCTTTACTGATTTTGTGCTTTTCTCCCAGACCTCACGGACACCTGGAACAGAATGAGGTGGTACAACCCTAACTCAGAGTGGATTGTACCATTTCAGGTGACAGGGGAGGCTCCTGTTTTATCACACCCCCCCCCCCCACACACACACACACAGGTAAAACAATGAACAATCCTCCCTGAACTTTTAAAGCTAGAAGGTTGGTTCAGAACCTGGCATAGCTGTGTGTGTGGATGGAAGGGGGCTGCATTAAAACGAAATGGGGAAATGTTCAACAAGGTGACACAGCCCTGCAGCATGGAGTGGTACGGGCCACACTACCCCTGTTGGAATCTACCATCCCATTCTGCCCACATCTCTAGGGTGGCCACTGAATGCCAAAAGAAAGGACATAAAACAGCAAAATGGTGCAAATGGACAGGAAAGAGTTTTGCACAAAATGTGGATATGCTGGTTTAGAAGTTCAGGTGCAAATTTAGAAACCATGGCTATGATTTAAATCGAAATAAAATCATCTTGCTGTAGCCAAACACTGGCACAGCAACTTTGAGGCCCCTGAGCTAGGTTTATTTATCTTTAAACAGGACTTGGATGGGCCGCTCTTCAAATACCAATGATCAGAAGAACATCAATCCAGATCCATGTGTGATTTTTAGAAGCTCCTAACGGACCTCAGTTCTCGCATTGAAAACTAATTCCTTGAAAGCTCAAACTGTGCTCACAGGTACTCTGCTCTTTAATTCCAAGTCAGCCATGCCTCCTAGAGGTCATTGGACTCCAACTCCCATTGTCTTTGACAATTGGTCATGCTGGTTCAGGCTGATGGGAATGCAAGTCTAAAACATTTGAAGGTGCCAGCAAGGAAGGCTGTGTGAGTGTGTCTGTTTTGCAGCTGACTCGGGTTGGTGGATTTGGAGATGCCAGTAAGAAGAGGAAGAGGAAGAAGAGGAAGATGTCGTGGAAGCAACAGCACTAAATCCAGCGAGCCTTATGGGTGTCTGCGGAAGTATCAATTTTCCTTTCTGTCTGGGTTTCTCAGGAAAGTCCTTCAGCTTTGTATCCTACACTCTGTTTTAACTGAGCATCATCTGCCGTTGATACAGTGGAAAAAATCGGGTCCATCTCCCAGCTGGAATGTGTCTTTCTGAAATATAGCCACCTCGGGGGAAAATAAATTTGAAATATGAATGACAATTCTTCTATGAAAGACAGATGTGAACTGTTACAAATGTTTATAACATGGCTTAACATTAACAAAACACATATTAACAAAGAGAGTTTTGCATGGGATTGATTGGCATGTGGGATTAATTACAACATTTTCACCTCTTGAACTGTCATCTTAAGCTTGCCAAGATTTAGAGCAGCAAACCAGTAAGAAATTGTTTATGTGTTTAAGAATGGCACAGGAGTCAGTTGAGGAGGGGTGGTGGGAAGGGGACAGGCTGTTCCCCCCCCCCACTGCTTCGGGGGAGGCCACAGCACCTCCCCATTTTAATCCCACATTAAAGGCATTATCTGGAGCATACAAGATAACGGGCCAGTGAACACAGCCATGGTGAAAGCTGCTCTTCTCTAAGAAACTAGCATTTAAGAGATGTATCAGATTCACAAAAGGCCATTGTTTTTAACACAAAGCCTTGGCTGAAGGGTCAGTATCCAAGGCCTTCCTCTGGTTGCCACGTCCAGGGAGGTTTCGTCGGTGCAACATGGAAGAGGACCGCCTCAGTGGTGGCGCCCAGTTATGGAACAAGCTCTCCAAGGAGACCCGCCGGGTCCCAACTCTGCTGTAAAACTGCCTTCTTATGGGGAGGGCGTCAGCTACTCTGTATTGAACATGGGGGGTATGCTAGTCACCTTAATGTGTCTGGTTGTATTAACCAATCCTCGTTTGGTTTTAAGTACCTGTGGTGAATTGCTCTGATGAGCATATTGTGACTTATTTGTGCTTCCTACTGTACTTGATTGCTTTTCCTGAATTACTGTGAAGTATCCAGAGGGTTTTGGCTATTGGCTGGGGCAGAAATAAAATAATAATAATTGGGCAGAAATGCAACACAACCGTACCATCATCACCTCCATACAGAGCAGCCTTCTGCAATCTGATACTTTCCAGATGCTTTAAATATCAACTGCCATCAGCCGCAGCAGGACCAGAGGTCAGGAATGCTGGGAATTGAAGTCCAATGCTCCTGGTGGACTGTGGAAGGTTGGTCTAAGCAAGCTTTGGGTGGGGAGGAGCAGAATCAGCGGAGGCGGTGAAGGGAAGAGCAGAGGGGAGAGGCAAAGTCACATTTAGCCACGTGTGGTCCGGTTCATTAGTGTGTGTGATGTGGGGGGGGGGGGGCGCAGCCAAGCCACCAAGCAAGCCCCAGGGGCGGGATGCCCCCCATGACCCAATGATGGGAACAACCAAGAACGCCTCTTTATTCCCATTGGACAGAGCAGGCCAGATGGTACCTTCTGGTGGATAGAAGGGCTTTTTGGTTGGAGTGGCACCAGCCAAAGCCACCTGGGGGCCCATGCGGACTGGGACTTGGGCAGTCTGGGTTCTAGTCCCCCCCACCCCCGCCATCAAGTTCACAGGGCATCTTAGGCCAGTCCCAGCCTATTAGCCTAACCTACCTCACAGGGCTGTTGTTGTGAGGATAAAACAGAAAGGAGGAAAACTTGGTGAGCCACCTTGGGTTCCCTGCAAGGGGAAGAAAGTCAAAGGAATAAAAACAACAACATTCTCTTCAGCCTTTGTATGTGCCACCTGCTTCGGCTTTATAGACGGATCCTCTGGCCAGTGGCGTTACCTGTTTATTGATTTGTTTGGGATCCATCCTTGCCGCAAGCAGCTCAATACACACAGGTCATTGTTCCCCATTTTAATCCTGGCAACGTCCCTGTGAAGTAGGTTCGCTGAGAGAAAGGTCTGAGGTCAGCGAGTGAGACTGGCTGGGGCTGGAACCCTGGTTTCCCCAGCCCTAACGCAACACACCTGACCTGGTTCCCTTCAGATGGACTTCAACACCCATCATTCCATCTTGTCCCAATCAGGTAGGGGTTGTAGTCCACATACCTGGAGGTCCCCAGACTGGGAAAGGTTATTCTTTACACTTCTGCAGGCAGACGGATTCCCTTTCAGCTGAGAAAACTATTTTTTAAATAATGTGGTGGGAAGCCACCAAAACAAATGGAAACAGCTGGCTCTGGAACAGAGAATGCAGAAAAAGGTGGCTGTAGGTGAGGAAGCGGGTGGGCCTGATGCGTCAGGAAATCTTGCTCCAGGCCCCAGTGAAATGAATGGGAACTACAAAAAGGCTGGAAGAAAAACTGCTCCAGATTTGGGGCCAGCGTAAGACAGGTGAGTTCACAATCCTTCATATGATGAAATTCAGCAGGTTTTCTTCTGTGTAACCAAGCGTTGTATTGCACCATCAAGGATACTTTCTCTGTAAAGGATTCCAATTGGGAGAATGAGTCCTTCCTAAATGTGCAAAGAGGTACAGTAAAACCTTGGATTGCGAGTAACTTGGTCTGCGAGTGTTTTGCAAGATGAGCAAATTTTTTTCTAAATTTTAACTTGATAAATGAGTGATGTCTTGCATCATGTCACAACTGAGCACTGGTTCTTCTCTCTCTTGCTGCGGATGTGAGTACAGCATCATCTCCCCCCAGAGCGCACCCACGATTGCGCCCGCCTCCCCCCAAGTGCGCCCGCAATCACGTCCCCCCCCGAGCACGCCCACTTCAAATTTTTGTGATTTTTTTTAAAAAAAAGTTACAGAACAGATTAACCTTATTTACATTGAACCTTATGGGGAAATTCGCTTTGATATACAAGTGCTTTGGATTACAAGCATGTTTCCGGAACGAATTATACTTGCAATCCAAGGTTTTACTGTCCTTCTAGAAGTGGTTAAGAGTAATCCTTACCAGCTGAGCATGGAGCCCTTCCTTGCCTTTCCAGAGGTGCCACCGTTCCAGTTGGAAGGACAGCAGCGCTGCTGACCAGCTTCCTGCAACAGGCAGAATATTTATGAACATTCCATGACATCACCTCATCTTTGCCTTCAGGGAGCTGGAAGCTTTGCAAACCCGTGACACGTGGCTTTGCAGAGGCAATGGACTTGCTGACCAGGGGGTGTTTTTGTTTTTCCAGTGGTACAAATATTGCAATTTAAGAGCTGAGTAAATGTGATGTTCCTCCAACCAAAGCACAAACCTGAGGGGAAACATCTGGACCTCATAAATATGTATAAACTGTGGAATTTCTGGGGAAACAAACTTCCATCTTGAAAGCCTTTGAAAAGAGCAAGCGACAAACAAACAAGAAGCAAAGCTAAAGAGAAGCTGCAGCAAGGTTTTGAGGGATGCCGTGTGGAATGGAGCTGGAAGGGATGGTGGAGACCTGTTTGTCCAGCCTCTGGTTCCAAGAGGCCTGTTGCTTCTTCCCACATGTGGGGTTGCCCAGTGAGGCCCGAGGAACGTGGGACTCTGCCCATAGGCCACTCCCCCTCAAGCCCCGCCCCTGGAATCCCTCCAACCAGAGATAAAGGGATCAACAGATCCCTTTGTTGATCTGAATCTGAGGAGAAGGGGATGCTGCTGGACTTGACTGGGCTGGTAAGTCTTTCTCTGCATGAGGAAATCAAAGGAGAAATGGGTGTCAATGTCCCAGGAAGGAGCAGGGTTTTGGGGTGCACAGCCCTGCCCCACCCATCATCTGATCTGCAAGCTTGGCCTGCCTGGGGGATGCAATTCAGCAGTCTCAAAAGGTTGCCACCCCCTCCCTGATCCAAGCAGGAAGCTGGGGTGGAAACGTATTCGGGAGTTCATAGGGGCTTTGAGCAGTGCCATCATTTTCTCCTGTCTGTCTGCTTAAAGAAATGGATAGGATGGGCCTCTGAGCATGTGCTGTTCCCTTACCACAGAGCAGCTGTAGCACAACTGCACAAACTCGGAATTAAGGATCGGGTCTTCTTTCCAGCGTGGTTCATTGGGCTCTGTAATAGTGCTGCTCTCTCTTGCGTGGTCATCTTTGAACTGAAACACTGTTCTTCCAGCCTCCCAAGTTGATAGTGTTCTGTACCACTGCTGAAAATAATAAAAATAAATACTTTTGAATCTTTGGACGCATATTTCAAATCCTGGCGGGCCTCCTGTATCACTTCTAAATCTTGTGCCAGTATAGCAACGTAACCTCACAACATCTGGGCATCGTTTGAGCATGGGAGCCTGTGTGGAACCAACGGCAGGGACGGATCCGTTCTGAACTGCATGTTGCACTGGCTGGTGTGCTGGGATCGAGCAGCGTATGGACACATCCTGGTGCGCCAGATGGTGTGTACTGCAAGGTCCATCAGCCCCAGTGATGGGAGCGGCACTCTGACAACAGCCTGGAGGGCCATCCCAGCCCCGGACTGGATCGTCTCCAAGTTCCTTCCCAACTTTGTGATTCAATATAAATTCACGTTAGGTTATTGTCATGGTTTCCAGATATAAAAGGCACAATCCTAGAGCAGACAAGGAAACATGGAACCATCTCCACATTCCTCACACGACTATGTTCAAACCATGGGTGAAACACCCAACATTCACAACCCGACAACCAACCATGGGGTCCCTTTGTTGGCTGATTGTGATTATGAGGTACCAAGTCATGGCTTGCTAGCACACCTGGGTTTAGAAAACACAAACCGATGTTTCAAGAACAACCCAAAATTCAAAGACAACGTACACTCAGCTCGCCCTTGATTATGAGTTATCCTGCTATCAGAACCGGGCCAGTGGGTGGCGAGACGAGAGGGCCTTCTGCCCGCCTTTCAGGCAACTGGCTGAAAACAAACCCATCCCAGGCAAGCGAGTGCCCCTTCCACTTGGAACAATTAAATTACTGGGGTCAAGCAGGACACAGAAACGTTCGGCCATCTCTGTCCACTTGGAACGAATTTGTACATTAACAAGCTGCATTTGTTGGGCTTTTCTTAAGGAGCCACTGAAAACAGCCGTGCGCTCCTGCTTGGAGCCGAAATGAATCTCTGCTACTTAAAATCTTATTCATTCGTTCACTCATTCATTTAGAAACAGCCGATCCAGCGCCGTTTATAGTTCCCAGAGGAATTTCCCCTCCCCAAATACACTGGCTATTAAGAATCAACCTGGGAATAGGGCTGTTGATTTACTCCCTTTCAGATACTCTCCGCAATGCTTTCCCCCTTGCTCTCGGCCTGTCTTTTTTTCATTATTAATTTTGCAAATCTATGCCCCATTAATGCTGGGACTTATGTCTAGCATGGGTGTGAATGCTTGGAGACCAAATGAGAGAAGCGATTCTTAATCATCGGTTTAATCATCTATTTGATTCTTAATCACCTGCCTGGGCGGAGTGACCAAGGAAGGGTTCCCAGGGAGGTGGTAAACAGCTCAACAAAAGTGTTAACTCGGTGCACGGCTGATGTGCAACGCACCTTTGGCCAGGCCCAGAATGGCTTGTCTTATGTTCTTAAGCTCCACATTAGGCATAATTAAGAAAGGAATTTAAAATAAAACTGCCAAGATCAGACGATGCTTCTATGGTGCCACCAAACGTAGAAGATCATCAACAGTTCGGTTATTACCAGAGGTTTGTCAGGTGCCTTCATTGTTGAACTTTAGGTGCCTGACAAAAACGTTCTTTTCCAGTGTACCCATGGCACCACTTAAATTACTTCTGTATCAGTTTGCACCTGCTTTAATTGCTTAATTTTTTTCTGTTGCTTGATTATTTACATGTTATTTTATCTCGTGTATTTTAATTGTATCATTTTATTTATGTTTCTGATTGATAATTTTATTGTAATGGCCACCCAAAGAGCAGGATGCTGCTGGGCAGCCCTTTAAACAAATTCAATAAATAAATGCATGCATAGGTGGAGTTTGGTACCTGAAAAAGGACGTTGCAGAGTTGGAAAAGGTTCAGAAAAGAGCAACTAAAATGATGGGGTGGATGGACGTGCTTCTCCCTGAGGTTTCCACAACTGGGATGGTTTAATTTAGAGAGAAGGTGAGTCAAGGGAATGCCAGGATCTGGGCCGCTCTGGGGCACCATATGGTGATCAGAACTGGAATGGCTAACATAGTAATCGCAGGAATGGGCCAGGCCCTCCTGGACTTCTCAGCCTCCTGACAGGGATGGAGGACACGTCTCAGCAGTGGACCATCCACCTCGTATGCAGGTGGGTCCCAGCTTGGTCTCTCCCACCTCCAAGAAGGACCCCGCTGAAAACCCTGGAGATCCACTGTTGCTATCCAGTGTCAAGAGCACTGAGTTAAGGTCCTTGGAAGAAAATACTCAAGGCAAGGGGATGCCTTGGCTAGGAATGGAAAATAAATTGGTTCCATTTGTGCTTTAATGCAAGCAGTTATGATCCACTATGCAAACTGGAATGCTCTGTTCCAAAATTTGCATGGGTCCAAATTTTGAAGCAGAGAATCTAAGGTTTGTTGTTTTTTTAAGACGTCTTAAAAAGTGAACATGGGGCACGGGGGGAGCCAACAAAATACATTGTATTAGGAAAAAACAAAAACAAGACTTTCCCTATCAGGAGAAATGTGCCCACAGCTGCTTGTGAATTTCCATTTAAGTTCTTAGAAGCAACCTTCTCGAAATTTGAGGCAAACTGAACTGGAAGGTAAAAAAATCCCCAAGGTTCGAAATGAATCAAAGTGAAGACTGGAAAAAGAAGAAATGGAGAGAAATTGGCAGATCAGCACATCAACAGACCTGGGCAGCCATAAGTTGCATCAGAACCACCGTTTTAATTAAACTTTCATTCCCTCGACACAAGAAACTCCCCAGGTTCTTATTGGGCTGTGCTTTTAAAAAAGTTTTAGTTTACAAACTCATATACCAAAGCTGGGATTTTTATTTTCCTATGACAACTTCCATCAGCCCTAGACAGCATAGCCAATCATGAGGGATAATGGGAACTGTTGGCCAAATATTTCCCACCTTTGACATAGGGAGTCTAAAGCAAACCAAGAACCCTGCTTTCTTTTTCGGTGGTCCTGTTTTACTTCCAAACAGACTGGCAGTCGACCACCTGAGTTTGATATTAACAGGAGTAATGAGGACGATCAGTTCCATTTATTTATGTATTTACTATTGGAAATGAAACCCATATTGCATGAGATTCTCCCACAAAAGCCCAAATTAACTCTGAGGTCAGTTTCCCCCCTTGAAAGAGGCGAGGGGAGTGGTGCTCGCAGAGACACCCTTCTCCCAAGCAAAACCCTTCTCCAGTCCTTTGACCCAACTCGCAGAAGCATGGCCTTTCAGACTCCCTCGTCCTTCTCTGCTTCTTCCTTCCCCGCTCCACACAGCTGTTTGTTTTCCTTGGGAGCTTGGATTAACATTGGTCTTGACTTTTCCCCTCTTATTATTTAAAGGGTGAAATAATATTTTCTTTTGCTTGGGAAAAGGACAAAGTTCGGGTAAGGCACTTGGCCCTCCTTCAGCAAACTTCACTTCTTCTGGTGCTGCCTTTTCCCTCTGTACCATTTTCTGGATTAAAAAATCCAGCTTTGCACTGCAAAGGAAAAGGTGAGCCAAATTGTCAAGGGGGTGGAGCAGCTCCCCCGCGAGTGAAGGTGACAATACTGGGGCTCATTAGTCTGCTGGAAAGGTGGGGGGGGGGGTCTTTAAACATGTATGCTGTGGGAAAACTGGTGCAGGAGACATTTCCCCCATCTTTCATCATGCTAGAACCCCAGGGAGCGGTGCATGGAGCTGATGGGCAGAAGATTTGGGACCGATGAAGGGAAGGACTTCTCCTTGAAGGATGGAATGAGCTACCACGAGACGTAGAGATGGCCACCAATTTGGGTGGTCTTAAAGGGGACTAGAGAGTCGCTGGAGGAAAAGGCCCTCTAGGGCTGCTGGTGGTGATGTTGATGCGCCACCTCTAGGATCAGAGCTGGCTTGCCAAGGCCACTGGTCGCGGTCCTCTTGATGGGTTTTCTGTAGGCCAGGGGTCCGAAGTTCTTCACAGGCAGGGCTGTGTGAAGCTTACAAGTGGCTGGTAAGCTGTGGAGGAAGGAAACTCGGGACAGAGCTGGGGCAGACTGGCGTGGGGGCTTTGGGTGGCAGGTGTCCTGGTGTCGAGGTGCCAGAGCACACACCTGTGGGGGCAACACAGCTTGTCCAACCACCCTGAGCTAGCATGTTTTCCCCAGGGGCTCATCTCGTCTTCTTTTCTTCTCCCAACCAATTTTGCTCCACTGGAGTGGTAGGACCACATAGTCTAGCGGAGACTATGGACACACCTTATGCATGTTTTAGCAGAAAAGCACTCCTGAAATTCCCACCGTGCTCTAAGTCAGTGTGAGAGCTGGCTGGGCCTTGCAGAACATTTTTCTGAGCAAAGAACCTGCATAGGATTGGACCTTAATCGGAACAGACGTTTTTCCTATCCTAGCAGCATAGGAGAGCTGAATCAGCGCAGAGTGGCGGAAGAGCTGGAGGCCAATCTGGTGTTCACAGCAATTTTAATCTGTTCAAATGCAAGGGGTCTGTCAAAGCCCGACAAAACTTGGAAGCAAAAGAGGCCAAAAATGTTCCTCGTGTCGATATACTTGATTTATATCATGTCAGAATACACCAGATGGAGATGGGACAGTTGTTCGTGCTTTTTATTTTGTTTGAGCTGATTGCTAAGTCGAGAAGAGAGCCTGAGAAAAAAATGGCAGGTTTGTTTTTCTTGAAAATAAATTCATCATGATGATGTTAATGCTAATCAGATCCCCTCTTAGCACTACTGAACGAACATGCTTGTATATCTTCCTAGTTGTTGGATCTGTTACTCATTTAAGGGTTGCTTTGAAATGTTATCTTTCCAGCTTGTTTGCTGTTTCCTCTTTTTATTATTTTTTTTAAGAGCCTTCATCTGCTGGCCGATCTTCCTTGATCAGCTTCTCTCCCATGTGTTCCCCATTTAGACAAAAGAAACTTTTCACACATCACAGAAGGCCTGGTTCACACAGAAGCTCTCAAGAAGCGCGCTCTCTCTCTCTCTCTCTCTCTCTCTCTCTCTCTCTCTCTCTCTCTCTCTCTCTCTCTCTCTCTCTCTCTCGTGGGACTCAAAATACCAACTCGATATTGCCCAGTTCTTTCCCCAAACACAAACACTGCAAAGTTGAACCTTTTTCTGCCTGAAGACCAGGTCCCATCCTAGAGATGACCCAAGAACCCATGTTCCAGCAGAGGGCAGGATGGAAGGCAGAAGGGTTGGCTAAAAGATGCAAGAATATTTTCACTTAAAGTTCCTGCTGACCAAATGTTTGGAGAGGCCTTTCCTCCTTTTAGAATGGCATGGAGCGACCAAGCAAAGGTTGGAAAAGTTCTCAATGACGTGCTCAGGCAATAAAGGGGTGGAGATGGAGAAGAGGGCATGACCGCTGGGGGAACTGCAGAGGGCAAACCTGGAAGCCCAAGATGACTGGAACGAGGCTCTGGCCCTGCTGCAAGCACTCGGCCTTCTGGTGTGCAGCCGTTTTGGTTTCGGCTTCACCCCGCTTGCACCCATTCATCCCTGCAGCCAGGAGGCGGCCAGAGGGCTGGTGGGGTCAGGGGTCATGAAGCACAGTAAATTGGTTTTGGACTCCCAATCTTTTAACAATAGCACATTGGATTAATTAAACGAATAATTAACTCTTTCCAGTTGGGACCGTCAATTGCATGTTGACTTTTGCAAGTTGTTCCTAGACACTTGGAGAGTTTTCAGAGTTCTCCAGGAGCAGGAGCTGTAGTTGCTTTCCTGTCTGAAGGTGGTCCAGCTCCACCGTCTCCCGATCCCAATTTTGTTTCTTGGTGATGCTCGCGTGTGTCGGGGTCTCAAGGTCTGACTTTTCTCTCTCACAGTTCATCTCCCTTTCAAGGAAATTACAATGCACCAGGCATGTCATATTCATTTGATTTTATCTCTCTGAAAGATTGCTATGCCACCTTTCAATATAGTATTTTTCCCTAGGTGATATACACTCAGTAAAAAAGAATGCAAAGACACCCATATCAAAGAATAATCTTCTATGACACAGTGGAATAAACCACATCAAAACAGCAACACCAACATAAGTCCTAAAACCAGCTCAACTCACAAAGGACTAATTCAAAAGTGATTGCAAAGATCCCAGGACTTGAACCTCAGAGTCTTCTCCAAAATTTGTGAGGAGGAAACTCTTGGCAAAGTGTCACCTGATGGAGTACTTCCTGCATCCCTGCTCTGCCTTCTTACCTAACCATGAACAGGTAAGGCAATTTCCCCCCTTAGTGCCATACAATTGGTGCAAAGTTGGACATTCTGGGGCATTACGAGGCATTTAAAATGGTGCATCGTATCTGTCTATTACCTAGATCGTGGCTCCATTCATCAAATAAATGGGACACAATTATGTCTCGCCCTCTCTTTCCCCTCCTCCTTTCCTTCTGCTCTATAATGCAGACCTTTATTCCAAGGGACCTCCGGAGATCCTACCAGCAACTGGGGGCCATTCTCTTTCCAAAGAATATATATATACATAGCCAATCATCTATTAACAAGGATGAACTCTGTGCGCTTGTCCAGTGTTCTGTTTGGAATCGGATCAAGTCCCATCCCTAGTCTTGCACATTGAATAGATTTTAAGAGCTTATACATACACCCTCAAATGTGAAATTTAAACTGTGGGGGAAAAGAGGTTAAAAAGAGCAGTAGTGGTTATTTATAAATCATGCCCCAAAATGTTAAGAAAACACACTGCCTTTATTTGTTTATTTTTGGGGGGATTGAAGGATGGGGTACAAAGAGGAAGTGGGTGAGAGAGAGAGAGAGAATTAACATGCAGTAAAGACAGAGATGTATTAGAGAGCTTTTGGGCAATCAGGTGGGATAAAATGTATTTAATAAATAAAAATAAATGAGTGCCTGTGCACATTACAAGATCATTGAAAGCACCGTGTATTGAAATTCATGTCATTATTTCTTTTCTGCTCTGTGAACGTGAGGACGATGAGATGTTTCCTGCAACAGACTGAAATGCTAAATGCTTATCCACACACTCGACCATACTCAGCCTGAGAATAAATACCAAATACTCACCTGCAATGCTGTCAACCGAATCCTAAATCGCGGGCCAGCCAGCAAATATGAAATAAGATTCCAATATCAGATATGGTCCAGTGTTATGTACCATTGGGCATCATCTGCAAAGTATAATTGTGTTCCATTGCATTTACTTGGGCCTGGTCAAGTAAATAGCAACTCAATCCAATTTGCAGGCAGTTTATCAAATGCTGCCAGACTTGAATAGTCAAGTGAGAAAACCTGATGTCATAACATGGACGTATTCAATTTCTAAGTACCGGAAGCAAAAATGACAAAATGGAGGCTGTTTTACATTGGGCGCATCCTGAGAAGACAAGATTCCCTGGAGAAGACCAGCATGCTAGGGAAAGTTGAAGGCCAAAAGCCGTGAAGACCCAAGCTGAGCTGGATCATTCCATGAAGGAAGCTCTTGAGTTCAAAAGAGCTGAGCAAGACCATGGAGGGCAAGAGATTTTGCGTGCCATGCCATGCCATTCCTTCTGGTTCCTCTTGTCCCTTGCTACGCTTCCTCAATCTAAAAAGGACATGGAAGGAAGTTCTTGGACGGCACTGGAGAGGTTCTGGGATGCCACTGTTCCATGAAATACCTGAAAACTCCCCTGCATGAGGAATTGTGAGCACACAATAAAGGTCTCACACCCAAGAGGTCCTTTACCTTGAAAAAAGCCAGAGTCACCATTTCTGACCCTCTGTATTTACTCTCTGCTGAGTTTGGCTGGCAAGCTGCAGATTCTTTCAGCTCTGTTGTGGCATTTCAGCCACTCCAGAGAGCAAAAGGTAAGTTGCACCCCTGATTTAAATGAGCGTTGCTTCGAATGCACATCAAGACAGACCCATGGACACCCTGCAACCTCCTTGCAAATTTGCACCTTCCCCTTGTGGAGATATGACTCCAGAGAATGCATCTGCTTCAAGTTGGGATTTTAGCAGTGTCCCGGAAGAGAAAAGTTGGGAGAAGTGTGTGCTTTGAAATGCAACCTCCAGTTCCTATAACCTGGCCACAAATTAGAGGAACCCCCCCCGCGCACACGCACACACAAGCACACCCCTCCTGCCCATGGGAACCTGCCTGCAACTCAGTTGTGTAAACTGGGATTGATCCCCGTCCAAGAACTGCTCTCGGTGAAGTCTCCTTCTTTGCACTCCTGACATTTTTGGAAGGGAAGCCATGGCAGCTGCCGATCCCCTTTGATCCGTGTGAAAATAGCAATTTTCTGTGAAAAGGTTCGAACCCTCCAGGGACGATCAGAGTCTCTGCCCATTCCTGTTCATTTCTGCCATTGCTTTCTCTTGCTCAGATGAGAGTGAAGAGGCAGCCTCCAGGCAAAGAGTTTGTCTTTGAAGGAGTCATGCATTTTTCTCACCTTCCTACCAAAAAAATAAAAATAAATAAAAAAATTCAGACAGAACTTAGGTGAGTGAGTTAAGACCCTACAGAAATCAATGCAGGGCTATTGGAAGGGGTGGAGAGCTTTAATCTTTGAAAGAGAAGAAAATGCAACTCCAGATTAAGACATTTTGTTGCCCTGGGTATTTGCTGGTACCCGCACTGATTCTTAAAAGTTCTCTTCCAGTCCAACCTGCCCTCCCTCCAAAACCCAAACATAACGTCCAACTTAAAACATCCAAACCCAAGATCAACAAAAATTGCTTCTTGGAGGTTTGGTGCTGATGTTGGGTTCTTTGTTTTTGAAAGATTATAAAAATCAAATAAAATTATGCATATTTTAAAAACTCCTTCCCACCAAAGATTTTTGAAATTATAAAATAGACAACTAAAATCAACCTAAGGAATACAAGAGGACCTGGTAAGAGAAAAGCACTAAACATGTATGAAAACTATTCAAGTTTTAGTTGGATAGCTGAAGGAATCGGGGGGGGGGGGGGATTCCCACTTGGAAGGGTTGGGCACCATTACCAAGAAGGCCATGCTCTCCCTTGCCAATGCCTGTGGCAGAATTTGGAGCAGGACATTTGGGAAGAAACCTGTGAAAAATAGGATCCTTCCAGGTGCGATCCTATACATATTTACCAGGAGAAAAGGCCTACATCTCCCAGCATGCCATAGTCGCATTTGTGGTACTGAGTTATGGTCAATATTTCTTTTGTTTTTTCATTCAGGATCCTGGTTTTAAGCACCTGCCTGGCAGGCAGGTGCGACACAGTCCTCTCCATGCTGGAAAGGACTGTACCGGTTGGCTTTACCTGGTGCACATGGGGCAGAGTCTCATTTTGTGGCCAGCATTTCCCCAAATTGGCACGTTTCCTTACAAAGGGGTTCAAGAAAACGCGAGATGTTTAAGCACTGAAGGCGGGAAGAAGAGAAATCTGTCCAGCTGCATCACAGAGGCATCCGTCTGGCCACTAAAAGTTGGCCAGAAGCCAACTGGTTTGATCCGGCGTGGCTTTTGGACATGGTTGCACCGCTGTCAAATTACTTGAGGAGGCGCAGATGCCAACAGATGTTCATAAATTGCCAGGATTACCCACAGGAAAAGGGTGTGTCTGACAGGCGGAGCATTAATTCAGTTGGGCAGCAAGGACCCTGCTTAGTGTTGCTCACAGATCACCAATGGGACACCTGCCCCCTGCTCCCGCTCCGACAAGATGCAATGCGTATCTTTCCCTGCCAGATCTGCCCATCTGATTCCCATCTGTCTCCCGCCATGAGCAAAGTTCAAGTTTTCCTTTTGCCATAAGCTTTGTTTCATTTCCCCTTTCCAGGGGTGGCAAAAGCCTCATTTTGCAGACCTCTTTGCTGCTCTGTGCAAGGAGGAGAGAATAAGAACGTCCACTCAGAAGATGTGAAGAAAAAAGGAGGATGTGGGGAAACATATGAAAATTATTTTAAGAAGGAAGGAAGGAAGGAAGGAAGGAAGGAAGGAAGGAAGGAAGGAAACTTGCCCCCTCCCATATTTTGACCTCTGGGGGTGGACAGGTGAGCAATAATTTTGTTTGTCTGAGAGTACAAAGAGAAGCAAAAGAAGAGAACATGATACTGGCTGCAGAATTCAGATCCTCAGCTTGTCTTTAACAACAAGCTTCTAGCCCTTAGGGATGCCAAATGCCTGCTGCATTTCTAAAAAATGGGGAGGAGGAGCTGAATTACTATACCAGGAAGAGCCAAAGTGTGCCATCGTCGATCCTGCATATACGGTTGCAATGGCATCTTTGCAATTCTGTCCATGCGTTTCTTTCCATGCACATATGACGAAAATGCATCGACCCATCCGTGGACCGGAGGTTTAACTTCAGTTGTGGTCTGAGCTGAATGCTGAAGGATCAGAGAGAGGTGGAACGTTCCTTTGAAGGGATTCAAGATATACTTAATTTGGTTGAAATCCCATTTCTGGTCATAGGAAGCTGGCTTGAGTCGTAGCCTCTGGAACTGGCTTCAGTAGGGGGGTCCCTCTGGGCCCCAGCTTACCCACATGCACCGCTCTTGGTGCCCACATGTTGGATGGACTCTACCACAAGACAGGTGGGTTTAAAGGTTCAAACGTTATCAATGCCCAAACTCCAAGAGCATTTATTAGAGCCACATCAAGGCCCGATGGCCTTCATTTTGCGAGCAAAACCCCCACAGATAATGGCCTTGGCAGTAACTGACGTCTCCCATCATTCGTCTAGAGAAGGGCTACTTCTGCTGTGAGAAAGACACTGTTTGCTTCGCTGAAGCGCTTCGGTCCCAGGAAAGGGGGCAGGAGCCTGTTTGTAGCAAAACATCCTGAAACAGGGAGAGAAGATCTTTATATTATAAAACCCATGGCAAGAGGTGTTGCCTTTTATCCTGTGCCGGGGGCAATGAATTGATACATCGCCCACCCCGGCAGCTTGGGTGGCTGCCAGAGCTTCCCCAGCTCATTCAGGGACCAGTATGGTCAAAGAAAAGGGGAACATTGTTGTTGTTAGTCACAAAGCCGGGTCCGACCCATCGCGACCCCACGGACAACCTTCCTCCAGGCCTTCCTGTCCTCCACCATCCCCCAGAGTTCCCCTAAGCACACGCCGACTGCCCCAGTGACTCCATCCAGCCACCTCATCCTCTGCCGTCCCCTTCTTTTGCCATCTATTCTTCCCAGCGTAAGGCTCACTTGTGTATATACGACACCCGTATTTCATCACTGGATTTGTTTTTCAGTGCCAGGCGAAGACCTTTTTATTCAAACGTTATTTTAATTGTTAATATTATTTATTTATTTTATTCTTTGGCCAGAGCGACTTGATTTGTATTGTTAATTTATATTGTTTTATTGGATTCTATTTATTTATGGTTGTGAGCCGCCCCGAGGCTTCGGCGAATGGGGTGGCATAGAAGTCCCCTAAATAAATAAATAAATAAATAAAATATTGGACTCTTCCTATGTCTCTTTGAGTCTAAAGGGAGGCGCTTGGCTGGACCAGGGCCCAGGATTCAAAGAGCCCACCAAGCTGCCTGCCGCTCCTGGTTTTTAACTTATGGCTGGGTTGTTTTAGGGTGTAGTTTAGCTGAGCAGCCAAGGTCAGTCGTCAGCCAAGCAGAAACCCAGAAATGTTTTCAGCCTTAGCAGGCACTGGGAGGGGCAAAGGAGAACACATGCTCTGTATGCCAGAGATTTCCAGTTTGATCTCCAGCACCTCCAGGTAGGGCTGGGAAAGACCCCCATTTTGAAATGCTGGACAGCAGCTGCCAGTCAGTGCAGGCCACACTGAGCTGGGTGGAGCAGTGGTCCAATGTGGTTTAAAGAAGCTTCTGGCGACAGGTGGATGTGGATGGAACCTGTCACTGACCAGCTGTTTGCGGACTGGGAAAGGAAGGGAAGGGGTTGGGGAGAGACATTCCAAGGTTAGAGGCTGGGGGTGGGAAGAGAGAGTGAGGAAACAAGGACTGGATAGTCCAGGATGCAATGCCTCCCTTTCCCAGCCTCTAGCCAGGCTATGTCTTCCCACCACCACACTTTTCTGATCAGCCAGGCTTCCAGGGCAGCCATTTTGTGACCATCTTGGCTGCCATTTTGTGGTGGGGAGAAATTTCCAGAGCAGTTTCTTCAATTCCCCGATGCATGAGCCAGCCCCCAAAGTCAGGAACCGCTGACTACAGACTTTTGCATAAAAAGGGAAACAAGCCCAACAATCACCATGCCTCATTTGACTTTTTAATTTAAAGCAGGATCACTCAAATGGAAGACCTGCTTGCAGGATCCCAAGACCAGGATAGGCTGATGGCCTCTTGGCCTAAAAGGATCATTTTATTTATTTATTTATTTATTTATTTATTTAGGAAGCTTCTATGCTGCCCCATTCGCCGAAGCCTCGGGGCGACTCACATCATGGCAGAAAGCAGGTGATGGTGCGACCCCTTCTTTACCTGAACTCTGAAGAACCACCTGGATCCGTACAGAACTGCCTTCTCCAGGCTGTGGCCCTCCAAACATTTCAAATGAGAACTTCCAAGCATTCCTGACCATTGACCATGACGATGCTGGATGATGGGAGTTGCATTCCAAAGCAGCTGGCAAATGCCTGGTTGGCAAGGCTGGAGTGAGCAGTCCTGCATCTCTAGGCTGGCTTCATCTAAGAAGACCTCTGAGGCATCACCATATGGAGGACCCCAAGTTTCCAGGGTTAACTCTTGGTCTTCATGGAGGTGAATAAAAGGCCCATTGAAAAGCACAAGCCCAACTGATCCAGCTGCATCTCCCTGGAAAAATACATTTGCGGATGCCAAAGGCACTGCACCTGCCATGAAAGTTAAGCAGATGATATCTCTGAGCTTAACGGAAGCACCAAAGCTTCTGCTGACAAGACAGCAAGTACTCGTCGCAGGGACCTCTGCAGTCCTCCAGGTCCCTCTCCGTGTTCATGAGCATCCTGGGAATTGGACGCTACATGGACCCACATTAGCTGGCTTGTGGCCATGATGGGCGAGTGAGTCAGAAAGAGGAGTGTATTTCCGTCTTAGCCCCCATGTCTTCCAAATAAAGGCACCAGATTCTTTAGCATGCTCTGGATTCCAGTGGGAGGTGGGGCTGAAGGCATCTCCGAACCATAATTTGTGATACCAAAGCGAAGGGTCCCATCTGGCCACAGCTCATGTGCCGCGATCCTCCTTGGCCAACCACGGATGCTTCCAAGAAGCTGGCATCCAAAGCAGCAAAATGCTGGACCACAAACGGGGAGCAGAGAGAGGAGGAGGGGGCCAATCCATCGTGTTCCCCCAAAACTAATCATTGTGACACGTTAGGTTCTGGGGTTAAAAAAAACAAAACAAAACAAAACTTAAGAAACCTGTTACTGCCAACAGCAGCTGGGCTAAATTAGGCGGGCATGTTTGGCGTCTGGACAGTGTCATTAGTAGAAAAGCAGAGCCTGGCCATTAACCGTAATGAATGAATTAATGGATGACTTGGTACTCCTCAAAGGGGGGAAAAAGCGGCTTAAATAAAGTTATTAACGCAGCCCACCTGTGCTCGCCTCTCCGCCTAGGCCATTTAACTAGCCCATTAAGTCCTGAAGTAAGTCATCTTGAAAGTGAATATGAGATTTCTGAAGCAAGACTTTAACTGGATTCATATAATTCAATTAGAAGGCAACATTCTTGGGCCCAATGCCGGGATGTGACGCTTTCATCTCCAATAACGAAGCACAGACAACGGTGCTTAATATGATGCAAGGGCAAAACGAAGCGCTGTAAAGCTTTCATGTTCCCCCTCCCTTAATAACGGAAAGGAATACAACCATGGGAACCCACATCCACACCATGTCATAGCAAAAAGCTTGATATGTTATGGTGAAAATGTCACATGGAAGGGTGAAAAACTATGACGCCCCCAAATCCAGCTCAGAGTATTGATGAGAATCCTGTTTTTTTTTTTTTAAATAAGGACTTCCTCTTCTTCTTCCTCTTCCTCTGCCTCACACAAACAATATTATTACTAACACTAATAATTTTTGTCCGTGCCGGCCTGCTTCTTTCTTCTCGGTTATACATGGTCATGATTTCTCCTGGAAGTTCTAAAGTTGAATATTCATTAAGTGGGTTCCCCCCACCCAATTTGGAGGGGGAAAGGTGCTGGAAAGCCAAGCACCATCAGCTCAAGAAACCTCCGAGCCACTTAATAAATGATTCAAGCAAATTCGTTAGGTCAGGACGGACCATCCAGCTATGAGAGGGAGTCTTCCTTTATGTCATTGCCTCCACCACCAAAAAAAAAGAAAAAAAAAGATACAACCTCTTTTATCACTTTACAACTTGTTAATGCCTTGCCCCGGGACCTCTTCATCTGTAGTAAACATCTTAAGAAAATATGCCTCCCCAGGGAAGAACTGTTAATTTCCTCAGGGGCCTCACGCATGTAATAGGTTTTTTTTTTTTTTTCGTTTTGTTTGGGTGTTTTTTCTTTCTTTTTTTTTAATGGCATGCAGGTGTTTTTGCAAAATTGCATTGAGGCTGGTCATAAAAGTTCCCCGTAAAGAGCAGGTAGGCCTTACAAAGAGGGAAAATGTTTCTGCACCTGTCTGTACAGAGGCTGAATAGGTTTGGGGCTTCGCTGGGCGACTTTCGACACGGAGAGTGTTTTCTCTTGCCGTCAGATGTGCCCGTCCCGTCAGCACCGAAAGGTAAGCTCTGTGTTTGGGTTGGGTTTCTTTTCCTCCTGCTAACTCCCTTGCTGAACCAACTTTAAAGGCAGTATGTTTTGGTTTTAAAAACCCCAACAACCTGGCACTGGGAGAACTTTTGCAGCGCAACCGGATGCTTGTCTGAAGCTCAAGGGAAAACACGTCCTTTAAACGGGTCCTTTTTCCACTGGATGTTTTCTCAGAGGCACAAGCCTGCAGGGTGTCCAGTAAGTGTGAAGGGAATGGCTGGCTCTAAACCTTCCAAGGACTTCACAGATGCCACTTTGCCTCGTAATAACAGCATAAGGGAAATGGGCATTGTTATTCCCAGATTTCCGAGGACGGAGGGCACAGAGCAAATTTAGGGTACAGTGAGAGTTGCAGGGGGGTTGTGAATCAGGCGTTGGGGGTGCGGGCTTCTGCCAGTCCTCTCTTGGAAGTTAGGGGGCAGTCCTCTGTTTGAAGGGCTGTCTGGCTGGAGTCCCTTTTAAGAGAAAGGACCCTAGAAAAAGAGACACCAGGACTACGGACTTGCTCAATGTGCGGCTAGCAGGTCCAGTGCTCACCTGGCCACAGTATCTTCTGCAGTGATGAGGCACACTGTATTCCTGTTGATAGCAGCTATTTCTAAATTGCATTGAGATGTAGAAATCAGCCAATGCAAGTTTCATGCAAACTTGCATTTTATATTATATACTTTATTTTATCTTATTTTTAATTTAATTTAGTATTTATTTTATTTTATTTTATTTATTATTTATTATTTTATTTATTTAAAGTTTTTATATGCCATTCAATACCAGAGTCTGGTTTTTATGGGGATTCATTTCTTTTTACACCCTCTTTATTTGGTAATGCATTCAGTGGACACCCTAATCTGAAAAAGGCAATCTCCGTTCTGGTTTGAAAGGACAGTATATATTTTCTAGTACATTTCCAAGAAGAGAAATCAAACATGTATTTTCCACCCTGTGGGACTTTGAACACTAGCTGCTCTATAGAAATTTAGATTTACTCCTTTTCTTTTTCTGCCTGATGCAGAGTTCTGCTAAAGCCGAAAATGGACCCAGTCCATTAAATTAGACATAAAATACCATTTTTTGTCCTTTGTATTTTTGAGGCATTCACTGAAATTTTATCATGAGATTAAATCAGAGCTCTGTCACTTTGGACAGGGACTTCAAGGATGAAATGCATCCAGGAAAGTTTGGAATTATACAAAACAGTCACCTCTCAAATGCTAGATATGCAAATATGATTTTTTTTCTTTTTCGGATAGGGAAAGAATGTCAAATATCCTGTTCTCAGAGTTGTAAAACACGAACAAGTTGACAAACACACATCCCCTTCTCCATATTAGTGAAGAATAGACAACCAACTTATTCATGGGGCCAGCTATAAGTCTTGCTGAAGACTATACTCTAAACATCACCCTGGTCTTCCAAACAACACCTGGTCTTCCAATACAACCAAAAATGAAACTGTACACTTTTAAAATCCAGCAGCATTCTCAATTTTGATAATGCCTTTGATTTAGAACCCGAAAAATTTTGGGAAGCCCAACTTTAAAAGGTTCTTTATGGACCCCTGACTCCATCTGGATTTTATTTATTTATTTATATTTATTTATTTATTTCCTATGCTGCCCAAACTTGGAATATATATGAATTCATGGGGTAAGGTGCTAGTTTGTAAGCCAACGCCATAACCAACCACCTCAGCTGGATGTGCTGGAGTGGATGGCGAATGGCAGTGGAGAATCCATTTAGGAAAGTATGGATTCCAAGGACAGGATCCTGCTAAAGGAAAACGCTTTGAAGTGCGCGTGACTTCAGTGGGAATGTGTAGGGAATCTCATCACGACAATGCGGGTCAAATCAAACTGCCTTCAAAACGCTTAGCATTGACTGTATCCGAGCCCAAACCTTGCAAGCTGAAGAGTTTGCTGGTCATTTCGCACCCTCCCAGCTCTCAAATTCACTTCAGGGTATTAAAACATTTCATCAGGCATTTAGAAGTAGGGAAAATATGCACAATTTTGATGCAATTTTCCATAGAAGTGGGCCCAGAGTCTGAGCATTTGGGCTCTGTGAAATCTACAACAGCAAGCCGGGACTTTGGGTTGCCATCTTTGAGGATTTTTTTGGTCCCCACCTCTGAAGTTTGCCTTCCAGCTTCCCAAGATGGCCAAAATGGGACAGATCTTCCCAGTGGGAATTCCAAACTTACAGGAAACCCCCCTACAACATGCCTTTCTGCCCCCCACTTTGTGTACTTTTAGGCAACCAGTAGAGAGAAGGTTTTCTTATTATTTTGCAGGCATTTTAGAAAATGTGCCTTAATACTTTTAGATGCTTATGATTAGTTTTATGCTGGTTTTTCACCTGTGTCGAGGCCGCTGCTTTTCACTTTTGAGAACGACGACTTTTCTGCTGCATTAATTGTGTTCAGTATAATTTTAAATTTTTGCGTAAGAGCGGTGTGGAACCGGTGGTGTCACAAATGCATGGCTTGGATAAGGACCTGCCCTTTCTAAGTTCAGAATGTTTTGCCTACTGCTAACGCGCATCTTCTTTAAATAACTCATAGTTTCCTTGATTTTCTGCCTTAAAGACTGCAGTGTAGCAGCCAAAGAGCAATTGGGCTGGCTTGCATGATCACGCCCAAGATTACACAAGCATGGCAAGGTGATCTTGAAAGATTCTCATTGGAAATTGGATCTCATGAATGAGTAGGACTTGGAGTACCACCACATTTTGAGGGAGGAGGAGGAGGAAACAGCCACACTGATGATGGGGATGTTAATGATGGATGCCTCAACTCCAAAATGAAGCACCTTTCCATGACTGGAAACAAAGGCCGGGATGCCCGGTCACCTGTTGCCAAGGAAGAGGACAGACAAGGACGCCAGGATGGATGGCCTCCACGCATGCACATTGCCACCCATAAGTGCAACGGAGAAATGCCCACTCTTATTTAAGCACCAATGCAATGCATCTCACCAGAGGAAGATGGCAGACCTGCGTGTCTGCGGTCCACAGCTGCTCTTCTCCCTCCACATGGTTCCGTGGACTTTAAGCTGGGACTGGACTGGACATCACTTCTACCAGAGGACACCTGAAATCGGAGGATTGTTCTCTACCAGCTCTCCAAGGCAGAACACTGTCCTTGGCAAGTGGCCATCCTATGATAACTGCCTTGGAGGGACATCTCTTCAAAGAAGGGACACCTTCTCTGTTCTGCCAGCCCTTCAGAAGACTGTAGGACACCCCGACACCCCATGGCACTCTGCCTTTGGAAGTAGTTTTTGGCGGTGCAAATCAGTGATGAAGGGGACACCCACCCATTTTGCCCGTGTCCCCGGGGATGGGGGAATGGGATGGCAATCAAGCCCTTGGGGCTTCACCTGTTCTTACCTGTTTCATGAAGAGAGCTCATGGTGTTAATCCCATACCCCAGGGGTGAGTACAGGGATGGGGAGGGACTGCTGTGTCCTTGAATGGATTCCATACAGCCCTTGCTGGGGCGATCGCTGTTCCCCAGCAGGCCCTTGAAGGCCCTTTGGGGTTGGGAGAAGTGGGGGGCAGATTTTGTGGGCAGAGGGGGCAAAACTCACCTGAGCTCGCCCTGCTCCCTGCCTGCCATTCTGAATCCCCCAGATGCTTCAAGCAACATTGCGTCATGATTTAGCCGTGCTCCAGGGCATTCTGGGGAGTCCAAAATGGCAGCGGGGAGCAAAGAAAAACTGGGAGAGAAGCCAGCACATTTCACCGCTTCCGAATTTGCCTGGGCTCTGCAGGAAGCTGAAATGGCCTCCACTTTTGTCGCCCGCATAGAGAGATCACAGAACTTCTCCTTTTCACTCCCTGAGTTTTAATTTACTTCATGGGGCACATCAAAGGTCCCCCTCCATTCCTCAGAGTGCCTCTGTGCACAGTTTGAAAAGCCCTCAATTTGGGAGGAAAAACATCCAATACCTCCAATTTAGAGATTTCTCTGGATCTCAGGTCTGGAATAAAAATTCATTTCCGTCATGCTTCTAAAGTGTATTTTTGTACATCGTGCCTGGATACTTTCCATGTATGAAACAAATACTAACAGTAGAAAGCAATCCATAGCTTTAAGAGTCATATGTGCTGGAATTAGCCTCTTTTCAAATCGCTTGGCCAATTCCATTTTGAAATTGCCGGCTAGACAGACAGACAATTTACTGTCAAGTTTGTCTCATCGACTGCATCCCATGATTTAATTTTGTAAGGGTGATCCTTAAGGTTTGGTCTGTCACATAATTCTGGATAGTTCTGGATGAATGGCTTATACTGTTACCTATCCAAAAGCTTTGTGCAGCGGTCCTGTCTTTCCCTTCATAATGGATTTTCTGTGGGAAGAAAAAAGACAGGAGAATTCGTGGGAAAACATGTGAAAGTTACACATTTCATCACCTGCGACCTCTAGCACTGCAGTGCCTTGCATGGCAAACTCCACATTTTCTGAACTCTCCTTTTCATACTTTTTCATATGTTAACATTAAACATTTCCTAAGATTTCAGTAAATTATTCCACCAAGAAGCAATAGGTGTTGCTAACACTTTTGGGAATGCCAGCATTTTTAAAAACTCCTCTAAACAGCTCTCAACTATTCCAGTGCTGCATTTAGAAAATATGTTTTAAGGGAGAGCCACTGAAATAAACTTCGGAGAACGCCAGAAAATACCTAATGCCTAAAATACACATTTTGGAGAGCACAAGCACAAACCCCACTGAATTAGGGAGACTTACTTCTGAGTAAGGGCGCTTGATTCCTTTCAATGCATTTTCAGCAGGGTGATGCATTGTATTTCTAATACATGTGTCAGAGCACAAAGAAAACGAAAACGGATTTGCAGTTGGGAGAAAGGAACAGTTCAGAACAGCAGCAAAACCTGAGGTCCTGATTCACCAGGTTCTATTATACGACTGAGTTTTTAAATTTCTGTTTCCTGCAGCCATTATTCTCCTACATGCAAATCACCCCAACCTAGCCATGAAATCTTGTTTCTCACATACAAAGATTTTTGCAGCCCGTTTCTTCAACTCCACCTTCCATCTTGTCGGAAGCGTGTGGAGTCCTATCCTGGAACTGCTAGTCATCCAAAAGAAACTTTAAGTAAATTTATTCAGAGCAAGAGTTAAGCTTAGTCTGCTAAGCTGAGTATAATCTGGTGGTATTTTTTTAAACCAGGGCTCAAGATTTAGAAATGGATATGGATTTGTTTCCCAGTTAATCCTTGGGGAAAAGAAATGATAATTAAAATGCTAACAGCTCGCAACCCACTTGAGACACAAAAACCAATGCAATTAGGGAACACATGGGGGGGATTTGGACCAGTTCAAAGCAGCCTAAGAAATGGTTTATAAAAAGTTAATACAGCGCATTTTTTCATATTTCCCCCATCCCAACACCCTGGTCTCTGCAGCCGCTCAGCCTTTGGCTTGGTTTTAATAGATTTCGGGCAACTCGAAATCACACTTCTTTGTGTGGTTGTAAAGTTTACAGCCTGCTTTTTTGCATGATCCTGCTGCTCTTATATCTTCCTAGGAGGGAAGGAAAATCCCAGTTCCCCTTCAACACCCCCCCACATCCAAGACAACTTCAGCATTCTGAACTTTTTAAAGAATAGAAATATCTGATCGAGGTTAAAAGCAACGATCATTTTGTGTCAAGCCAAAGCACAACAGGATGGTAAATTAGCAAAGTCCCAGGTAAATCCAGTTGAAATCATGATTCAAGGAGCATTTTTAACCTTATAAATAGCATTAATGAACATGTAGATGCTTGGCAACGAATGCTGGGGGAGAGAGAAATGAAGTGATGTGAAAGGAGTTATCATCACAAAATAGCCAATGAAATAACATTACAACCTCAAAACATTTCAAATGAACAGTAAGACTAGCGGTCGTTTACAATTTTATTTTCTTTCCCAGAGAAAATAAGAACAATTGATCCATTGCATCCCGGGGAATGTTTGGCTGGGCCACCAAGAGCCTAATCAAATTGCCCAAAATGAGTCCATGGATCTGAATGGAACTGTGGTACAAATTCATCCAGATTTTCACTCCAAAGGGGGAAAATGGTTCATCTTAGCAGAAATGGAGAGATTCCATGGTTATACCCTCTTTGGGTTCGTCATACACAAACTTTCATGTACATGATTACCAGAATATGGAATCACTCACTCCTAAACAGATACAAAGCGGTCAGTCACACTTGTAGCAACATAACAACCCTGTTATTGATGAAAATTCAATGTATTGATTTATTTATTGTAAAAAATATTGTATTGATTGTATTGATTTTATGAATGAATGAATGGCATATATATTTGTGACAATTAAAATAATTTATGATGTTTACTTCAGGCTGGTTTACAGAATTGACCACATTACTGGGAATTTAAAATAGTTTGTACTCTAATCAACAGAGAGAGAGGAAAATAGCGAAGAGGAGGGCAGAGGAAAATGCATGAGCTCAGGTACCATAGCCATTGCATAGAAAACAGGGCAGGCCAAAATAAAAGATAAGTTGACCCTTGATTCTTCAGGCACTTAGCGTGCAGCCATTCCCCCTGATGAAACAAGCAGGGCATTCCATGCCCAGATCCGCATCCCAGGAGTTTGGGAATGCACAACAATGCAGAACTGGATTCTCAAACTTTTGACAACCACTGAAAAAAGGACTTAGGTTAACTCACAAAGCGACTTGAGAATAAAAGAGGTGTGTGTGTGTGGGGGGGGGGGAGGAAACCCCATTCTGATAATCAAAGAGTTAACTGCATTTGTCCGAATGCACAAATACGGCTGGCAGAGATAATTAGGATACAAATTCTGCAGACATCTTGAAAGAGGCTGCAGACCTTTGATCTTTATAGACAAGAAAGCCCTTATTCTACTCTATAAGGTGGGGGGAGCATGAAAATAAAGAGGGGGGGAAATCAGAGTAGAGGACGTTGGCTGCTCCTGAAAATTCAAGTCACACCTAATTCCAGAGTAGCTTCATTATCTTAACCGGCTGCATATGTCTTGAGGTATTTGGCCAAAAGATTAGAGGGGAAAAGAAAGGCTGACAAAAGAATGAAATCTGCAATTTGCCAAGTTTGGCCAATACGGCTTTGAAATCACCTTTTCAGGAAGCTTTATGGCTTGTTCGGTGACATATATATTGTGGCTATCAGATTCTTTGCTAAGCATTTTTGGATGACTTTAATGGATGAATACCATGGTACCATCAGCTTAGAGGCCGATGCTGTAACCTGCTTCTAATTTGGCTAAAATTGTCCAAACTTCCTCTTTGGTGTTTTGACCTCCCAAAAGATCAGCCCTACAAATCTCTCTGAGCTTTCCTTGTTTTTGTTTTTTAAATCACAAAAGTCCTTTCTCTGTGATGGTTCAGGGTCCATCTCCAATAGGGTTGCATTTCGGACTCTTTTAAGCTTACAACCCTTGGCAGGAAAGTCCTTCAGCTCCCAGCATGCCTTAACCAGCCGGGAGCTGTTAGCTGTTCCCCGCCGCACCCCTCATCTCTCTAAATATGCATTGGGTTAAACCCTAGAAACATCTAGGCATGGTGAGCCACCGAGGACAGAAATAGAATCCAGGCAACCAAATTCACCTGGGTGAGCGGCAGCCAGTCCGAAGAACATGGCCCCAACACACCTTCATCAGAGGGGTTTCTGGGCACATGGGCTTAGGTCTAGGTGTGCCTTGATGTCCCTCAGCCAACCCAGCGGTCCACGGTTCCCCCACTTTTGCTCGTCTCTGGATTAGTCAGCCTCCACCGTGTAAAACTTCCTCAATTCCTTTCTCACACCTCCTTCTTCAAAAACCACCTTTTTCCAGCAAGGAAGCCACAAAGTCCTCCTGCCTCTTGAAGTCCAGCCGGTACCTGCAAAATTCTGCATTTACAATGTTGATTGAACTGGGAGAGTTCCGTATGCAAAGGAAGAGCTCTGACCTATGGGCCTTCCTCAACCTCCAGAGTACGGATGCTTTAATGTCAGTGTTTTGCAGCTTGCTGACCTCCAGGTGGGCTGGATGGCGATGCCCGGAATCTCCCAGCTAGCACAGCCCTGAATAGGTGGCACACACGGGGAGTTTGCAGATCTGGGAGAAGGTATTTGCGACCCGACATGCAATGGTGAATAGTATTTGATTGTTGGGAGGGGCTGTTTGGCAACATGCGAGCTTTAGCTGAAAAACCCACCTCTTCTGATGTGGTTATGATCAATAACAGTCACATTGGATCAGAGACCTGAAATGCAGTGGTGGCAGCTACGGGGTGGGCATTAACTGATGAGAAGGAACAACTCACTGGAAAAGACCCTGATGCTAGGAATGATTGACGGCAAAGAGGACGGCAGAGGTTGAGGTGGCTGGATGGATGGAGCCACTGGGGCAGTGGTGTGGGCTTGGGTGGACTCAGAGGGATGGTGGAAGACAGGAGAGGCTGGAGGAATGTTGTCCACGGGGTTGTGACAGGTCAGGCACAACTTTGCGACTAAACAAATGGTATCGAATGCAGTCATCTATCAAGTACAGTTGTGTGTGTGTGTGTGGTGCTGTTGCACTTAGGTCCTGTTGTAGCTTCCCCATGGGTTGGCCGTTGTGTGAACCGAATGCTGGGGTAGATGGGTCCTTCTCTGATCTAGCAGGACTCTTTTGAGGCTCCTGTTTATTCTTCCCCCATCTCTCTTTCCATCTCTTCTCCCTGCTCCTTAAGCTGAGAGGTGGGAGATGCAAGGAGTCCTTTCAACAGAGCATTGCTGAATTTCGGAATTCACTTCCAGAGAATTCACTTCCTGGTGGCCGTATGCCTCCTTCAGCATCAAAGGCAGTGCAGCCAGTTGCTGGGGAACATGGGTTGGTCCAGAAGCAACCCAGGTCTGATTGGGGCTCTTCTTCTCTTCATAAGTCAGGTCAAACCCATCCAGAGAGAATGATGCAGAAAAAGTGGGAAAGGAGGCATTTCTCTCTCCTCTCCTCTCCTCGAACCCAGAGGGCTCACCCTGGGAAGATGATTGGTGGGAGATTCAGGACAGACCCCCAAAAGGACTTCTTCAGGCAGTGCAGAGTTAAACTCTGCAATTCACCACTCCTGATTTGGATGGCTTCAAAAGGGTTTGGGCCAATTCCTGATGACTTCAGGCTTTCTCTGGTATCAGAGGCAGTGTGCCTCTGGGCCCCACTTGCTGGGGGACATGGGCAGCAGGGTGCCTTGTGGGTTGGCCACGCTGGGAGTGTAATGCTGGACTAGATTGACCTTGGTCGGATCCTGTGCAGCTCTTCTTGGGCTCTCAGGCCACATAACACCAGAGGTTTGCTTCTGGAACATGTCAGCCATACGCTGCCCCTCTCCAATGAGCAAAATCTCTCTGCAGGTCAGCCACCCAGGACGAACCCTGTCGCACATCCGCCATCAAACGCACATCAGCTGCCATCCCATAATAGTTTTCCCTGTCCCTGCTTTCAAATCCCACCTGTTTGAAAACCAGGTGTCAAATCTTGGTGCCTATGAACACAAGAATTGACATTCAGACAGTTTAAGGAGGAAGCATATTTAGATCACACCAATACTGAACTCAGAACTCCTCCTTGGATGTCAAATCCAGGACAGCAATAGCCACCGAATAGTTACCACCCTCCTGCCACCTTTGCGGAAAACACAAGCGTATTTGGCCACAGAGGAGAAACTGGGAACAGACTGATCCCCACTTTGATCTGTGCTGAACTCTTTTGTGGTACCCTCCTCAGTGGAACAACCCCCTTGTGTGTCGGCTCAGTTTGCCTCCAGCAGCCTCCCCCAAGGGTTGGACTACAAGTCCCATCATCCAGGGATAGGTATGATGGCAGCCAGAGCCCAATGAATTGGGAGCACAGCAGCCCAGGAAAGCGTGTCCATGGATTTGTGAGAAAGTGGTAGTTGCCAAGGGGAAAATGCAACAAACAGGGTGGTTGTTATTAATAAAATAATATCCTATTAATAAAATAATAGATTAATATTGCTAAAGCAATGCAAAGATACAAATGGCTGGATGCTAAGCCCCTTGCTCCTATGGAACATTTCCCCTCCCTCCCTCATCCAAGACCGCAATTTTATAGTGACACAAGAAAACAACCTTATTACAAGTACCCAGAGACCTCCGGCATTTAAATCTTGAACATTAGATACATTCCATTTATTTCAGGGTCAATTTCTCCCAGCGTGTTCCCTTCCTTGCTGGTGCAGCAGCAAAAGAGCACATGCCCAAGACATATTTATAGCAACCGCCACTTATCAGGTTGCTGTAAATATGTCCGTGCTCAAATAAATCAGGTCCAGGATTATACAGAAAACTAATCCCATGGCTCTGCTCGAAGTGTCAGTGAGATGCTGGGCTGCCAAGGGAAACCTCAAGCTTGGCCAGAGATTCAGTTGTGTGTCTCTCGCGCACACACACACACACACTCCCCACGCTATCCCCAAGGTGCAGGGCGGCTCATGGAGTTTAAAAATGCCCAGAGGACTCTCACCCGCCTTGAAACAGAGCTCCAGTGCAGGCACGGTGAGTCTCGGAAACTGCAGCTGGTGGAGAAGTGAGAACCGCAACAGAATGTTGCAGTGCCAAATATCACAGCCATTCCAGCTCGCCCCCCCCACCCCAGCTGCCTTTCTCCCATCAGTCACATTCCACAACCGCTGAGCAAGCTCACACCTCATCAGGTTGTTTTAGGGCTCGTCTTCCTTGGTTTTTTAACTCAATCTTTAAATATCTCGCACACACACACACAGAGAGAGAGAGAGAGAGATCTGCAAGGTTTACACAAAGCTGCTGATAACTTCCTTTTGTGCCTGGATGGTGTCCTTCTGGCTATATCAAAGGCTACTTGCCTTTGGATGTTGGAAAGAGGCTGCGATGCAGAGTTTGGCACTGAAAGTAGGAATAATGCATCTGGAAAGTCCTACATGGTTGAGAAACAAGGGAGCTGCTCCTATCTGTCCCTCTTCTCCAGTCACCATCCAATGTGCCACTCGAACTGAAGATGCTGCAGCGACCCTGATTTAAATATAATATTTACTCTGGTCCTTAGATGGCTTTCAAGGTGGACCAGACACATACAAGAGAGAATAGATCAACCTAGGCTTATTGGCCATTACAGCCACATGGAACCTCCCTGTTTAAAGGCAGTCTACCACCCAGCAGAAGGTACCAGCCACAAGCAAACTTCCTGATAGTCTTCTTGGGAGCTTCTGGTAAGCCTAATGCTGGGAATGAGACAGCCGGTGGGATCCAGAGAGGCCACTGTTCAGATCTCACATTCCAGACGTCTGCAGGCAATATCAGACGTGTGTGGGAAATTTCCTCGAGAGCCCCCTTCCCTCTTCCACCCCTACATTTGCGCCAGCTCCAGGCTTCCTCACAACCAGACGGTGCACTAGTTCCGACAGAGGTCACTATGGAGAAACCGTACAGCCGTGGAGTGTGTGTTTTGAGAACAACCGTTTCCTGACAAACAGGGCCCGGGGGACAAACAGGTCTTCCTGCCCTGACATGGGATGGCCAAAGAGCAATTCGCGAATGGCGCTCCTTCCCCCAAAGACAGCCTGCTGACCTGAATTCACCTCCAATTAATAACTCCATTTCTACACCAACCTCTGTTTTTACTCTTTGGCCCTGGACACAAAACAGAGCTTTAATGAGGGCTTCATTAAAGCTTGCATGCTGGAGACTTCAGGGCTGCATTTCCCTGGAACTCCCCTGGCTTGGCTGTTTTAGCAGTGGGGCCACAATCTCCCTGGTTAAGTCTGGGGGAGATGCTGCCCCTACATTTGGGGAGGGATGCTATTCCTGTGACCCGGAGGCGATGAAGAGAGCACCAAGCAGCAGCCCAAAACATCACACACCTCCCGCCCTCCACCATGTGCCGCAGGAAGGCAGCCCAGATCCCAAAAAGGGCAGGGCATTCCCTGATGGAAAAGTCCCTCCCTGGCTATTGGCCAAACCGATTTGCTGATCTGATTTAATTTCCAAACCACCCAATAGCTAAAGCTCCCTGGGTTCATAAAACAAACAGTATAATAAAAAGCAGCAAACTACACTTTCAGAACCACTAAAAAATAACAGCTGATAGAGGGCAGAACTGTAAAACACCTGGGACAGGTACCTCCCTCGAGCCCCTAAATACCCCTGCATGTCTTTAAATGACTTATTATTATTATTATTATTATTATTATTATTATTATTATAACATTTCTATGTCGCCCCTTGCCGAAACCTCGGGGCGGCTTACAACATGATAAAATACATTGAAATACAATAGTACATAATAAATTACCATTAAATATAACAATACAAAAAATACATTGATTTACAAATACAAAATTAAAATTATCAGTATAAAATAAAAATATAGGAGGAGAAAGAGAAGGAAGAAGAAGTTGCCCAGGCCAGATCATATGTTTTAACAATTGAAATGATGTTTAAATAAAAAGGTCTTTACCTGGCGCCGAAAAACCAGTAACGACGGTGCCAGGCGGACCTCTTTGGGGAGTGAATTCCATAGGTTGGGCGCCACCGCAGAGAAAGCCCTCCTCCGGGTACTTACTCTCCTAATTTCTTTCATGGAGGGTTCCCGGAGAAGGGGCTCTCCCGCAGATCTCAAGGGGCGGTCGGGCATATACGGACGTAAGCGCTCGTTCAGGTAGCCAGGACCCAAGCCGTTTAGGGCTTTGTAGGTCATAATCAACACCTTGAATTGGGCCCGGGCTTCAATGGGAAGCCAGTGAAGCTGACGGAGGACTGGAGTCATGTGAGCATAACGCCCCGTCCCCGTCAGCAACCTGGCACAGATGGCTGTCTCAACCAGGTGCCCAAAGGCACCTCCACTCCTCTGATTTGTTTCCACCCTCTGAGCCCCGGATGCTGATAGGAATATCGGGGTTGACTGCAGGTGGGAGAAGCACCCCACCAAGTACGGTGCTGCTCAGGTGGGTCAAGCCCCGTAAATTTAGACTGGCCGCCTGAATTGTGCCTGGAAGCTTACAGGCAGCCAATGCAAGCGAACCTGCCTGGTCTTCCATGTTCATTTCTATGGCCACCATTATTAAACAGACCGTTGTGTTTGGCCCAGGAGGCACTTCTGAACAGTCTTCCAGGGCAGCCCTACGTAGAGTGCATTGCAGTAGTCTAATTCAGGGCCTATCCGAGGGTAGGTTACTGCACGCAGGGTATCCCAACTCAGGTGGAGGCACAGCTGGACCCCCAGCAGCACTGGGCGAAGGCACTGCATGCCACTGACCCTTCAGGAGAACCCCAACCTATGGACCAGCTCCTTCCAGTGGGGTGCAATTCCATCCAGAATAGGTTGAACGCCTTCCATGCGGGCAGAGGAACTGCCCTCCAGGGCTGGGACAAGCCCTTTCGGCATCTGTCCGTCCAGTGTCTGCAAGGAATCTTCTTGTGCTTGGCCCAGGCTGCCAAGCCAAGCCAAGCCAAGCCAAGCCAAGCTGAGAGGAAGCCAGTGAAAGCCTTGGGGCGGGGCTTAGTTTCTGGCCAGCGCCTTGTGGAAGTTGGGTGTCTCACCAGGAGTTGGACCCTGGGGTGCTGCAAAGCAGACGGGAGTCCTCGGCACTGACTCCAGGGAACCCAAGAGATTTCTGCCCAAGCAGAGTCCATGCACAGCCTGAGCACCCAGCTTGGAGCCAGAGAAGCCTGGGAACTGGGGCTGGTGAAGCAGAAAGAGACAGGGCAGCTCCAAAAGGAAAGGGCACTGGATGTGGAGGGGGGAAACGGGTGTTACCCACACAGAAGAGCAGATACAGTGGAACGTGTGGCCCTCGGAGTATTGCTGGATTTCAAAACACCCACCAGCCACAGCCAGCAGAGCCAAAGGTCCCACCCAGTCCCCTTTCCAGGCCTAGCAGAAGAGATGCAGCACAGGTGGAAGTTTGGACCAGGAGAACATGGCCGAAGTGCCAGGAGAGCAGGAAAAGGAATGGAATTAGCAGAAGGCTCAGGAAAGATGTTCTGGAAATACAGAGAAACCCGTCCAGATTTTGTTGCATTGCCACAATACCTTATGGAATATACTTCCATGACTCAATTTTCCCTCCTCCCCAAACCAGCGCTTCTGGCGTATGTCACTTGTTGTCAGAGTCATGTTTGACTACTGACCTCACACACACACACACACACACCCATCTTAAGACAAAGCTTTTTCCATAACGCAAGACTTTAAAAGCATAACATTGGGAACTCCCAGAAGCCATAGCTGGATGAAAATGCAGCTGGAATTTCTTGGAGATCTGCAAAGGAATCCTGTTTGGAGTTTTCTCTGTTGGCCTCTCTTCGCACGCAAGTTTGGATGAAGCGAGTTAAACTCTGACAGATTCAATTTTGCCACTGATCCAACAAATAGATCTTTGAGGTTGCCCTTGATTTCTGTCGATAATCTAATTCTTTTAAAAGCCTTTCCCCCACTCCTGCCCGCCAGAGAATTACACACCATTTGATTATTTTTCCTCCCTTGACGCACTGGATATTTTATACTATTAACCACTGCCTCTCCCCTTTCTGAAGGAGCAATTTCAAAACTTTACATCTCCCAAAGCAGCCAGTCACCCATGTTTTAAGCCAACCACATTGCAATTCAAATGTCAGGCTGGATTAGGTTGACGGCAGGCTCTCCCGAGCCGACATCAGTGTGTCATTTCCCAAAGGGACAGAAACTTCAAAACATACCATGTTTTCCCTTGTAAGATGTCATGGATTGCATTAGAGAAGCATGTGGAACTCTGTCATTTAATGTGTTAAAGTTGGCACGGATCCGTTTGCTGGTGCAAGGTGAGAAATTACTTAGCTAACAATACGCACTGTTTCCCACTTTGGCCTAGTTTTCTGCCCCTTTATGAGCCTCCAAGTGTGACTATTTTACCAAAAAATCCATGCCCTTGGTTGTGAAAAAATGTGCATTAAAACTGCCCAAAACACATCAAATGGAAAGGAACAACCAGCTGGTTTTATTCACAAGCAGGAGAATTAATGGCCTTTGCAAATTCTTTATAAATATTAGAAGCAGATGAATTTACCATCATTGAGAAAAGTTTCTTTGTGTTGACAAGACAGCTAATTATCTGGCATTTCTACCAGATAATAAATGGATGTTTCCTTAGGGAGGGGCAGGGCAAACCTGCAACCAAATGAATATTTTGACAAGCTAATTTGTAAGATCCTCTTTGAAAACAACCCTTTGCTTTCGTACAGGGTTATCAGAGGCACCCAAAAAGCCTTCCTCCTCTTCCTCAAAGTAAAAGTTGCAAAGTTTTGCTTTTCTTTGTGGTCTGCCTGATGGTTTGACATCTTTCAACATGGAAACTGGAAACAGCTGAAAGTGTTCTTCAAAAGAGAGAGGCTTGGCAGAAAAGTGTGTGCTACCTTTATCTCTTGAAGATCTGGAAGAGAACTTGTGGGTTTTACTTGTTGATGTCATCACCATGCTTTTGGGTCTCTGTCCGTTGTAAAGCTAGCAGAAACATAACAGTAAGATGTAAGATTTTGTGGGGAAGGGGAGAGAAGTTCGGTTCTCTTGAGCAAACAAGATAACCCTTTGCATTGGAGAAACTTGCCAATTCGTCCTTTTAGCAAGGGATGCTGAAAAGGTTTGCCAGGCCTTTTCATAAGGCCACCCTACTTCATTTGCAGTTCTGTGACAATCCTTTTGCAGTGCAGTTCCTGGCTCAAAAGCCATGTAGAAAATGCCTATTTTGCTTTCAAAAGATAGAAAGAGGCATAGAAAGATTTGCATGTCTCTAAAAACACATACAAAAATGCCTCTTTGGTAGGAAAATTTGTACCCAAGGCTTAGATTTGGAAAACGATGTTCATTTTCAATGCAAAATTTCATGCAGGAAGTTTGTTTTGAAAGAAAAGGTGTAGCAATGAGACGAAACAGACTTCTGAATGAACACATGTGGAACTAAACATGGAGGAGAAAGCAGTGGATCCCTCCAACCCAGCTTCCCGCATTTGCATACCAAAGGCATAATAGATATATGGAGATGAGTCATTTCCTCCTCCGCGGTTTATACCTTACCTTGCTTCCTCTTGCAAGGTGGCTGAGAAATTTTTTCTTAGAGCAGCCACTCCCTGTGTAAACTTCACCACCAACTAGGGACTAAATTCCAAATCTCCCGAGATTCAGTGCAACACTCAAATGTTCATTTAGCATTTCACTTTCAACAGTGTCTGGCTAATGACCTCTGGCCTAAGTCACCCTTTCTACTGTTCCAGCATCTGAGAGTTTAAGGTATACTGCCTTGCATCATGGAAGCTCTCTTCTGGCCATCATGACCCAACAGTGCATCCAAACCTATTCTTCCTCACTTGGGGGACTTCCTTGTCACAGACTTTTTTTTTTTTTTTGGTGGGGGGAATCCAACAAAGGGGTTGCTGTGTCTCTGAAGATGGCAAAGCAAAAGTCCATTTTACAAAACTCTGGGCAAGTCTTTCCCTGTGTTTTTCCCTCTACTGACCCATCTGCACTGAGCTAAATCCTCCCCTCTCCCTTGAACTCTACTGTGCATTCAGTCCAGGCTTAAGTCAGGCTTAGAGTAAACCCACTGAAATCAATGAGATTCAATTTAGAATTTAGATTGAGGCAAGTTTAGAAAATCACTGCTCAGAGAATAATTTTGGCAATGGGGCAGAATTCAAAGAGAGTGATATTAAAGGCATCAAATCATACAAAAGCCATCAATCAAAGAAGCAAGTGCCATTATAAAACTTCGCAAAACCTCTAGCTGTCAGCCAGCAGAGAGATCCTCAAAGGCCCAACAGCAAGATATAAAACAAGGCGTAAGGTACTATAAAACCATTAAAACGATCTTAATTAAAATATCAGGTGAATAAAAAGGTCCTCACCTGGAAATGGAAAGAATAAAGAGAAGTCGCTTGATGAACCTCTCTGTGGAGCTGATTCTAGGGTCGGGGTGCCAGCACCGAGAAGGCCCTTCTCCTCGTAGTCACCCTCCTTACTTTCTGAGGAGGGGGCTTCCGATAACGATGTAGGGGGCAGGCACATATGGGAAGAGGGACTCCTTTAGGTATCCTGGCGCCAAGCTGTAGAGGGCTCTAAATACTAGTGTTAACACTTGGAGTCCTTTCTAGAGAGGCAAAATGTTGGCAGATTTCTGGGCACCCTGGTTCGGAGTCTTGTTCCCCATGGGTGTGAAGAAATATGATGGTCAGGACACGGATTAAGTTTTACAGCACTTTAAGGGATGGGGGTCTTGCTGTGGGGTGAGGCAGTAGCCCCAGTTCTCCCATTACCCATAATGCATTCCTTGCAAAAGCTTCCAGGCAGTTCATTTAACTGTGCCCGGACAAAAGCCGAAAGGAGACTGGAGGGCAGGTTAATTCTGCTTTAACGTTTCCACCCGACGCCTCGCCCACCCCCGATCCGTGATATTCAATCTGGTGCTGGTGATGGGTCCCACAACCTTTTGCAAGACAACGCTGCCCACTCCCCCCACCGGCCCTCCGCAGACACGCTCCTTCCAGGGGATGAGTGATGTTCATTTGGACGAGGAGGTTATAAAAACACAGAATGTCAAAAACACGGGAATTCATCTCATTTAATTCAAAGGCCACTCAAGGAGAGGTGCAAGGGACCGAGGGCTGGCCATTTGGGTGGGAGGAAGGAGGGGATATTTTGAGGCAAAACTCACCCAGGAACATTAGCTCAACACACAGACACACACACACACAGTCACATCGCTAAAGCTCCGTGGGCAGTTCACAGCCCACGCGCCTTTTACTTTCTGTACGTATCCATCCAATTCCAGGTTCCTTCTAATAGCCAAAGAATTTAATCCAATTCCAGGTAGGCGCAGCCTAGGAAGAGTTCTCAGGCTAGGCTACTGCAGCATGTCTGGGACCTCTCCAGGCAGGATCATGCACCGGCCAGGATGGGCTGCAAAGCACAATTATTGAGAGATGCTTTGTAGAATCATAGAATAGCAGAGTTGGAAGGGACCATGAAGGCCACCAGCTTCAACCCCACTGCTGTTGCAGGACACCAAGTCACACCATCCCACTCAGAGGGCTGCCCAGTTACTTTTTGAATGTCTCTAGTATGGGAGAGCCCCCCACCTCTCTGTGCAACTGGTTCCACTGCTGTATTGCTCTGAAGGTGAGGAAGCTTTTCCTGATGTCCAGCCTGAATCTGGGTTGTCGCAACTTGAATTCCATGTCCTACACTCCAGCATCAGCCAGAAGAGATCTTGACCTTCCCCTTTGTGACAGCCTTTGAGGTACTTCTAGAAGGATCCCATGTCCCCCCTCAGTCTTCTCTTCTCAAGGCTGAACACGTCCAGTTCTCTCAGTCTCTCCTCATAGGGCAGTGTTTCCAAACCCTGGATCATTTTTGCTGCCCTCCTCTGGACTCTTTCTAATTTACCTGCATCTTTCTTAAATCTTGGCACCCAGAACTGGACACAGTATTCCAGGTGAGGTCTGACTAGTGAGGAGTATAGAGGAACTAGTACTTCTTGTGATTCGGAAAGAATACTTCTGTGAATGCACCCCAAAATGGCATTTGCCCTTTTGGCGGCTGCATTGCATTGTTGGCTCAAGTTTAGCCTATTGTCCACAATTACTCTGAGACCTTTTTCTTGCTTAGTTCGGTTGAGCCACGTATTCTCCCTCTTGTATCGATGCCTTTGGTTTCTCTTTCCCAGGTGGAGAACTTGGCACTTGTCCTTGTTGAATCTCATTCTGTTGCTTTGGGCCCAGCGTTCCAGTATATCACGATCGCCCTGGATGGCTTCCATGTGGTACTTCCTCAGCTCAGACATGTTTTCCAGACAAAGTAGGGTTCTGATCACAGATAGGAAGAGCGAACGCCTGGGGTGAATGTCCATCTAGCTGTCGCTGAAATGCGGCTGCAGGGGAAAGAATGCCCATGCATGCTTAGTCCAACGGCTGGTTCACAAAGGGACGGGAAGCCTTCAGAGATGCAAACCAAAGGTGGGACTCCCTCCCTGGGCAGCCAAGTATGGACTGCAGATGTTCGAAGCATGAATGGGAGGTGGTGGCTGGAACAAGGTCAGTTAACCTAGAGGAGGCTGAGTGACTAATGACCCATCGTCCTTAACACAGGCTCTTCATGCTGCAACTGGTGTTGCAGCTCTCAGGGCTCACTTAACAGTTAATAATGGGAGACTGCTGCTCATATTGCAAAACAGCTTTTGAACAAACAGAACCGCTTGGAAAAGCAAAACGCATTTCCCATCCTGAGCATGATCTGAAGATCTAATTTCGAAAAGAAAAGGTGACTTGAAGGCAAAGTCACAACGACTCTGAGAAAGAAGCTGCCCTGCTTAAGTCTAAAAAAGTATGGGCAAGCTATGGTTATTCCATGGCAAGCAGGATATTCTCTGAGCATACTCCAAATTCCTTTCTCTGCATGTCATCGCATGCGCTGAGGTTAAAGGAACTTCCTGGCGGTATGAAGACATGGAATTTTGGTTGAGCAGCTTTTTAATTAACTAACGTGAATCCAGGCTTCAGCCATCTGAGCAAAGCCAGGCCACACAGAATCGCCATATCATTCCTGTTGTCCTTCACAAAGCAAGGGGAAATACTGCAAGCCTGAATGTTCTTGTACTGCAAAAATCCTTGCACACAAATGTCTAGTCTCTCAAGGATGGGGCTGGATTCCCTGAGGTGCTCCTTGTCCGTGTTCAGAGTGTGTTGACAAGGTGGGAGCAGTCAAATGTTATGCTCCTTTCCAGACAAAACTCCAGAATAGCAACCAAGCGGAGTGCCACACGAAAGGTGGTCCGGATGCTTTGGTTCCTGTAGGCATGCAAAATATCTTTCTTCTGGATCCTTAAATGAGCAACGCACGGCTTTCTTTCCTCTTTGCATGCCACTGCACGAGGCCCTGAGTCTTCCTGCCTCCCAAGAACGAACGCTGGAACCGAGGAAGGCTGCCTGGGTGGGCGAGCAAGCAACAAAATGAAGTCCCTCTCTGCCAAACTGTGCCGTGACGCGCAGAAGAGGCAGCTGGAGGCGGGGGTGAGGCACGACGAAATGAACGTGGCCAAGAAGCTGCAGCACCAAAGACCTGGCTTGCTTACTCGCCCAGCGGTACGCTTGAATTACTACAATGCCATCAGAGTGGCCTGGCGTGTGTGTGTTGGGGGGGACACCTTGTGTTCCTCCAGATGTCCTGGCCTACAACTCCCATCAGCCCCACCCAGAGCAGCCTCTACACTAAAGCAAAGCTGTTCAGCATGGTGAGAGGGTGGGGCTGACCCCCACAGGCTCTTCCAGCCCCCTTCTCCAAACTGTTTTTAAGTCTCTTCTGCAAGAGCAGGCGATGTGGAGTTGGCTCCAGAGCGACCCTGGAAAGGCTGCGGTAAGCGGGGGCTTTGCTGGGGTGGGGGCTGCCCCATTTTTGCTCCTCCTCCAGGTCGTCACTGCTAGGGAATTGTGGAAAAACAAGCCCCTTGCCTTGACTGGCATAATTCGCTCACTTGCTGCCAGAAGAGCAAGGAAACAGCAACGTCCGTCCAGAAGCACAGAACCTTAGGAGAGAGTGTTCTGCAGTGGAGGTCTCCTTTCTCCATGCACGTACTGAGAAAAATCATGTTCTCTTGCAAGGTGAAACCAAACCAGCAGCGCGTTGGGTGGAACGTGCAGCTTTGAAGTGAACTGATGACCAGGATGGGGTGCACTCAAACCTGCGAGGGGCCAAACTTTACGTCTGACTGCTCCCCTCCAAGGAGATGGCATGTGGAAACTGAGTGCCTCTAGATGAAGAGGTCCAGCCTAGCCTACTTCTTGGTGAACTAACTTTCCAAGTGCACAGATGTTTGAATGCTTTCTGCAAGTTCTTCCCAGGCTGTAAAGAGACATGAGGCAAAGCATCTGTTCATATTTGTGGAAGAGGCAACGGGTGGGCTCCTAGCCAAATTTTGTTAGTTTAAAATGCAGATTGAGGAATTACATGTCTCAGCGACTACCCGTGTAAGCAGAAAACCAGCAGCTCAAGGAGAAGGCATCTTTTCCCTGGAGTGTTAGCTTTCCACACACTGGAAATTTTTGATCTGGAGAAGGATTTGAACTGGCAATTCCCCAACAGAAGTGTTGATTAAACCCACCCACTTATTTGATCTGTTTTACAAATAATATGAGATAACCTGGTTCAGATTTAAATAGCAGCAAAACAGCTTTTATTGTACTGAATTGTATTTTGTTTTTAAAGGAATGAACCCAAGAGCAGGTTAAAACTTTTATTTGACAAATTATATTAAGAATACAGACTAAATCCTCAGACACACACTTCCCTTTGTAAAATGCAAGGAAGGCAATCAAAAATAAATATGAAAGGGTAATATTAATAGGATTAATGAACAAGTTAATCCACTTTCAATGTCCCATTATAAAAAATGCATAGCATCTGAACAAAAGAGAAGACACACACGCACTATCAAAACACAAGCCACGATTTCCCAGCTAAATCACAAAAGCATTTATTTTTGAGATCCGACGGCTCAGAAGGGTAACCTTCACCAATGCATTTCACATTACATCACTTGGAATGTGCCTTCACCTCAGGCAAAACGCAGGCATGATTTGAAAGGAAAATACACAGCTGTAAAGTGAATCCTGAACAGAAGGCTACTTCCCACCGTCCTCAAACTGAAATTGCATTCAGTGGGTGTAAGTGTGATTGGAACTACGATAAGGCTGGATCTGCTTTGATCTGCCAAGTTCATGTCGTTGGACGCACTTGGGTGGGATGCTACAGCTGCGTCCCACTGTGGGAAGGAAAAGCTCCCACAGAGATGGTCATGAGCTATTTCCACAAGAGCAGGCACCCTTTTTCCAGCCATGACTGCAGGAAGGGAAGCATCAGCCACCATGCAGTCACAGTGCCTGGGGTTGAAAGGACCGATCTTTTGACAGCATTCGGACAAACCGCAACATGGGTTGAATATGGACTGAGTGAGAGTTGCCATTGACCTGTGAGGTGTTCTTGTAGGTTATTAGATTGTCTGAACCCAGCTGCATGAACACGCCATGGCTAGTTAACCTGTTCAGAGAACCCATGGTTTGCTGGTGCATTGCGAACTGTAGGTTGTTCATGTGAACAAGCCATGGTTTGTTATCCTGGCTGGGTTCAGACAAGGCAAGAACCCGCGCTCAGCCCGTCTGAATCCAGCCATTGCCTCCTCTAATGCTGGTTGCTGGAAAAACAAGCAGGAGGCGCTTTCAGAGAGCGACAAGTTGAGTGTGTGGGAGTGACCCAGTCCGGTGTGTGTGTGCACAGCAAAACCAGCACACGTGCGACTTTCACATGCAACACACTAAGCGCAGGTTGTGTGCTTTTCCCTGTCCCAAAAGCTGCCTCTGTGGGACATCAGCCAGGTTCAGAAAGGACTCGAGACGCTGCATTCAAAATGCTGCAAAGGCTGTTATGGGGACAGGAAAGGGAACATGAACTTTCCCATCCCTGGAGGGGGCTTTCCCAAACATTCTCACTCTTCGGAATGCCAGCATTGGCTCGATTTTTTTTTTTTGGGGGGGGGGGAGACCGTCTGCAGTGCCCACCTGGAGTCTGCAGTGGCTGCCCAGAAAGCAGAGATTCTGGACGGGCAGCTTCAAGGTCGCTGGATGCATGGAAGTGCCCCAGTTGTTGCGCTGTCCACACTGGGTGTGTGTGTGTGTTTAGCTAAGCCTCCCCTTTGAGGGTGTGTGTGTGTGTTTAGCTAAGCCTCCCCTTTGAGGGTGTGTGTGTGTGTCTAGCTAAGCCTCCCCTTTGAGGGGGTGTGTGTGTGTTCTAGCTAAGCCTCCCCTTTGAGTTGTCTAGATTTTAAATGTTGATTTTGCACCCTCGGCGTTGAAAGGTAAGGTTTCCCCAACTGGGGCAACAAGCAGGAGGAACCAGTACGCAAGCCTCTACCATCAGTTTACCCACACAGTTGGCTCCCATGAGACAACCTGGCCCAAGGAATGGGTTCGACACACACACACACACACACACACGCGCCTTCCAAGTATCCCCAAAGAGGTGCTCCGTTTCTAGAAGCAACAACAAATCTTGAAGGCAATCCTGTATCTTGCAGGACCCTCATTATGTGGGTCTCGTCACAGATGGCTGCGAAAGCCCCCACTGAGGATCCCCATGTGCTGGAGAAAGGAACCCCCTTGCTTAGGCACTATGGAGTTGGGAAGGGCTCCTGGATATAGTTAGATTCTGGATTAATTAATGCTGCTGGGTGGCTCTTTTTTGCCCTCTCGGAAATAGATGTGGAATTCTTCAAAGCCGAGGGCATCCTTCCAGTGCTTGGACAGCCAATATCAATTTGACTCCTCTCATTTCCAGGAATACAGCACACAGAACCAAGAAAGGCAAGCAAATGGATAAACGAAGAACAGCACCCAGCAATCTGGCCCTTTTAGAGTTTTTCTAGGTTTCTTTAAAACAGAGGTTGGAATGTGGTGTCCCCTCTAGATCTTATGGGATTCCAAATCCCATCAGCATGGCAAAGGGCCAGGGGCAATGGGAGGTGTAGTCTAGCAATATCGAACAGGCTGCCCCCTTTACGAGTAAAAGAAAAGGGCAGCTCAAGCAATGTAACAGGAACCAAAACGAGAGCCGTCCAAATGCTGCTGGGAACAAGGAAGGGATGCGACCGTTCCAGAGATAAGCTTCAGTCTTGTCCGTTAGCTCAGTGCAGAGAATTCAAGCAGGCTAAAGCTGCAACCTTACATACGTGCATTTGGGACTAGCCCTGCGGAAGCCCTGGCGAGCCTACCGCTGAGCAGAGACGTGTAGGACTGAGCCGGAAGGATGTCCGCTTAGGGAGTAAGCTCCCCTGAACGGGATGAGACCTTCTTTCGAAGCAGAGTTGCCAAGAGAGCAGAGGCAAAAGAAAAGCCATGCGGGGCAAGACCGATGGGCCACCCATGTGGTGGCAAACTGCCCATCCACAGACTCCCTGCGGCAGGATGGGTGCAAGACCGCCGCCAGCCCAAGCCGGTGCACACTCACGCCATCCCTGATCACGGGGCAAGCCCACGGCCTGCAAGACGGGCAGCCACGGCTAGCTTCCTCCTCCATGAATTTGTCCCAGCCCTTTTCAAGCCAGCACCATCAACATGACCCCAAATTTTACACCAAGCTGGAGCTCTGCAGATGTTTTGGATCTCAGCTCCTATCAGTCAACAGAGTCGCAGCCAGGAACACTGTCGTCTGGAACATCTGGATGCCACTAGCTCAGCCAGAACCTGGAACATCTGGATGCCACTAGCTCAGCTCAAAACCTGCCAAAGCCTAGTGGGCCATTTCCAGATCCTCTACTGAATACTGGTTATTCATTCACAAACAGCGAGGAGGCATGGGGCGACTTGTCACAACGAACAGGCGAAACCAAGAAATGCAAACCGGAAAGGCAATGGTGCGCCCATCAGAGCAAAAGGCATATACCCTCCATTTAACCCAGCAAGTGGATGTACACACCAGTGCATCCAAATCTCCAGGAAACACAGTCCATACCGATGAATCTGAGACATGAGCAGGGAACCTGCTGCTCAAGGCAGCTGCTTGCAGGTGGGGGCGAGATGAAAGCTCGGCCACCACCAGATCAGGAGCCAGCAAAGCCCGTGCATGAAAACAGCCCTGGCATTTCACCATGAGAATCTGACTGAGGCCACATTGGAGCACAGCCCTCCTCTTGCACCCACTCAGGCACTCATGGAAAGAAGCAGCACAACTACTTAAGCCAAAATCCAGGAATATGCCAGCGGCAGACAACAGCTTCCGATGCAGCAGATCCCAAATGCGGTACGCAGTTTGCTTGCATTTCCCCCTCTGCCAGTTGCCGGTGAACACACAACTGCCAATTTTAACACTTCAATCAAAAGGAATATCTATATATAAAGACAGCAGCAAAGACCAAAGGACAAGGTCAGGAAGGAAACCAGGACCTGGGAGAACAGGAATTCTCCGAGCATGCTTGCGATTTTCTCTGCCCTTTGTGGGAAGGCATCTACCCTCCCGCACCCCATCTAGCCCCATACTGGCCACAGCTCTCCAGCATCCCATCACCGGCTCCTTTTCCGGGGAGATCCCAGATACCGAACACGGGGCATTCTCCATGAAAACCATGGGCTCCTCCACTGAGCTGCGGCCCCTTCCCATCAGAGCCACAACTAGGACCAGGGCAAGGCACTTCTTTGTCCTGGGATGCTCTCCAGTCAATCCCTGGAAGCGGGTGGCACAGACTGTCTGGATTGCGGAAGGGCAGCTTTAGAGACGCACTGATGGTCCCAGCGGCTGACCGAGCCCCGACCCTTGTCTGAGCTGCAGTAGTCGGAGTGATGCTTCTGGCTGGATTCTGCTGCCCCTTCCAGAAATTGTGCTTTGCCTTCTTGCAAAATGCAGTGCTTAATTTGGGGCAGGGGTTGAGGGGAGCAGGGGAGCAGGACACAGACCCTCCCCCTTGTTCAGAGCCCACCACTGAGAAGGAAGTGGTGCCCAAAACAGCCTTCAATATCAGAGACCTTTTCAGAGACACATCAATGCATGTTTAGTACAGTTACGGACAATCAGTATTTACACGGTACACAGCTGAACCTTTTCCACTTTGCTTTTGCAAGGGAAGAAATACGAAAGATCCATAACCTCATCCCTCTTTGCTGCCGTAACGTAGCCTTTGTTCTCCTACCAAAGGAGCAGCACAAGAGATCACACAGACATTCCAAAATAACTTAAAATTTCCAGAACAGACTCCACCAAATCATGCTCTTGGGGCTTGAAAGAAGCGGTTGGAGGTGCCCTTCATGAGCATGCGAGAGGCCGAAGGTTAACGTTGCTCTCGGATTGGCAAAACGGAACCAGCTTCATTGAGAAGTGATGTCTTCTAGTGCCTTCTTCACACATGGAGAGGTTGCTCTCACCTTAGGCAGCCAAGGTGAGGTGGGACCCAAAGACTGAGGAGCCAATCCCCATAAGGAACAAATTCCTATTGGCTCTTTCTTAATTACCAGAAGTGTAATTAGCCAGAAGTGTGGCTTCTAGATCAAGAGAGGTATTACTACCACTCTACACGACTCTGGTGCGCCCGCAACTGGAGTACTGTGCTCAGTTTTGGGCCCCTCATTACAGGAAGGATATAGCCAGGTTGGAGTCAGTGCAGCGAAGGGCCACAAGGTTGGTGGCCGGTTTGCAGGGGATGCCGTATGAGGCGAGACTGAGGGAACTGGGTCTCTTCAGCCTGGAGAAGAGGAGACTCAGAGGGGATCTGTTGGTGACATGCAGGTATGTGAGGGGGTGACACACGGAGGTGGGCAGAGGCCTGTTCTCCCCTGCAGAGGAAGGCAGGACGCGCTCCAATGGAGCAAAGCTCAGGGAGCCAAGGTTCAATTTGGATGCCAGGAAGCACTTCCTGACAGTCAGGACCTCGAGGGTGTGGAATGGGCTTCCACGAGAGGTCGTTGAGGCCCCATCGGTGCAGGTGTTCAAGGACAGGCTGGACGTCCACATGGTGGGCATGTCATGAGCAGAGCCGGCTGGTGCTGGAGGTCAGACTAGATGGCCTGGGAGACCCCTTCTGACTCGCTCTGTTTCTCTGTTTCTACCGCGTTCAAGGATTTCTGAGCAGAAGAACACAGGGCATCTTCCTAGGATTACGGTATAGTTCGAATTCCAACAGACCAACATGCAACATCTCCTGGGCTTCTAGGCCCATGTCTGGACAGAGTCTTTACTGAAAGGGGAAGTGCTTTTGGGAAGTTCCCAAAATATAGTTGTGGAAACTGGCTATTCAATGCAGCCATCTTTGGATGAAATCACTTAACTAGTGGTGCTTGGCACGTGGATCAAAGCAAGTGCAATTCCAGACTTCTTGAGTCCAAAGCAAGTCCAAACCTCAAAAGGTTAAAACTGATTTCACCCACAAACGATGGTTCTGTGATTTCGATGGTGGAAAAGGTGACATTATTCGCTGTTTTCTCTCGCTGTAATAAGCCAGTGCAGAGTGAAACCATTGCAGGAGGAGAGTGGCCAACTGAATGCATGACGTATAGGTTTTCATCTCTGCACAACCTGGACAACTCCATCATTCCCCAAGAGTACAAGTATAGGGAAGATGATCTATGGTTACTTGGAGATGCATTTACCCACACAGGGTCTAAGACATGGGTTGGCATTTTGACCTCATTTCCAAGCCAAACGGTTGCACGTTGAATCCGTGTCGAACGCCACGGTCCATCTTAGAAGGGCAACATGTTGCAATGAAGCCACCTTCATCGGATTTTAGAGACTGTTGGCAAACCTGGCTGTTAAGAAATGAAAAAATTTAAAAGGTGAGGGACAAACGCTTCCATCCTGGTCCGTGTGAACTTGATCGAGCGTGGCGTAACCCCAGAGGAGTTTGGGCTCTTGTCAAAAGGGGGAACAAAGTCCAAACTCTCCAAAACAACACACATAAAAAAGAGAAAGTGATTCTATCCAGTTACACTGTACGAAAAGTGGCGATTCGTTAGAGACAGTGGAAGAGAGACCATTGTCACTGTTGCTGGTAAGGGTTCAAGTAACACTGCTTCTCGGGGCAAGGGGAGGTAGGGAGAAAGTTACGTGTTGGGGAGGGGAAAGGGCTCCCCTCTCAGTAGTACACGTGTGTGGTCTGCAAAAGCCGGGGGCTTCAGGATGGGGGTAGCTGCTGACTCCGAGTGGGGCTTGGAGGCAGTCTGGCCGCGGCACTGTGCTCCGTCCTGAAGCTGTAATCGTACTGCAAGAGAAAGAGAAAAAGATGCCGTTACGGCTGGAACGCAACTCGCATTCTTCCAGCGCATCCCGTGCCTCTGCTTCGGCCATTTCCCTCTAGCTCAGTCCTCCCCAACCTGGTGGCCTTCGGGGGCGCTTGGGCCAGAGCTCCCAGAATTCCCATTCGGTGGGGTCATGGACTGGGGATTCTGGGTGTTGCAGTCTCAATGTGTCTGGAAGGCACCAAGTTGGGGAAGGCTCTTCCACTCTTGGTCACGGCCTGTAAACGAGCACAAGTGGGTTTCTTTGTTTCTCTAGCAGTCTTACGATGATGCATTTTGGGCCTTTATTTTGGCTGCACTGCACATCTTCAAAACCATAACTGAAAAAGGAAACACTCACAAAACACACACACCAAGACAAGAATGATTTTGCAGGAATCTACAAGATGTGTGTCTTTAGATGTACTGCAAACTACTATCAATATAATTAGTGTGGCCATTGAAAAGAAAAAAAAAGAACTTGAAATAGATTCACAGAGAATGTCCAAAGAGCACCTTAGGGGAAAGCAGGAAGCTGCTCTTCACAGCTTCTTGTCTATGTCCGCATTCGTCATAATAGAGAGACAGAGAGATAAGTACAGACAGATGGACTTCACGGCCGAAGCTTCATTTTCACCTCATTGTAAGCAAGGCATGGAACTGGGGCCCCTGCTATGCAAATGAAGGGCAGGGCTATGCAGGTATGTTCAGGCTTGATTCTCAAAGTCATGCATCTCCAAAGACAGCGTATCTGTCTGATTTCACTGAAACCCATTCACTTCTAGGCAGGTTGAAGTGAGAGTTTCAAAAGACATCTGTGGCTTGAAAATCCAAAACGTAGGTAAGCTTATATTACAAGGTCAAATCAATTAATTTCTGCCCCTTTCCTATGAATTGTGGCCCTCTAGAAGTTTTGGCCTGGAACTTCCAACATCCCTTGCCATTGGTTGGGCTGGTTGGGGCAGATGGGAGTTGTATGCCAATAATCTGGAGAGTCACAACTGGGCCCATCCTGACCTGCCCCCCAGCTCAGCTTCTCTCCTCCCATCCCAAAGCTGAATCCTTTGTGGAAGAAAGCTAAGCATTCTCCTCTCAAGGGCAGAAATCTGGGTTAAGTTTATAAATATCACTTACAGTGACGGAACAGTTCACTTCCCCCCCTTCCCTTTAACATAGGATTCTTCCAGGTGGAGGGGCAGGATGCAGAATTCCAGGTCTGAACCCACCTGGTCCCCTTGGAAGCCCTCAAGGTCCAGGGCCGCTCCAGGAGGCCCGGATAAAATGGGAGAGTGGCCTTAAACAGAGACCACTGATTAAAGCTCAAGTCCAAAGCCAGCCAACTGGGGCCAGAAACATATGGCAACACTGCCACCGTGTGGCACAATCGCCACAGTGCTTTTTTTAAAATTTGCAAGCACGTCTCCAAGACTGCTTCCATAAAGCTTCCAATGGACAGGCGGTCTGGGTTGAGACCAAGGACCCTGAAGGTTCAACGCTCTCTCAGCAATGCTAAGTGTACCCCTGCAAGGTAGGCCAGCCTCCTCGCCAGACAGGAAAGCTCCTGCTTATGGCTTAGCCAGGTCCAGATACAGGAGAACCGAGACTGTCTTGAAGAGGACGGAAATCGCTTTTCTTGCCCTAGCCCTGCTCTGAAGAACAGGTTGGAGGCTCAGTCCTGCTGTCCAAAGGCAGATGCAAAGAAACAGCCCACCCAGATACCTTAGGGAGCCAAAAAGCCTCACCGGCTAGGTTCGGGGGCCTGGCAGCAGCCTGGCATGGATTTGGAAACCCGCCCGGTGAAACCTGGTAGCCATTCAGCAAGCGATGGCTGCCATGCCTGGGGGATGCCAAGGCAACCAAGGAGGGCTCTTAGTCCATCCAGGCTGGCCCGCCCTTCCCTAACCCGGCACCTTCCGGGACCGGGCTGGCTGGCCATTCCGGGATCTGGGAGGCTGGGGAAGGCCAGTCTGCTCCTCGGAACGTAAGAATTGAGTTCTGCTTGGTCAGATGCAAGTGCTGTTTCGTTCAACGTTATATTCACAGAGCGAATATGTGACTATGGGAAACCCAGGAGCAGGGCATGAGTGCCACAGCAGTCTCCTGCACATGTTCCCCAGCAGCTGGTGTACGTAGGCATAATTCGTCAGCTACTGAAGGCAGACATCCAAGCAAGGAGCTACTGATAGTCTTCTTGATACAAAGCAAGGGCTGCACCACTGAGCTATGCCCTTCCTTAAAATGAAGATTCCAGTCCTCATGGTTCTGGCAGAATTGGAACACAGGGGGCCCCCTGCCATGGAGTCAGCCTAGAGAATCATTCAGCTCAGTGCTCTCCACACAGTCTGGCAGCAGCAATGGCTCCCGGGGGCACTGGATGGGGGCCTTCTCATACCTTCCTGGAGATGCCAGAGGTAAAATTTGGGGTTTTCCGCATGCCATGCAAAGCACAAAGCCCCATCGCGGAAGTGTGCCCCACCCCACAAAATATCCCATGCCAGGCAAACTTCCTGCCCCCTTTATTTCCATGCCAATCCCCTGATCTCTCCTCTCTGCCACCCCTTCACCCCTCTTTCTGCACCCCCCCCGCACTCACAATCTTCTCTGCCTCACTTTGCACCGCCACCCAAAAGTGCTTCCTTTGAGACACAAAGCTGTGAACACCGTTCATTTTTTCTCTGCAATCAAATTCTGGAAGGGGAATCTCCCCAGAGCACCACATCCAAGAGCAGCTCAGCAGACAGCAAATAAGGGGGGGGGGGCTTTTCAGTGGAAGCCCCTCCACTGCGGAACTACTTCCCCACGGAGGCCCACCTGACGCCAACTCTCTCACCCTTTCAGTGCCAGGTTAAGACAGCTAAGGATGCCTAAGATTATTCACCCCTTGCTGAAGCATCCGTGTTTTAAACAGGTCTGTTCCATGCTAATTACTCTTTGAGCTGCTAACCACTGAAAAACTGTTTGTTTGGTTTTTTAATTCTGTGCTATGGAAAAGTTTAATTTTTTTTAATTGGAGCATAGTCCATTTGGGAATTTCTATAAACCACCCAAAGTGCTTTGGCTATTGGGTAGTTTAGAACTCAAATAAATAAACCACATCGCTCCTCCCTTCTCTTCTCCACCACCCATTTACCCTTGGTTAACACTTTCTTTTTGCTTAGTTCTGAGCAGATAAATTGCTTTGATCAATACGAAATTTTATTTAAATATATGGGAGGAGGGAGGGAGGGAGCAGCTGCCATTCGCCAACGCCCCTCGCTCAGCAGCAATACAGACTGTGCAGACAGAGATCATCTTCCCTTTCAACTGCAGACGCCTTGGGGCAGGGAACCATCTCCTCCATTCTTCACCGCTCTGTAAAGCACCAGGTGGGCCAGGCACTCGGCAAGCGTGGCTGCAAGGAAGGAAGGATCGAAAAGGCAGCTGCCCACCGCACAGGCTGTCCCTCTCTTGAGCACAGGGCATTTGGGCACCTGCTTCGGCCAAAGGGAAGCATCGGGGTGGACCGAAGCCCTGGACGGTACCCCCTCGGGCTGCGGCATCTTACACTCCTGGAACAATCAGAGTCCGATCAGAGTCTTTGCTCCGAAACTCTCCTCTGCCACGGGCTTCCAGGGCAGTGTATCTTGGTCTCCCGAACGCCGCTGGGATCTGAAAACCGTTTTGGACCAGCCATGGCCCAAGAAGCACAAGAGGGGGAGGACCGCATGGGAGACAAGAGGCGACGGACTGGAGAAGGGGAGCTCAGGGGTCCAGCCCCCACTCGGCCATGATGCTCAGGGGGTGGTTTGGGCCTGTCCTTGCTGCTCAGCCTCACCTACCTTGCAGGGGTGTTGCAAGGGTGAAACGCCAAGGCAGAGGAGGACCACCTAAGCCACCCGACAGTAGGGGTAGGGAACTTGATGCCCTCCCGCTGCTTTGGACTACAGCTCCCATGGTCCCTGCCCACCCAAAAATACGATCCAGGCATAATCAGTCCCAAAGCCTCTCTATCACCCCATGTTCTGTTCACTCCCTGGCACCATCAGGACTAGAAGCATGGATCGCCTTCTTCTTCATGAATGGGTCCAATCCCCTTTCAAAGCCCTCCCTCACATTGGTGGCCATCACGGCACCTTGTAGAAGTGAACCCCAAAGTTGAACTAAGCACTGTGTGAAAACCCTTTTTATTTTGCCAATGTTTTAAGATTTGACTGTTTTAATATGGGTGTTATTGTTGATTGGTTAAGATTTTGACTAGGACCCTGTGTTTTATTCTATTTTGTCTTATTGTTAAACTGTCCAGGACCATGGTAAGGAGTGGTCTAAAAAAGTTTTAAAAAAATAAAAAAAAAATAAAAAATAAAAAGAGAGTCCTCCTGATTAATGGGCGGGATAGAAATTAATAATACATATGTAAACAGGACTTCCTTGGATCTGACCTGACTTTCCCGCCATTCCGTCTCCATCTCTGCTTTCTCCACATCAGGCATAATTCTGAAGACCCCTAACATGGCATCCCTTGACTCACTCCCCCCCCCTCCCCAGCCTTCCCCAAGCTGGGGGACCTCAGAGGCACTTGGACCACAACCCCCAGAATTCTCATCCAGCAGGGCCATTGGCATGGAATTCTGGGTGCTGCAGTCCAAACGTGTCTGGAAGGCACAGGATTGGGGAAGGCCGCCAGAAGCCAAACCATGCCAGACCATGTACCCTTTCCTCAGGGGGAGACACTCCGCCCCTGGACCATTTTAATTGCCCCTTTCTATGCCAGCAAAATTCTTGCGTTGGTGCAATAACCAAACCTGTGCACAGCAGTCCAAGCATCATCACATCACACGGTTGTACCAAGGGATGTGGTTTCGGCTGTATCATGTTCAGTGCCTTTCCGGATTATGCCTGACATGGAATTCGCCTTTCCCAAGCAGCTGCACATGGGAAAGTCATTTTCATCAAACAGTTGCAATCCCAAAATCCTCTTCCCAGTCAGTTGTTGCAGCTTGGATCCCACCCATGTGAACACGGTTTTCCCCAAGACGCATCGCTTTACGATTAGTTACACTGAGCAGTGTTTGTCATTTTAATGCTCATTCTCCCAGTTTGGACGGATCCGTTTGGAGCGCTTTGCAATCTCCTTTCGTCGTCAGCATTCTAAATCATTTGGGGTCATTAGCAAACTTGGCCACTGTGCTGCAGCTCAGTCTGAATTCTGGATCACTTGCAAACCATTTAAAAAGCACCAATCCCAACACAGATGTGATGTTTCTGCAACTCCAGCGTCCCCATCCCTCTGGGGTGAGAACGGACCCTTTATGCCTGTTCTCAGCTTTCTGTACTTTCACCCATTACTGATACGACCCCTTCTTTTATCCCAGGACTGCTTAGCTCACTGGGAAGTTTTGGGTGAGGCAGTTTGCCAAAAACTTAATGGGGAATCCAAGTAAACATTGCCTGCTGGAATACCCAGGTCCATTTTTTTATTTCTTGAAGAACTCTAAAAGGGTTAGAATGATATGACCCACTTTTATGGAAGGCAAGGCTGTTCCTTTCCTGGCAGAACTTGGTCTTTGATTTGCTTACTAAAGGATTGCAAATAGGCTCACATACAGAACATAAAATACATCTAATCTTCAAATACTGCTTTTCACCAATTTACCCATAAAAGTTCTTTGAACTGGTCTGTTATTACAGTCCCCACCCCAAATCTACCTTTAAAAAATGAAAAAGGAAGCCTGGTGTTACATTTGACCCTCTTTAGCTCGCTGGTATGAAGGATGGATCTTTGGAATCACTGGTTATGCTGTCTGAGGCTTATGGGAGATGTAGTTCTGGCAGGTCCCTGGCTGCAGTTAAAGCTTTGGGGGATGATGGAAAGGAAAGAGAGGCAAAATTTCTTTAGAAGGAAAATGGGTTTCCTTTTAGTGGCTTTATGGACAGCAGGAGCAAAAGAAGCGCCAAGGACTTTGTGGGTCAAACCACGTGGCCGGGCTATTGTTCCTTCTAACCCGGTGCCTGTGGGGAGGTCACTGCAGGGACGCATCCAGAGGCGGGGACAGATGGAGTAAGACAGGACAGAAGAGACAGGACAGCAAAGACATGGGGATGGGGTGGAAAGGGGCCCAGAGTCGGGCCGAACGGATAGTCTGCAGGGCGCAGTGGGCGGAGAGGGAAGGAGAGACGCAGAGAGGGGAGAGGCAAGAGAGAAGCAAGCACCAGCCCTGCCTCGTGTCTCTGCCAGCCACCATTAAACTCCACACAGGAAAGCTCTCACCGTATCCACATCTTTTCCTTCCAGCTGACACACAAAAGGGTTTACCACCCCTGCGCTGCAATCTGGTACAACTATTGGGGGACCGGATGATAAAATGATCAGGGAGCAGGGGGCATTTCCACCCCCGGGGCCACCAACTGGCCACCCCACTTGGATGGCAAGCCTTCATTTTGTAAGCGAGCAAACGGGGTGGTTTTCCTCCAGATGCAATCAACAGCGCTGCCTCCAGAGGGCACTGTGCGACTGCAAAAGACCCGCCTTGGCTCGCTTTATTATTTTTTCAAATTCTTCTTCATTATCAACACCTGGTTATTCTTGAAAGTTTACAGTAAGGAAAGTTAGGATGCAGCGAAAAGAAGAAAAGATGCGACACTGTGCCTCTTCCAGGTGCTACGCTGCTGGCAGCTTAGGTAACTGAGAAACGGGTTCGGCACGATTGCAAAATGAAAAGAAACTTGATCAGCGGAAGAAGATGTATGGTCACTCTGCTTGAGAAGAACAAAGAGAAGAACACCTCTGCTTGAGAAGAACAAAACCCAAATAAAATTAAATGGCAAGAGGGAGAGCTCTGCCGAGAAGCAGCTTTTCCAAGGAGGCCTTGAGAAAAGATACGGCTTCATTAATTTTACGTCAATGTCGCGATACTGTGATGAGCGGCATGTGCCCGCTGCTAAATAAGAAATAAGTGCTATTTTTCAAACACACAAACGCATAAAGATGTCAGCTCAAACTGTTTACTAATTAACACTTAAAAAGACACAAATTAGATATGCGTGGGTAAGAACAATTATAATCAAGACGAATTTCTCCAGTCATTTGGGATTGTGGTGAGGTGGTGGGGAAAGAGAAGGGGGGGGGGGAATAACCCAAACTCCCAGCTAAATTGCTGGAATCAACATTAAGGAAAAATGGAAAACACCCTGAATTCCTGCCAGTTAGCAAATATGTTCGTTTAAAGACCGTTACGTGTGACTGCACACCGGAGACTTGGCTGCTAAAGCGGAGAAGCAAGGGAGGCGAGGGAAGGGGGAGCGGAACCAACCTCAATCATCAGAATAAAATTAAGCCCTTCAAGCTTCTTTCTCTGTATGGCTCCCTCATCAAAGGGATTTTGTGAAGATGCCAGAATTAAGCGGCTGAACGAAAACGCTTCCCCTTTTTAGCGCTGGGAGACTAAGTGACATTAAATTGCTTGATGATGCTAATTCAAACCTGACCTTTCGGCTTCTTCTGGAGTGAAGCAACTTTAAGAAAGGTAGTTTTGGGCCAGATTGAGATGCTGCAGGATTGTGCAGGGAGTCTCGCAAGCCTTCGGGGCCAGCTTGTGCTTTCCTCTCAGACCTGTCTCTTGACCCTCAACCAATTCTTCAGTTGCACAGACCCTGCATTTCTCTTTTGGATGGGGAAAATGCAGAGGAATCACTAAGGCGCTAATGTCTTGCTGCTCCCAGACACTGTGCAATCATTATTTTTCAAATGCGGGACAAAAACATGCAAAGGTGTGCATTTGGAGATGCTGTCGAATGTTGTTTCTTGGCACATATTTGGAACTGCAGGATATTCAACCGAAAAGACCGCATGGGACGCATGTGGCACCCTTGGAGCGCTTCCTTGGATGTGCAAAGAAGACGAGGATGGGATCAAGGAGTGAAGATACATTCCCAAAAGCCCTTACCTCCTTTTCAATTTCTGCCAAGGATTTGATGGTGATGCCCAAGAGATCAACCGGCTGCATCTACGAAGAGAGGCCAAAAATGTTCAGATGAAGAGTGTTTCAGCTAAAGCATGCTCCAGTTTGTGACCACCACAACCATCGCTTGCAAGAAAGAGGTAGGTCACCAAAACTCCGTAAATTCCTCAGGAGCACCCGCTGGGTTGGGGTCCCTACCTATTTTGGTCTTACCTGCCCCCTACCCCCATTGAGAAAGGAGGAACAAAATTTGGGCTTTCAGAATACTTACCTGCAAAAGCAAATGTTTGATCTTCGCTCTGTACATACTGTATATCCACATTATATATATGCCCAATAATACAACTTATCTGGGAAGATCACAAAGTCGAAAGAATAATTTAAAAAGCCAAAAGTGCACCAAACATGGAAACAAGCGGAACAGGCAAAACCATGCCTTGTAAAAGGTGGGTGAAAAAATTGGGAGGACATTCAAAATAACACAAGAGAAGTGCCAGGGTAAATATGTGTGTGTGTGTACTTATTTTTCAAAACTATGTATTTTATTCTATATATTTTAGTCTGTATTTCAAAGAATAAAGCTATATATTATCAAATATATGTATATGTTCAAACATTTATAGTTTTCTGTTCCACAATATATATTCTTCGAAATACAGAATAAAACACCCTCAGAGTTTGCTTTTCATTCCCTTGGGAGTAAATCATAAAAGTAGCCATTAAATCTAAAATTAAAAATCTCAAATAAAAATGCCTGAGAGAGGCGATTAGCACTCGGCTGCTTAATGGCAAATTCTCTTGCTTGGTGCTTAATGCTTGTTGCTTAATGCCCTTTCCTTCGACAACTTCTCTCTTATGAACGGTTGCCCTGGGATTTCGCGATGCAGATGGTTTCCAAGTGTGATGCTTCCTTTTTGTAAGCCGCCTTGAGTTCCGATTTGGGTGGCAGTAGCAAACATGGAGTATCTGTTTTACCTTAAAGTGAGATCAGGACAAGGCAGTTGCAGTGCCAAAGAAATCCACACACACAGTAACACATTTGCAGACAAAGCTGCGTCATGACAAGGCTTGGGAGAGTAAGCTCGTCTTCCGCTGTTGACTGGAAGAGCACAGTGCAGCGGCCGGCCACGGGTAACGGGCCGGCCGGTCCCCTTACTCCAGAATCCCTTCTCCTTTCCACCTCATCTATTCAGCACCCAGCACCCATTCAGTCGGTGCCGGAGGTCAGACTAGATGGCCCAGGAGACCCTTTCTGACTCGCTCTGTTTCTATGTTTCTCTGCCGATGACCTTGGGGTTTGGAAGCGACACGGAGGAGCTCTTTGCAAGATGGCTACTGCAGCCTATCTGACAACCAACGGACAGCCCAGAAATTCACTCTGTGCCTCTCTTATATGCAGCCTGGCCTACCTGCCAAGGTTGCTGTGAAGTCCATCCAGAAGAACTGTGTTCGCCACCCTGGGCTCCTTAGGGGAAAGCCCAGGTGGGAATCGCCAAGAGCCGTATTTCTCCGTCTGACAAGCACCAGCCTCAAACTCAAACTGTTTCCTTGTTAATGATCTTGTTTCACACGAGTCTCTGAGCATACACAAAGCAGTTTGTTGAACCCTATCTACCGTTCACTTCCCAAAGCTCTCCTTATGAACCCATCTGTGTCCCAACCTGAGGAGGTGAGCTGTGGAAATGGTACCACTTTGCTCCACCCCAGCTGGGCTTCACACTATCATTTGCATTTCTATACCACCACAAACCGGAAGTGGTGGATGCAAAGTGCGGGGAATCATGGGAGCTGTAGTCCAATGCACCTGGAAGGCATCAGGTTGGAGAAGGCCTCTATATCAGGTAGTTTTCAGTGCATGGGGGTTAAGAAACTGTCCCCTTCCTGACAAAGATCATGCACACTTAGCGCTACCAGACACAGTGCTTTCCCAAATGTTTTGGAGGAAAGCAGCCCTTGACCTTCGGCTAGCTTGGCCAGGGATGATGGGGGTGGTAGTCCAACGTATCTGGAATGCGTGCGCTTGACTTCCCCTGAGCTAGCACAACCGTGACGCAGTCCTGGCAGCCTTGCCCCGAGCACGCCCCCCGTGCGTTGACAACGCCGTTGGAAGAATCCGAAGAGGAAGATTAGCCGGGGCTTAAGCTCTTCTGGCATCCGGCCTAGCAGCTGTGGAATTCCGGCTTCCCCAGCAACACCGCAGGGGCCGAGACAAAGCCCAGTCCGGCAGGGCCACTTGCCAAGAGAGGAATGCCACCCACTGACCACGAACACACGGTGCCGGACCCTTCGGAGGCTGAATCCCAGCTTCCCCACTCTCGAAAGCTCCTAGCAAGCTGGGGTAAAAGACACTCAGGGGCAGTGGCCAAGCCCGGCCTGATGGCCTTCAGGTGTGTCAGACTACATAAGAACAGTCCCACGGGATCGGAGTGAGGTTCCATCTAGGCCAGCAGACAGCCACTGCCTGGAGGAAACCTATAACACCCATGTTCCCCAGCAATGGGCACACACAGAGACACTGCCTCTGATCTGGAGGCTGCAGAGGCCCACTTGGACCAGGAAATGTTAAGAGCTTCTACGCCAGGAATTTGTCCAATGGCTCCATGCATTTACCTACACAGAACACCTGTGGTCCCATTCCAGCCTAGTCTGCAGTTTAGGTCAATTTATGTCTTGCATCGATCTTTTCTTTTTTTCCAATCTTTTCTGAAAGATTAAAAAGGTGCTCCTGGTTTATTAAGAAATGGTTAATTATTGTGATTGGGAAATATTTTTAAAGGCGTGGCATGTGATGGCAGGTACTGATTCAAATGAGACAGCTGCCCTGTATTTCTTGGACTAAAAAGAATGCGTGTGCCGGTCACTGGCACAATCACTGCTGTCCATTTGTAAATTGCTGGGTGATTTAAAACAATTAAAGCCAATACTGCTAATCGACTGCAATGCCTTTAATCAGGTGATTAGGTGAGGCAATGCTGCATTCGGAGAAGTAAGTATGCCCACTTGGTGTGTCTGTGCAGGCCACGCTGCTGTTAGCATTGAACCGTATTCTGCATCACAACGCCAGCCACACACCAAGTTTCTAACCCTCATGACTGAGAAGGCAGGCCTGGAGAAGTCAAGAGCAGTCATGTTTGAAGGAGGGAGTGTAGTCCAGAGATCTGTCCACCAGGTCAAGGATAGGTAATCTGGGGCCAGAAAATGTTTTGCACTACAACTCGCAGAATTATTATTATTATTTTATTATTATTACATTTTTATACTGCCTATAGCCAAAGCTCTCTAGGCAGTTGACAGCAATAGACTCATACATTCAAGTCACCCATCCCACTTCTGCCCAGGCCTGATGCTGCTTAGCTTCCAAGATTAGGCAGGATCAGGCACTTCAGGCTACATGGAAGCACTGACACTGGCTACGTTGGCTGGGCCTGTAGTCCAAAGATCTAGAGGCTGCCTGTTCGTTTAACCCTTGGCTGGCAGCTGCTAACTGTCAAAGTGTTGGGCACAGAATCCCAACCATGGCAAAGTTTGCTTTTAATCAGAGATGCACGGGACCGAATCGGGGACTTCTCTGTGCAGAGGTGCAGCTTTCCCACCAAGCTACGGTCCCTCCGTGCGAATTCTCCACCTGAGGAGCACTGGAGGAGCCCAAGGGTCCCAATCCACCCTAAGCAGCCAAGTGGCTCAAAGCACCAATGACGCAATCTGGACTCGCCAGGTGGGGTCGAACCTTTCCTGCCCAATCCTGGCCTGCTACAGGCTGGGGCACGCTTCCACCCCACCAGGTGCCTTGGACTGCCCTGCCCATCCGTGTCTGGGGATGACAGGATCTGCAGCCACAACACACCACAAGCACAGCTAAACATGCCATGGATCGGTCAAGGCCAAAGCCCTGATGGGATAGCCTTGCACTGCAGGGGCCACGGGCCCCTCCAGTGGAGCAGAGGTCCAGAGCCTCAGTGCCACCACCGAGAAAGCTCTGCCTTCACCAACTCTGAAGGTGGTGGAAAGGACACGAGGAGGCCTGTCCAGAGCGCACTCCAAGTCCCTGCTTGGAGGGGGACATCTTTTGCAGCCCAGAAAGCCACTTCCTTGCAGAGCCCAAAAGGCAGGGGGACCCGGAGTCCACGTGCCACCACTGGCTTTTGCTCCAACCCAGGGGGAACGCGGCTGTGCAGAAGGCATTCTCCGGCACGCCTGAGCCGGACGGGCAAGCCGTGAAGACGGACGGGCTTTTCTGGAGGCTGCGTTTCTGCTGCTGGCCTCCAGCAGAGGTCCATCTGCTGCCTCATTAGGATGTAACGACCTCTCAACTTCCGAGACAGGAATTGGTAAACAGGGCCGGGGAGGCCTCCCTCTCCGTGGCAGCTGGAAGGCAGCCAGCGTCACCACAGCAACGAGCGGAGCCGGGCCAGCTAAAGTTACTTTGCTCTCCCCGCATGGAATGGCTGGCATTTGTCAAGATCTAAGCAGCTTCCAGAAATAGGGATGGCACTGCGGAAGATCAGGTAGCGCCCGGCCAGTGGGGAAGCGAGGAGAGGCACGCACAGACCCGTTGCCTCCGATTCAAACGCACTTGGAAACTGGGCCAAGTCCGGTTCTCAGGGAGCGCAGGAGCCGCCAGAACGGTGCCGCTTTAGCTGCGTGTTGCAAAAAGAGAGGACCGCCCTTGCAGGCAAACAGCCAGCCGTCAAGGCAGTGGGAAAAGCCAGGGCAAAGCCTCGCATCCTGACATGCTGGTTTTCTGCATGTGGGAATTGCAAAATTCATCCTTTTAATATGAACAATGGGAACGACCTCCCCCACTGCCCCCTGACAACGCCGCAAACTACAGCGGGACAGCATGTGGCCCTCCTTCTGCTGGTTCAGAGAAAACCAGGACTGTGCAAGTGGATAACAGAAGACTGCATTTCGGTTCATAACAAGCAACAGATTCATGTATGTACCCAAACAACAACCCTCGCCCAAGCCCAGTTCCCAAGAGTGTCAGAAGAGATGGTCTAGGAAACTCAGAAAATGTTGGCACTCCCCTCTTTCTATTTTCCTATACCTTGTACCCAGAGGTAGACTGCCTCTGTACATGGTGGTTCTATGGGGGCCAAACAGCCATCAAAAGACATCTGACTGAACAGCTCCGCTGCTGAGAAAGCAGTATATTTGCTGCAGCTTTTAGCCTGAACTTTGAAGGAGCTGTCCATGGTGATGAGGTTTGCTGAGACCGGCACAGGAGGAGAAATGACAACAGGAGCCATCAGGAAAATACACAACACTCACCCCTTGGGAAGCGCAGGCAAACTTCTCCGAGATCATAAAAGGCACGCCTTCCATCGCTGGAAGAAAAACACAAAAGAAGCATCAACAGAGCTGCACTCAATACAACCTCCCAGAGTTGCCGAAGGGGCTTTCTCGCCAGGCAGCCCACCTCAAAAAATCTCTCCTCCTCTTGGGTCTCTAAAACCCGCTGCTGACAGCTAATTGGGGTGTCTGTCTGGGAAGGAGAGAAATATGACCAGGCTAGAACCAAATAGTCTGTGAACTGGCCACCCCAGGAAGGCCATTCCAATTTCCAAGGGCAGATTTATTGGAAAAGCAAAGTATTTGGCTTGTTTTTTACCCTTTGTGGAGAAAATATGTACAGAACAGTGCCCGAACCACAAGGACAGACTGTTCCTTGCTCTTCGCAAGGTTTCCAGCAAGATACACCCGGGAAGCTCTTGAAATAATAATTAAAAGATTATTTAAACAAAGAAGAAAAGAGATGCTGACATTTGAAATTCGAAAGGGTGTGTGACTTGTAGGGTGAATCGGTTCTTCCTTGCCAAGCTAAGATTGGATGCCAGCATCTGATTGCAAGCTATTAAACACAACCAAATTCCAGAGTTGGAAACAGCTGCTGATCAAAGGACAGAGATACCAGTTGCGTGACAATTATTGAGCGTATAAATGCAATCATCATTTATTCTGCACGGGTGATGTGTTTCATGGTCTTTAAAAATCCTTCCGAATCAATATTTTATTCATTTGTTTTCTGGAAATTTGAAAAGAAAAGACAAACAGAGAAAACTGTGCATTATTGTAGGAACCAGAGAGAAGCTCTGGATTTGCCGTTATATGTTGTTCACTGTACGGTGGATTGAAAAAAAAGAGCAGAAGCTGTGGCATTGTGAAATAGTGAGGACTTTTTTTTTGGTTATTGTTTTGTTGTGTAAAGGTCCAGTTTTCTGAAAATCTGTTGCACATTTTCCTAGAAGAGCCAGAATGGATGTAGTAGCTAGCTTGTTGAAATGGAAAAAAACCCAGCTTCAATTAGTACTTCTGGAAAGGTGGGCAGGGAGACAGAAAATGAAATATTTTTAATATAGGTCTCTCCTATTCTTATGTTTGTTGTCTGTATGTTTATGTGTGTCTCTCATATTTTATTTGTCACTAAGTGAATATGTGTAAATTTTTATTTAGTGGTAAAATAGCAGTTAAGAGTGTGGGACTAGGACTCAGGTGATCCGGGTTCCAGTCTCCGCTCAGCCATGGAGCCAGCTGGGTGACTTTGGGCCAGTCACAGACTCTCAGCCCAACCGACCTTGCAGGGCTGCTGTTGTGGGGAAAAGGAGAACTTTGCAAGTTCCTTGGATTCTTTGCCAGGAAAAAAAAAATGACAGATAAATGTAAAACAACAAAATCAACAACTTAAACATTGCCTGAGTTAAGCAGAGCAGAAACGTCATTCCTGTAGCAAATATGCACAAATTTATGCAAATAAAAATATTTATTTCACATATTTATGAAATAAACCAATATTTACTGGAATTCAGTCCCACTGAACTCTGCGGGAATTACTTCTGAGTTGACATACATGGATTGCTTTGCCATTTCAAAGCAATTTCAAAGCAGAACATTTCAAACCAACATGCACAGCAGGTTAGAATTCAGAGTTCAATCCCCTTTCCAATAAATTAAAAAGTTGACACAACCGTGGCCAGGATTTGGCTTCCTGAGTGAATCATCAGGTGTTAAGGTTCCCCCTCGGCTTTCCACATGCAGAGGAGATGGACGTTTGGTAACTATCTGCATTAAAATCAGGGCTGGACAATCCTTGCAATTGCTATCAGCAATATTTCCTTTCAAGATCCATTCTATCCAGTTGTCCCCAACTCCGCCTCTACAGGATCATTATGACTATCATTGCAAAGACATTGGTGCAAGGCCATGATTACTTACAGGGTGGGGAGCTGTCTTGCCAGGCAAAATGTCCCCCTTCCGTTCCCCAGCAATCCACCACTCCAAACAACTGGAAAACCCAGTGTGGGCACGGTTAACATACTGGGGCTTGCGGAAGTCCAGCCCACGCTCAGTGCAGGTCTAATGTTGGACTAAGTGGACCTTTGGTCTGGGCTCATGTTCTTGTGTCCTTGCAGCTGAATACCTCCAGTGTGGGAGAGCCCACGACTTCTCCAGGCCGGGGCACCTCCGTCATATTGTTCTGATGGGAATTCCGCCTTGCTTACGGGAAGAAAGTAGAAATATTTAAGAAAGCTGGGCTGGGAGTCAAAGCACCAGTCTGCTCCAAGACTGCCTGGGTGCCTGTATGCAAAGAATTCCCTACCTCACAGGGTTATTCACAAGGAGGGTAAGATATATTCTGTATAGCCTGAAGTGCCTGGTTTTGCCCTATCTTGGAAACTAAGCAGGGTCAGGCCTGGTTGAAATCTGGATGGGAGACTAAAATGTTGTGATCTGCCCAGAGAGCTTTGGCTATGGAAGGTATAGAAATGTAATGTAATAATAATTTAAAAAATGATGATGATGGAGGGAAACAGACCATTCTGAGCTTCTCGGAGGAAGAACAGAATATAAAATTGCAGAGATGCTGAGTTTGGAAGAAAGGGGGATGGATGAAAAGTGAAAAATATGCCAAAACGATTTGGTTTGCTGCAATGTGGAGCAAACGAGCATCCACAGAGCTGTAATTAAATAGACCCGTAATTAAGTAGATGCCCTTTATCGGAATGATTGTGCTTAAAAAAAATGGCAGGACGCAGAATGTAGTCTGTTATTAATGCCGTCCTGTCACAAGAGGAACAAACACACGGCGGCAAAGAACCAGCCTCATCAAGTCCTGTCATGGTGAGATTATTTATAAAATATACAGTTGAGGGAACATCCGGGTGGGCTGAGAGGGAGAAAAAAGGAGGGAGAGGAAGAGAGAGAGAGAGAGAGAGAGAGAGAGAGAGAGAGAGAGAGAGAGAGCGAGCGCCTAAGAATGGCTCTTTTAAGGGAGACTGAGAGGCATTAAGAGAGGGGAAGGTTTCGAAAAAATCGCACCAGGGTGGAAAGTGTCACCGGCAACATCTCGGCGGTGCTTCCTCTTAACTGGGATCTCTTTGGTGGCAAGTTTTAAGCATCCTTTTGGGACCTGGTCATCCACCTGACTCAACGAGCTTCCATTTACAACAAAAGGAAACCAGAGTTGTAACTAAAAGCTTTTCAAAAAATCCGGAGGGGCAAGGACTCTAGCGGGCACTGAAAAAGGGGTTGCAAGCTCCACATGGTGTTCCCATGAAACAGACTGAACAACCCTCTTTCCTCTGGACGCCAAGGCCAAGTCAAGGGCGAGAGAGATGAACTGGGAGGGATCGGGTGGCCGGCAGCACTTGAGGCAAGACAGTGAGGCCAAGCTGGAGGAAAACCCGCTGGTTTCCCTGGGTGGTCTGGTCCCACACTGGCCCTCAGTGGCAATCTCAGCAGGGCTGTGTATCCACCTTGGCTTGACCCCGAACCATCGAGGGTCTCTCCATGGTGCTGAAGCTAGGCTGGGGATGGGTTTCAGGACCATGGACAGCTCCCTTAAAGTTCTGGATGGGCTTTGATTCCTGGTACGAGGGCAGCAGAGCCCTCTTCAAAGCTACGTCTGGTTCAAGAGTTGCCCTGGATGTGCTTGGGGCAGTTGTACTTGGTGCCAGATGCCCAGGTTTGAGTGGGATGCACTTCCGGTCTTCCTGGCTGCATTTATTCAAAGCTGGATAAAATGCAGCAGCAAACAGAACGGTGGAGTTCAGCTTTCTGGCACAATGCACAGAATGCCGGATGCAACAAGGGCATAGCGACTGCATTTTCCCGAGCTGGGGATAAACTTCCTATTAGTGTTTCGCCAGTAGTTCTGACCCAAAAGGCTGCAGGAAACGCAGAAGAGAGGTTAGAGGTTCACAGTTATTTGTACTAGTGACCTGCATAGCCAGCCTCACATGACTTTCCACATTTGGATCAGATTCTGCGAAACTGTCCTTCTCCGGCAAAGTGTCGGTGTGAACCATGTGAGGATGCAAAGAAATTAAAGCTTGCAAGACAGCAGCTACCTTCATCTCCTGAATTGTTATGTCGGTTTGCTTTTTTAGCAGCCTGCAAGCACTGGGAGTGGGGAAGTATGAATATATACAGGAAAGAAAATGCACCTTGTTACCACACGTCCCCACGTAAGGCACCACATCATGCGCCAATGAGTGCGCCACCGTTACACGCCATGCCCCATGCTTCACCCTCAAATCGTCAAGTTAGCAATCTGTCTCCTTGCAAATCGGGGTATTTTTAGTAAAGGCTACCAAGCGCGATCCTAAATTTAAACACACTGATGAATTTCATTCGTAGTGCCAGTTGAGCATAAAGGAGTCGCAAAAGGACAAAGAATTTGACCTGGAACAGAAAAATATTCCCTAGAATAATAAGCACTTGTTCCCTTAGAAGAAAAACAAACAATGAGATCAGAAACAGGAAGAATTCTAACTACTAATTGCTGTTATTATATATTTTTATACATGTGTATGCATGGCATTTCATGGTGATTATGAAAATGCGCACAATTGTTCCTTTTGACTCACTGAAAGATTAGATGCTCTCTTCAAATCGCTGCTAATAAAGAACCTTCTGGGACAAAGAACATGACAAGCTAAAAAAAAAAACCCTCTGAAAGAGAGGGAGTGAGAAAAAGATTTCAAATATAGCTGTCACAAGCTGTTAGGACTAGAAGAGCCTTCCCAACTTGGAGGGCCCTGCCGAGTTGAGGCACTACAGCCCCCACCATCCCCAGCTGGCTGGGGGTTGTGGGGTCGTAGCTGTGAAGTGAGGGGTCCTGCTGATCCCTCCCCCCTTTTAATGATATGGAAGCTTTCAAGATGATGAAAACGTCTATAAACAGCCTTCCTTGTGCACCGCTTTGGGGGGATTCGCTGTGGCTCCCCCACATTTCCTTTAAAAATAAAAGATGGGCTTTCTTGGGGGAGGTGATCTGAGCCAATCAGTGACTGTACTGATAATGCCATAACCTTGCAAAATCCATACTCAGGAGAGAAAAACTGAATCAGAATAGAAACCCTCTAAATATCGGAGGGAAAAGTGAGGGTTAGAAAGATATCGTTTTAATGAGGGATTTGACCTTTTACAGCTCAGCTCTGGCTGAAATTGGAGCCTTTTCCATCTTTGCTAGGCTTTTCCTCAAGATGGACCATGCAGCAGATCAAGTTGACCCAAACTCTACTACGATTCATGCCGAAGGGCTGCTGGTCTTCCCCTAAAGCGGTTGGGCTATACCGATTCACGGGGCAGCACTGGCTGAATGTCCTGGTCTAGAGACTCAAAGACAAAGCTCTGACTTTACAAAAGCAAGGCAGTGCGATCCAGCAAAAGTTAGAAAACTTCACGGAAAATCTGGAGGTGAGAACTAGCTTTGTAGAGAAGTCAGTTTAAGGGTGGTACTACTTTTCCTGGGCTGTATCACTCTTGGCTGGGGGCGCGACATGTTTAGAAACATAGAAACAGAGCGAGTCAGAAGGGGCCTCCCGGGCCATCTAGTCTGACCCTCGGCTCCAGCCGGCTCCGCTCACAACATGCCCACTATGTGGACGTCCCGCCTATCCTTGGACACCCGCACCGATGGGGCCTCAACCGCCTCCCGTGGAAGCCCATTCCATACCCTGGGGGTCCCAACTGTCAGGAAGTGCTTCCTGGCACCCAAATTGAACCTTGGCTCCCTGAGCTTGGCTCCATTGGAGCGCATCCTGCCCTCCTCTGCAGGGGAGAACAAGTTTCTACCCATCTCCGTGTGACACCCCCTCACATACCTGCATGTCGCCAACAGATCCCCTCTGAGTCTCCTCTTCTCCAGGCTGCAGAGACCCAGTTCCCTCAGTCTCTCCTCATACGGCATCCCCTGCAAACCGGCCACCAACCGGTGTTAACACCATCCTGTGCAACGTTAGACAGAAAAATGGCCTAGAGCTTTCCGCGTGTCCCAGGCAACACAACCAGCTACAGCATGCTGGATTCTGCCAGCTGTTTTTCTGTCTAAACTTGCACAGAAAGAGGTTCCAAGAGGCTTCCAGATGCAGGATGCATGGTGCATTTGGACTATGCAAGAGGCGTCACCAGAGATGAGAAACGGAGATCCCATTTGCATGCAAAGCTTTTCGGCGCAAACACAGGTTGGGGGAAAGAATCCTCAGCACAGAATGCACCAACCTCACCATTATTTAGGCAAATAATTAATTACTCCTGTTCGTGTCAAGTGGTTTGTCACGACACATTAATGACTTGATAGACTCCCATGAACTGGTGAACACCGAAGCAGCCCGGCACGTCTTTATCGTCATTTAATTTAAAAACGATCCTGTGTGAAATTATCTCGTCGTGAGTGATGGAAGCATAAAGAACAGACTCAGCAAAGCTGTGCGTGGATCATTGCTTTATTAATGGGAATGTCAGGGAAATGAAAAATGCCGGCATTGTCATACTTAAGCTCCAGGAAGGGCTGCATCGGTGCACGGAGGAAGAGGGAGGGCCGGGCTCTGTTGCATCTGCCGGACGCATGGAAACTTCAGGGCACGATGACGCAAAGGTGGAGAGCCAGCCCACTAAACACATGCGGTGACATTTCTGTCTTCCTCACTAGAAGGAGGTTCCAAAGTTTGCCTGAGTACCGGTGTGGCGGCTAGAAACAATTTTATTTATTTATTTATTTAGACAATTTGTATGCCATCCATTACTTCCGTCTCTGGAACTACGATGATCTATGCTCTGATCAACAATTTCTGCAAAATACTGCTGCCAGCCGGAATACCCTACGATCAGAAGGTATAACACCAATCTTCTTTCGTGTTCATTGCTTTTGAGGTTAAATTGAGTGCCCGTGGAAGCCCTAAAAGGGTAGAAACCATGGGATCTTATCAACTACCTTGCTCCAAAAGGAACCAATGCATCTTTGGGAGGCTCTGGTTGTGTGACTGGGTAGACTGGGACAGGGCCTTCTTGGTGGTGTTGCCCCAACTGGGGAAGTCCTTCTTGGTGGAGATTCACTGGGCTCCCTCTTTCTAACAGCAGGCACTGCCGGTGAATTTCATCAGGGCAACAGCCACAAGTGGGCTACCGAGATACCAGAGGTTATCAGAATGCTCAGGGGAACTCCCAAGGTTTCTGGGCTCCACCAGAAGAACTGTAAGAAGGCTATTAAAGTTCAACAGGTAGTGCAGTAAGCTTACCTAGCAACCTGAGAACAAGGATTGTTTCTGGAAGCCACACCAAGGCCTTATGGCCAACACTTTGTTGGGAACAGCACCAGAGACAATGGACTTGGAGCTGTTTTCCCTAGCCATGCAGTAAAGAAGAGCTGCTTTGGCTGTGAGAACAAAACCGTTTGCCTTCCTGAGGGAGCTTCACTCCTCCAATCTGCCATTTCGTGACAGCCTGTCTCTCAACTCACAGCCTTGGCAACTTACGAAGCTCCTTTCTGCTCCATGGCAAGAAATGACTTTTATTCTCAGCCTGGGGAGAAGGACTGATGCGCCACTGAGTCAGGCCGCTGTGCAGGCCACAGAGAACAGTATAGCTACAGGGAAAGAAAAGCACAAGCCTTCCTACCCTGCATTCAGATTTCATCCTTAGGTTCAAGAAATTGTGTTGCATCCTTGACCAAGGTGGTGTTTGTTTGCTTGTCTAAAACCTTTATACACTGTCTGCTAGCAAGGTTTCGGGATGGTCTTGCAATGGAAGAGAGTGAAGCGTAGCACAGCACAGTAAAACCCCATATTAAAATCACAATTAAATCTCAAAATAATGGGAAAATAAAAAGGTTTTGGCCTGGTGCTGGAAAGAATAATGTGTCAGCACCAGGCAAATCTCTGGGGAGTATATTCCATATTCCGGGGTGCCACAGCAGAAAAGGCCCTTCTCTGGGTAACCACCCTCCTAATCTCCTTAAAGGAGGGTTCCCAAAGAAAAGACTTCTGCCCCAGATCTTTTGCTCATCCCAAGAAACCTCAAATCTGGAAGCAAAGTGCCTCAGCAGCACCAGGCCCATGGGGTTTAGACAGGAAGTATGAACAAAATAATATTACATCTTCTTTCTTTTCTATTGTACGCTGTATTATTCAAAGAGGACAGTGGGATGGAAAGACTAATGCATGCTAAAATGAACAGGAGGGCAAGCCCAAGTGAAAAGGTCTACCAGCAATGTGCCACAACTTGATGGATGAAAGAAGCGCTTCCACAAAACACACTCCCATCACATGTGTACACGGACAAACATCCCGGAAAAGCAGAAGTAGAGAAGCAGAGAGTCTGTGCGACACCAACCTTTGCAGAAAATGGCCTGACATAATGTGACACTTGCCATAAGAAAACCCGGGAAAGCTGTTGAGATCTGTTATGGTTGAAATACTGTCAATGCACTTACTGTAGGATAAGACCGACTTTTGGAGGTGGGGGGCTTTCGATCCCACTTATTTAGCTCTTTTGTATACCGTCTTGTAGTCACATGGCTCTCTAGACAGTTTGCATCATAAAAAACCGACAACATAAAACATCGTAAATAACAATTAAACACAAGTAACACCACACTATCAATAATAAATAACACATCATCATTGCAAAAACACCAAATAATAGTTTAACAACAGACTGGAATGATCCTAAATGTCACAATTAAGAATACTAAAATTTTCATTAAAATATAATTAAAAGCAAATACTGCACTTTCAAAGCTGTGCTCAATCACTAATGCAAGAGAAGAACGAGCATACAGAAACTGGTTATTTTATACTTTGTTATAGTCATTTAGGTTGGCTGCAATGGCCCGATTGTATTTCGCTCACACAACAGTGCAGCTTTCTATGCAAACTGGAAACAGGTTCAGTGTTTATCAGGCGGATCCTTCTGCAGATGGGCAAACAGAGCACAGGGCCTGACTCTGGCCACCCAACCCCGGGGCCCCAGATGAGAAATATGACTCAGGAGGGGTAGACAGAGCAGGATCTATTAAACCGCCTCACCTCCGTTGTGTCTTCCCTCTAAAAAACAAGGCATCACACAGAACTTCCCTCCAGTTAGTCAAAAAAGGAAAATGTCAGGGCCAAGGTTGCACAGCGAGTTTTCTCTGAAAGGAGTTCCGACGACACGTCTCTGTAGTGCCAGTTTAACTATACTGGCCACAACCTTCCACAGTGTGCAAAACCACACCTGCACACTTGCCTTCTCAATGTGGATTCAAATGCATCTCTCGTGTGCGTGAGTTTGGCACACTGTTGCATGCGACACTTCCCAATCATGGTGTCTATGCAGAGTTTATTCCCTGACGAAGCACCTCTGCTAAGAGTCCCTCTGGCTCGCTACACCTAAGCACTTAAGGGGCCGGATTAACTCTCCAGGAGGGGATCCAGGGGAAAGGGAAGCGCTTTAGCTGAGCATGATGGTGAAATGCTGCTTTTGAAACAGAAGCAAGGATGTCTGCCAGCAGCCGTGCATTCCTAGTAGGTATCCTTCACTTTATGCAAATTCCATCAAAATAGAATGCCCCCATTAATGGAATCGCTAATTACAAAATAATAGCCACCAATCTCCATAACAGATCAAATGCCCAAGCCTTGTAGCTATTAGGGAAATGGCGCTTTGTAATTAAGATCATCCTCATTTCCAGATGCCAATTAACTATATAATTATTAGCCCCTTTTCGCTAATGCAAAATTAAGGATTTTCACCCTTATTAGAAAGAGTGTTTTCTTTTCCTTTTTTTTTTTTTTTTTTTGCTTTTAAAACATCAGTTAAAAGAGAAATCATCTCCAGAAATCCAGCTCCCCAGAAATCCTTCCCTGGTTCAAAGGTGAATATAATAATCCTCTTTCGATTAACCCTTCATGCAACAGAGCTTTGATTAATGAACAAGCCTTCAAAAATACTTTTCACCACCTGACGATGCTTGCAAAGATTTCAGGGTGGCATGTATGGCATGCCTTGAAAGACTGGCAATGCTAAGAGGCTGTTATGAGGCCAGGGTGAACCAGTGAGCTCCATCGGGATTTGAACCCAGGGCTCTCTGGCACTAGGCTGGCACGACACTCACTGAGCCACCGCACAGAGCTACTGTGAAGGTAAAACGGAGAGGAAGAGAAATAGGCAAGCCCATTAGGATTCTTTTTAATGGAAAAATCAGGATATAAATATACATCACTAGGGGGCCAAATGGGATGATTTGAAGCCTGCCCCAAAGATGCCACTCTGGCTGCTCCCATCTAGCACACCAGTTCACCCACTGAAGGAGCGGATCACCGTGGATCCTGGATCCTCCCCCGGTCCGCCTTGCTGCTCCCCTTGGGTGCTCTCCAAGGTTCTGCCACGCACTCCCATTCAGGAGGCTCTCCCAGGGTGGCCCCGACCTCGCCGTCCTCTCCCATGCCAAGCAGGACAAGACCAACATTCGTGTGTGCAGAGAGATCCACGCACAAAGCTGCTCTTGGTGGCAGGGTGGCCATCTCGCGACACCCCAACGAATACGAGAAAGGAAGGCCGGCCACCCGGCCGAGGTGCTCCCTGCCGCAGCAAGCGCAAGCAGGCCCTGACGCCTGGCGATGGATGAGCGGGGCCTGCGCAAGACCAGGGGGCCAGCCGGCCAGCGAAGGGCCTCTTGGCAGGAGCAGCCTGGACCAAAGCACATCCATCATCTTAAACCAATCCACCTTCCCCACACCTCCATTTGTCATGAATTATGCTAATCAGCAAGCCGTTATTCTCCGGATGAGGATGCAACACTGATGAGCTAGTTACCAGCAGGGGTTGGGGGAGGGGAGGTTCTTTCCATGTACACACACAAACACCCTTTCCTCCCAAATGCAGAAACACGAGCCCGGAGGAAAGAAACGTCCAATTACAAAAGGAAGGAAGCACATGTGTGGCAGTGTGCTGAGCATCAGGGTGCACACATGTGCACGAGAGAGCAGTAGTGTGCAAACATGTGTGCATGACAGAGATTTGTTTGCTCCTGCAGAAAATGCTTAATAACAGCTTTTCTTTAACACTGTTCAAGGCTGCTTTGGGGCCATCACCCAAACCCACCCTTCCCCAGATCCATTATTGGGGTTGATACGCCATTGCATCATTCGTCAGGCGGTCATGTCACCAAGCCAATGCAGAGTGAGGGCAATGCCTCCTGCATTACTCCCACGGATCATTTCACATGGTCAGGAGTTACCTAGCCAATGTGACGATGTTGCCGCACCATGTAGCCCTTCGGATTAGGCTGAGCGAAATCACCGGAAGCCAATCAAGACATTTCAGAGTAAGGGACAATGCTCTCTGAAAAATGTGTTCTTAAAAACAAAGCAATCAAACACTGCCAATGCACTCTTTGACATGTTTTAAAGAAATAGTGACTCTAATTGACTTGCCCTACCTTAGGAATTCTGTGTCACAAGACAGGTACAACATTTACTTGGAGGGATTTCAAAGCTTTGAAAAGTTCAGGAAGATGAGGTTGACCAATGAAGGGTTCATGTCCTGCTTGGGGACTTCCAGGAGACATCTCACTGGCTTCGGTAGGACATGGGACGCTGGGCTGGACGGAACTTCATGTGTGAGAACTGTTGTACTAGACCAGCTCTGTGTCAAATGGAAAGTGGAGGTGGGACAGGCACACCAGGAACCACCAGGAGCGTGATAGAGGTGAGGGCCACCAAGCAGCAGGTCAATCCAAGCCACCGGTGGAATGACAGCACAGGACAAGATGCCAGTGGCCTGGAGGACTTTGCTCCACACTGGCTTCCCATCGCCTTGCCACTCCAAGTTGTTCCATACAGTTGCAAACTCTTCACATGCATTAAGATCCTTAAAATTAGGTAGCAAGAGCTCATTAATATAGTCCAAGTAAATGGGCCCATTAAACCATCTTTAAGCAATATCGAAACATAAATCTCCTTAAACTATATTTAATGACTGTACTTAAGATACATTATATGCGACTCTTAATGAAACATTAGATAGCGTTTTGAAGATGAGAAAGAAAATCCATACCACGTCCATCCAGTTAACACACTCAAAAGCCACATTCGTGGAACACATTAAGACCAAATGATTACTTCATTAGGGCAAATATTTCTCTAATCACTCCTGATTTATATTAGGGCTTATAGATACTTCGATAACATACATTATTTTTTCCTGAGGCAAACAATGTAGGTGAACGTTAATGCTGGTTTATGAATCAACATTTTATTCTGAACTGGCTTTAAATAGGGCTATCAACTGATTCAGTATTTAAGTGATCAGTCTATTACATTTAGATAAACTTGGATCTTTCTCTGTGAAGGTGCATATTTAAGAAATTGAGGGAACTTCAAAAAAACTCTTCTTTTCATAAAACATACAGACATGCTCATACACTGCATGACTGCACCTTTAATACTGTCTTCCAGATTCTCCATTACAGTAACAGACCAGAAGCAAAATAGCTTCCTAAGAAAAGCAAACACACCATCAACTTTTAGCTCGCTTTTGGTCCCACCTGTTAAAACTGCGTCATCACAGAGCAACTTGCCTACTGATTCTGAGACTAACTGGAAAGTTAAAAAAGATGAAAGGCCCTGTGCCTGGTGAAGCACTCTGGGACAGTATTCCATAAATGGGGAGCCACAGCCAAAAAGGCCCCATTTCCCAGTCACTACCTATTTGTGAAGAATAGATGCATGCAGAAAAACTCCTCCAATAATAAATGCTGCTCGGGCAAGTTCATGGGGCACGAAGAGGTCCAGTTGCCCTGGGACTCCCAACCCAAATAGCACTTTAACTGGCACACATGTGCTTGAAAACTGAAGGGGGTACATCGAAGCCTTCTCATCAGGGAGCACGTAGCGTTCACACAAATAACGTGTTGCTTTAATCTGCTAACACAACAACCGTCAGAAGCTACTTGGGCCAGAATACAGAAAATCTGCCCTCCCTGGGTCCTCCAAGCCACACCCCTTCATTTGGCCACACCCCTTCCCTGCTCACTGACGGTGTGGTGATTTCTGGTCTTTTGTGCAGCACCCACGCCAATTCCTAAAGGCTAAAATGCTTCTCCTGAGGCTTAGTTCCTGGCAGAAACAACTTCTGGAATATGCTGCCATTCTGGCCCTGCCCCTCTCTGGGATGTGGTCCCCCAAAGGTCCCCTGAAACCTAATTCGGCCTTAAGATGGAAAGAGGTTCTGCATCCAGTATAAAACGAACTCTGGTTATTTAAACCAGCTAAATAAACCCATGGTTTGGAGTGGCCTTGTTTAGGAATGGATCACGGTTTGTCTTAAAAGCAGAAAGCCTTTGATTAGAACAGAGCAACAAGCCCAATTTCATGGAAGGCGAACGAAGATCCCGCCAGGGCCTCTCTCCCACCTGCATCAGAGAAGGTGGGAAGACATGAGCCCGTGTCACAGCCTCCCAGCCTCTGCATGCAGTGCTAAACCATGGATTGAGCACCGGACACTTTACTTGGGACACGCGTCTCCATGTTTCACTTCTGTCCGAAGGCTGCCATGCTGGATCAGGCCAGCGCTCCATTCGCATGGGGGCAACCCAGCCACCGATGGGTCCCCCAAGCAGGATGGGTGCAAGACCTCCACCTACCCAAGCTCCTCAGCAACTGGCGCATGCAGGCACAGCAGGTAGCCAGCAAGGCTAGTAGCCACAGAGAGCCTCTTCCTCCTCCAGGAGAAGCACGATATACACCAGACCCACAAAAGCCGGGTAGAAACCTACACTAAGCTAGAACCGCTTGAAGCTTTGCTGGCTTCCTGTGCATTCGCAGGACTCATTTTAACTGCTGGGTCTAACAAGGGATGTGCACTGGATTCAGATGAAGTCTGATCCTGATTCAGACTGCTTTGGTCCCTCCCAAGTCACGGTGGGTTTTCTCCGAAGCCACCAAAGCTGGAGCTGAGCACAGCTTCATGACTGACTTGTGTTGCAGAGACTCCTTTCAATTTATTTTCTCTGAAAGTGGGGTGCAAAGCACAGAGGAAACAGCGTTGCCACCAAATGAGGGCAACAGGTTTTTTACTGGAAGTCGCCTCTAGGCAATCTGTCATTTTCATATCACCCGTCTACCAGGAAAATGACCCAGCCCCTTTTGGATAACCTTAAAACAACATGGCAGTTTTTCCACCAAAACAAAACGAAAAACCCTGTAGCTGTAATGCTGATACCTTCTGAAGGGGGCGACTATCCCAGGAAACCTCACCCTCTTCTGCCATAAAATAGAAATAGCAACAGCACTTCTTTTTAATTCTGAAAAATACAGATATAAAGGTGCATAGCACAGAAAGCAGAGCATGGATTTTTTGGAAATTTAGTAAGTGCAGTCCTCTCCTAAGCGGTTTCTGTGCCTACACAACTATAAACCAGTTCTGACCAAGAATAATATTAGAAAAGAAATCATTCATGATAATCACTGGGAGATTCCTGAATCTCGACTCTAGTTTAGTACCAAAGTCAAGGTGGACAACATCTGAATCAGTCTGAGCTGATATGGGCCATTCCCCAAAGTACACCTGGATTGGTGCACACCCAGTGAAACCTATAAAGCTGTTTGGTTTCTGCCGTTGAACAGCCATTAAATTGAGGAAGTCTCCCCAAAACATTTAGCCAGATTAGTTCCTTGTCATTTGTACCCCTTGGTTGTAGGACTTGTTTTCTGGAACCCCCGAGTACAAGTTTGGCCCACCTTGTATGACAAATATTTGAAGGCTGCTATCATTTCCTCTTAATCTTCTCCTCTCCTGGCTCAAAATACTGCAATATTTCAACCTCTCCTCACGGAAGTTGGTTTCTCAACTCTCAGCGCTACTAAAACACTTCAGATCAATTCTGGACTCGCTGGGAGCAACCTGTCTGTTCTCATGGAGCTGTCCATCGTCCTGTAAATATTACTTCTGTTTTGCCCAACAACTCCCACCCACCTGCTGCATTGGTTATGGTTTCTACGGCTGATCGGAGTTACGGCTCTCCAGATGTTTGGCCAAAAAGTTGCCCACCCTTTTCTTTCAGCCTTGTGTGGGTCTTGATGATTTTCCAGGCCCCAACCTCCTGTGGAAAGTAGACAGAAGAGGGGCTGTACTCCTTTGCTACTCAGCAGCTTCAGAGCCGGTCCTCTTGGCATCCCAGTAGAAGCTGCAGGTGAATGAGGAATGTTGCACTGACTCAACTTCCAAAGGGAGGCCTGCAAACTCTTCCCCAACAACTGGTTGTAGCTGAAGCTAAAGCACGCAAGATCTAGCAAGTTATTTGAGACAATGGCTTAATTCCAGGCTGAGTCATGCTTAAAGCATGAAACAAATTTTCATGGCTACTGATGCCATGAAACATCGGCTTCCTGGTAGAACTTCACCCCTTGTAAGTGTTATAAATCTGCCATTAAGTTCAGAGGAGATTGCAAACTTCTGAGCGTGCAGCGTGATTTCTGTTCCTGCACAGAACTGGTTGATCAGTTCCTTGCTTATAATCAGCTATGAAGACACCTTCTGTCTCATATTCATCAGATTAGATCTGGGTCATCCTTTTCGTACAGTGCCGTCCTTCCTTCTGTTTAGTGTGTGAACGCAAATTTCACCCACAGCTGCCATTGGGTAGAGTGGCTCTTTGAAGACTTCACGGAAATACCCAACCAAGAATGGGCCACCTAACATGGCAATGTACAACGGGGGGACACACTGTGCCTTTCCAGCACAACGGAAGGCAAGTTCACATGCTCTAACCCTTCTCAAACTTGGCTCCCTCTGGACACCTTGCACAGTGCTCTCCTAACCATTGGCCATGCTGGCTGGGGCTGATGGGAACCAACAACAGAATCATGAGACCCACCACGTCAGAGAAAATGAATCGAGGCCTTCTTTTGCACATATGCCAGCGAAGAAGCACACAGACGCATTCTATGCCTGGAAAAATATGCATCAGCAAGACTTTTCAACAGGCCAAACTCTAGCCAAGCACTCCCAAGAAACGAACGCCTTTTCAATTACAGAAAGTGGACCATTGAGATATCCATATAACAGGAGTTCCAGAGAAGGCTCAGTGACAGCTGTCAGCAGAACGCACCTGACACTGGGGATTCAGAAATAAAATAGAATTAAAATACAATTTTGCCCCACGACTCATTAAAAGAAAATCCTTCTCGATTAGGAGAAAGCTGTCGCAACAAGGTTATTTCATTTGTTCTGCGCAGATCTGCTTTCCAAAATGAGCATGCAATTCCTTTGCATTTTATCTAAGTGCACAAATTATGCATTATGCATTTTTCATCAACATGGGCTTCCTTCACTCACCAGAATTGCTTCTCTCTTTCTCTGTGTGTCTTTTTAATATTAGTGACAACGTAACGAACAATGGGCAACATTATTCTTCATCAAATCTCCAAATGAGAGGGGAAAAAGGGAGCCCACCATTGCATTATAATAGCTACTGGTCAATGCAATGTAGTATATTAAATTAAACTTTTCTCTCCATGTGTTTTAACACACCATAAAACAGTGCGATAAGGCGACTATAAATTTGTTTTAATTTTACTCCAAACTCCATCACGCACATCATATACAAGCACCAAAAGAAAAAAAATTGTGTGAAAAGTAATTTTGCATAATCAGTACACGCCATCTGGAACAATTAAACGATTTCTATAGAACTAGGAGGATCACTCATATCTGCTTATTAAAGATCAGAAATTATACAAGTAATAAATCCTCGAAAAAACTAAGCCTGCTCTCGCCTGTCAGCGCTATTTTAACTTCAGATACTGAAGAATGCTTGATAAGGCTGAAAAGAAGAGATTAATATATGCAAATTACATTGAGCATTTAAAATCCCCTGCAACTGTCTCCCGTTTCTCCATCCCTTATTGCTGCATTATGTTTTATTCATCCATTCACCCAACTCACCTGTCACTTCATGAGCTATAATATTATGGGGGTATTATTAAACAGCATAAAACCCCCGCTTTAATTGGAAAGCTTCATTGCATTTTCCAATTATTTGGACTAAATTAAAAGCAGATGTACATAGTTTAATAAGGAGTCTAATATCAGTTCCGGGAAATCAAAATTCATTGTCATTACTGTGCCTCGATACTTTTGCAAACTGTACTCTATTTTCGGGGCGGGGGTGCTTGTGTGTGTGTGTGTGTGTGTGTGTGTGTGTTCTCCAAAGGAAATCTGTCTCAGCAATTTGTTGTCATTCTGTTAATAACTGTTTAACGGCACGGTAGCATTCTATTAAAAAAATTAAAACAACAGGGTGCATAGGAGCAAAACAAATAAGAATATAGATTCCCAACAAGCCAGGCAACATGTCACACACCAGCATGTGTGATTACCTGCACAACAGATCAGGGCGGCTAGGTGGGAGGGCGGATCTTGAACACACCTGGGTGGAGACTTGGCCAACTGGAACGCAAAATTCCACCGCTGGCCATCCCCAAAGGAAGCATACGGGGGGTCTTGGCTCTTTGGTTGTCAGACTCAGAAAGAATTCCCTTCCATGTGCTCACCAGCCCCGTGTGGGGGAAGAGGGGGTGGCTGCCATGGACCTTGTAACAAGCGGCCAATTGCAGTCACTGCATGTGATGTGTCCCTTGCCCCCAATCTTAGCTTGTCCTTCGTGTATTTATTATATTGTGGAACTCAAGGTGGCTCCCACATAGCCTGAAATGCCCGATCCTGGCTAATCTTGGAAGCTAAGCAGGGTCAGGCCTGGCTGACATCTGGATGGGCGACTTAAAGTGTTGTGAACTGCCCAGAGAGCTTCAGCTATGGGTGGTATAGAAATGCAACGTGGCAACGACGATGACACGATGATGCTCTTCCCAGGTGGTCTCCCCTCCAAGCTCTGGCCAGCCCCAGACCTGCTTAGCTTCATCATTGGGGAATGCCTAATGTGCCTCCAGACCATTCTTCAGGCCGAATATTCACATATTATGGCTGGGCTTACTTACATGAAGCATTTGGATACTCTTATCTTTTCTTGGCCAGATGTGTCTTACTGCTGTTTAACAAGATCCACTGATGGTTTTGTCCTCTATCGTCCCACGCTGAGAGCAAGTCCCGAAGAAGGCCCTGCTAGAACCGCAGCCCCCAACTGATGCAAAGCAATGCTTTTCCTTCCTAACCATTCTTCTGGGCTGTGGGTGGGGAAGCAAAGACTTCAAGCAAATCCACCCTTGATCAAACATGCTTGCAAGACTCTGCATGGAGATTGGAGCAGAACCACTCATTCCTCCAATGCTCATGATCAAGGATGTGGACACTGGGTCATGGGCTCTCCTACACGACAGGCATTCAGAAAGAAACTGGGCAGTCATCTGAGTGGGATGGCATGAACTGGTGACCAGCCACAGCAGCGGGCTGGACTTGATGGCCCCTTCCAACTCTACTATTCTATTAATCTATGATGAGCCTGAATTTAGGAAGGGAATAGAGGAAAATAACTCAAGATACAGATACAAGATAATCAGATATGAGATGATAAAACACAAGCCATTCCAGTATGCCACATTTAAGACAACTGCAACAGCTAAAGACAATTTCAATGAAATACTTGACCTACCTAAAGAAAGCTGACATAAATGCCCCATCCAGCACATGCCAGTGGAGGATAGTCTTAACCTGGTGCCAAAAAGATGACAGCCCCGCTGCCAGGTAGGCCCCAGTGGGCAGATCATTCTGAATTTGGGGGCTACCACAGAGAAGGTCTTTCTCTTGTTAGCACCTTCCAAGCTTCCCTCTGCAGAGTTACTTGAAGGAAGGCCTCCGATGTTGCTTGAAGTGTCCAGGCATTCTAAAGCAAAGAACTGCACTGAATAGATGAAGGACTTTGCCAAACTTATGCAAAAACTGGTCCCCGCTCCAGGGAAGACCATCTTGATTGCTCCAGTGGGCACTTAGACCTCTTGATTCCTTCCCACATGACTCCCAAATGCCGCTTACAACATGATGCATCTTAGCTGCTCTGCCCCTTACTCCTGACTGCCAAGCTCATTTTGCAGGGAACAGCAAGAGAAGCGACCCAGGGGCCCACCCTGTTCAGCTGGTGGAGCTCCCTCCCTTTGAGGGGCGCATCAAAGCTTCTCTTACTCTTCACCCTTGTCCCGGCCCTTCTTGTAAAGGCAAGTCTGCTGGTTGTGGTGCTCCTCAGAAAATGTGGCCCCTTGGATCATTTCATGCCAGTCAGATGCCCAAGCCCAGCTCCAGCCACGAGCGCCCAAATAATGGCATTGATTTGCTCCTGATGGGGGAAATCCTCGGTGTTGCTGGCAGGAGGACCAGGAAGAGAACTGCGGACCCCCTTCCCCTCCTGCTCCAGCATGATGCCCTATTGATATATTGCTTCATTTCAGGGTGCTCTGATGGGAAGAAAATGGCAACCAGACACTCCAGCGTGGCTTGGAAGAGCTCAAAAGTGCTGCCACCGGGTTGGGAAAGGCCTGGGGAATGTGCGGCAGGCCCCTGGCAAAACGGGCAAGAGGGTCCATCCGGCATTGCTCCCCACATATGGCATGAGGGCACATCACAGCCTTTGGGTGCCCCCCAAAGACACGGAGTCACAATTCTTGGAGCTGCCCAGCAGTTTCCAGTCCAGCCCAAGTGGATGGCACTGATCTGCAAAAGACTAGGCCACCGCTGGCTGGAGCTAAGCTTCCCGCCTGGTTTCCTGTAAGGACCCTCCCATCAGTGGCTGGCTGATAGCTCCCATTCTCCTAGGTTCCCCCTCAAAGAAGCACAGAACCCTCATTCCAAGGGGGCTCCTTGAGTGGGAATGGGTATAGGTGTGGGGTGGGCACAGCAGTCCCTGCCAAATGCTGAGACAAGCGTGGCTGCCGGGAAGGCCCCCCTATCGACGGACCTTCCGAAAACACCACCAACAGCTCCGCCATTTCTCCTCCTGAGCGCCGGCAGCAAAATTCAGGGTAGGGGAAAGAATTTGGGCTCACTCTGAACACTGACAGCCCCGAACATCCAACAAATGTTGCAGTAACAACCTGAAACTATGTTCCAAGATGAAGCTGAAAGCAATTCTTCTGAAGCGATTTAAAACAATGGCATCTTTTCTCCTCCTTTCCTCCCTTCAAAATTACCTATGTTAATAAAGGTGACACACTGTGCCTACCGAACTATTTAATTATCTTTGAAAACTAGAGAAGGGGGGTGATGAATTAAAACAATAGTTTTGGGGGGAAGTATATGACTAAGCCCTGATTAAAATGTCTTTCCTCATCACAAGCAGATAAAAGGTGCCATTTCTTTGGGAAAAATGCCTATTGAAGGGCATATAGTGCCATGGCTGGAGGTACCAGAGTTTTTTGGCAACACGGGGGAAAATTACAGAGAGGGAGCAGAATGCGAATCAAGAGAGTGTCGCTGTTCCTTCTTCTGAAAGCAAACAGAGAGAGGACGGTTTTGCTATTCAAGCTGCCACCAACTTGATCATTAATCAGTGCCAAAGCACCTCAACAGACCCACGCTTCAGACAAAGCTGCTACCAAACTGTTGGCCGGAGATGTAATTTTCCATGACAATCGTTATCTTGGAATTTGGACCTGTTTTTATGATGATGCTTTGGCCAATCCTTCTCTTCCAAAGTTTGATTTACACATGTACTGGGGGGGGGGGGCAGGAGGAGGGGGTCATTGCACAGGGCCGAACCAAGCGAAAACAGAAATGCTGGCCAGGCCCAATTTCTGATTACAGGACGCATCGCTGGAGTTTGTGACACGGAAGCGTTTCGTGCTTCAGCGGAACTGCTGCAAAAACCAAGACGAGTGCAGCTTTGCGCACTGTGTTGGGACTGCTAACCAGACGACACGGCGACAAGGAGTTAAGTGGGAAATGCTCCCGGCGTCATGTCTTAAGAGTAGCACCAAAACTTGTTAGACTTCCGCGCTGTGAGAAACCTGCAGGGCATCGGTGCAGGTGTGAGAAAAGCCACCGGGGCTGCAAGTTCCTCAGCGCATCGCTAAGAATGCTTTTGTTGAAGTCAGTCAGGAAAGCTGGGCCTTCTCTCATCCTTTGTCTGTCTTGAAGGGGAGCTAGCTTGGACATACCAGGAGCCTCTGAAACAGCGGGACAGTCGCATAAAATCCCCGGCAAGCAGCTCTGCCCTTTGGCTTTCCACTTGGAAGCAAGCAACATGTCCAAGTAACGAGTACCCTGGGAGCAAGGTTTGTCGAGTTGGTCCCCCTCGGCAAGCTTTTCTTTTGCTTGTTTCTGATGATTTGTCTCTATATTTCATCGCTACAGATGTTAGTGGAATATGCAACAAGCTCGTAGCATGTTCAGTCACCTTTGCTAAGCGGGAAAGGCACAGGTCTGCAGCTGGATGGGGGACTGACCACCTGTGGAAGCTGAGCAGGTGGCTGGACTCAATGGCCTGATATGCCCCTTTCAGTTCTGCTACTTCCATTCCATTCCATTCCATTCCATCCCATCCCATCCACTATAGATTTGGCACATGTGCTTTAATTTCTTTCTAAATATCCTGTAAAGTGAGGAACCTTGCCTGAACCAAGCCCCTCCTGTTCAAATACCCATTTTGGAAACTCCACGCCTATAAAGAGGAAGCATATGGCAAGCTACTGCCATGTTTTGCCACTAGGGGCCCTCATAAGCGGCACATACAAGCACAACAGGGACACCTAGAGGCTCATTGCATGCATTACAAGTTTAGCAACACTGCTTCGTCGTAACAGTTTGGGCTATGCACAAGTTTCCCAAGTAACCCGAGCAGCTACCCTTTCCTTTGCCTTCCTAAATGCTAGTCCCCTTTCCAACTGCTGCCAGTGCTTAGATCCAGGGGGAAACTCCAGCAAGAAACAGGAGCTTCAGTGCAACCTACTCTAGGGACCAGGAGCGATCAGACAAAGGGCCCGATCCCGGACCATAAGGGGACTGGAGTAGCACAAGGTCGAAGCCATGATCAGAAGCATTCCATTCAGGTACAACCAGTATGCCTTACGTCTCACTTTACTGTTTGCATGTCACTGTGGGGGGCACAGCCCCGATTCCCCTAGCTTACCTGCTCTCTAGATATTTTGGACTCCAATTCCCATCAGTACCAGCCAGCATAAGCAACAGTCAGGACTTCTGGTCTAAAACATCTGGAGGGAAGCAGGTGGTAGGAAGCTGGGGAATCCCTTAAAAGCCTGAAGATACCAGAGATGCAATTTTTTATCTGTCCCAACTACAGTGGGGAGAGCGCAATGCCAACCTACCTTATGGGATTTTGTAAGGGCAGAAATAAGGTCTGCAGGGGACCCTGATCACTCTAGAAGTACTGCCCTATTGAAAGATCAACCCAACTTGGCAGCAAACCTCAATATGTTCCATGGGATTTACAGGTACGCAGGTCCAGTGGGGATGGCCACCTCCAGGAGGCCCAGGGGCTATTTTGCCCCCTCCAATCCCCCCCATGGGCTACCCCTCCCCTCTCGGGTGCCTAAAATGAAGGGATGGTTAAAAACATTAACTTTAATAGCTACAGAGCACCAAGGGGTTACGATAAGCTTGTCCGCTAAAGAGTCCGACCGAATTTGGCAAAAGAAAGTAAGTTGCATGTTAAATTGCATTTGGGGGCAGGATCCGCCACATATTGGGGCTGAAATTGTAATCCCTGGCAAGCAGGGCTCCGTTATATTTCGTTAAATGTGCCATTGATGTATTCCTTATGCAGGTTGGTATCTGCCCCCCGGTGCACCCAGAAATAGGTGAAAGGGAGGTTAAGAGGCCCACAAGTCCCGGAATGAGCCTTCTCAGCAGACCCTGGCTTCCCTTCCCAAATGTGGCCCACAAGGGACTTGCTGTGGATTTTGAATGGATTTTGGGAAGAAGGGACCCCAAGAGGTCCCAAAGCTGTGCCTGGCAGATCGCAGGGCTCCTCTCCTGGGACAAGAAACCGCTGGGAGGTGCGGGTTTCACGCAGCTCCGCAAATGCCCCCTTACAGGGGGACAGCTGGATCTCGGATGCCATAAAACAAGCCAGGCATGTAGGCGGGCAGGGAGGGGGCGAGACCCACTCTCTGGATAACAAAGGATCTCCGGCTGGCATCACTCATTGTCTCGTAGACAAAGGGGAGACAAATCTACGAAATAATGAGCTTCTTTTCAGAGTGCTGACAGATCTGCTCCATCTCAGCTCTAATCTATGGGACCGAATGTTCTTTCCCGTGAAGGCAGCAGAGAAGTCCATCTTCTGTGTTCCCTCCTGTTGTTCCAAAAGTCAGCAACACCCTGGAGGAACTGGAAGCGCACAGACAGATGTAGCCAGTCAGCCAGCCTTCTGTCTGCGTTGGGTGGAGGGCAACCTGGGGGTTGGAGCCCCCGCTTGGCCGTCCTGTCTGGCCTCAAGGCGTGGAAGCGAGGGGCACACAGGGCCCAGGGTTGGAGGCACATGGGAGAGCAATGCCAGGACGACTTCTTCCCGGAAACCCCCTACAGTAGGTTACCTCCAAGACACAGAAATTAGCTCAACATTTATGGCCGAGTGTGGAGCTCTTGAGACACAGTGTGCAAAAAAAGTTTAGAAGAGAGGTAGAAAAGTGCTCCCTCCAGAACTACAAGTCCCACTAGCCCCAGGCAGCAGGGTCAATGGCCAGGGATTGTGGGTGTTGCAGTCCAAAACATCCAAAGACTTCTCTAACAACTGTACCACATTGGATCCCTGAATGCTGTCAAGCTAACTTAAGCCAGGGCTGGGGCTTCTGTTGGGTGAGCCCCAAGGAAGCAAAGGATGAGGGAGGGTAAAAACCGAGGGCAGCGAGGGACTGAGAGTGGAATCCCTCTGAAATGAGCAGGATGTCCCTCCCTGGCATCCAAAGGCTCCAACGAGGGCTCTGGACAGCTTGCTTTGAGAAGGTTTCTGCCCTCCATCCTCTGGGGCCTTCCTCTAAATGCATCTCCGAAGGGAGGCTTGGACAGGTGCAGGATGGGGGAATGGCCTCATGGGTGGTGGCTCCTCCACTGTGGATTGGTCTGCGTGAGGAGGCCCACCCGGCACCAGCCCTTTTCAAAGCCGGGTGCAAGACTTCGTATCTCAGGCATCTGGCGGCACGTGATGAGGTTTTGGTCTGGTCCTGGATCATTCTTCTCACTGACTGCCTCAAATTATTTAAATACATGCATGGCTCTGTGTGTGGCTGTCTGCTTATCAGCTTGCACAGAAATGGCTTTTAAACCAAGTTACATTTATTTAACATATTTATATAGTGCCCGTTGGTGTCAGATTACAGGGCCCTGGAAGGGCACTGCCCAAATTATAGGGCATTTTTGTATAAAAATGCACTGGAGGAATACAATTTTTAAAAGGAATTCTTCCAAGCCAGGTATTAAAGAGAACAAATGCCTAATTATACAAATGCATTTTTAACTGGCACCTAAGTATCATCATAGATTTAGCGTAAAACGATTTTCCAGTCCAACTTTCTGGAAACTCAGGTATCCAGTTGATTGGGAAGAGAAGAAACATCTTGCAGTTAGAATAGCTTTTGTTTCCAGCCAAACAGTTTTTTGGAAGCAAGACCAAACCTCATCCCTTTGGGGACCATTAACATATTGTCCTGAAATAAGCTGTTTATTGACTTCCCCACAAAACGTGCCAAGGGATGAAAAAGCTTGTCTACTTAGCAGAAACTTTTGATGGAGTATTTGCATACCTCTATTTGACACTTCTTTTTAAAGGAAGCTGTTTGGTGCCCCACTGCCCATACATGGGAGCCCCATTGAAATCAATGGTGCAGAAAATATTAAGATTAAACAGATTTCAAAAAGCATTACAAATCCTGTAACGCATTTCCCTACACGACTGCATTACTTTGCACTGCTAATCTACGGAATTCTTCACAAGATGTAGTGAAAGCCACCAAACTAGACAGCTTTATAGGGCATTAGACAAATTCATGAAGGAGAAAACCTTCCATCGCCACAAGTCGTGATGGCCAATTATACTGAGCAGTCTGTACCCCAGTGCAGTTTGCTTACCTCCCTCTTCCTGATTTCGGACTTCCCAGGGGCATCTGCTCAGCCATCACGGGACCAAAATGCTGGACTGCACCAACCCAGTGCAGTTCTGGTCCCCTTCAAGCCACAATTTGAAACCATTTATTTATAAAAATACAGGCCAAGTTTCAGACAGACCAGGTAAATTTCAGGTGATTGAGAGCCGCAATATGCAAACAAATATTTATTTATTATTCATTATGACTTTAGGAAAGTGCATTCTTGCTTATCAGATTTTTTAATGTGCATGTAGATACTTGGAGCACTAACTGTTGGATGCCTTCCCAAAGGAAAGAACCTTTAGAAACAAGAAATACTCAAAGCAAATGTCCTGTTCATCAAAAATAGCAGGGTTCTTTTGTTTTCGTTCGTCGCAGGCAGGATCCTGGCAATTATAGTTTAGCGGGCAGTGCAGAGAATTCTTTGTTAGAATCCAGATGTGAAGACATGTCCTACCTTTGAAAGAGCTGCAGAAGGGATGAACAGCAAGAGGATGGTCATTGGCAGCGGCTATCCCATAAACCAAAATTCTCTTGGGTTCCCACGTGCTCCACAATCAGGAAGGGGGGCAGATACCTCTTTCGAAGTCGGCTTTCCAAAGTCAGCAGGAGCCTCTTGTGAGGCTGCCGGCCCAACCCTCTTCCGGAGTTTTGGAAAGGGAGAAGGACATGGGACAGTGGCCTCCGGAGAGCTTGGTGCTATCAGGCCCATGCCGTGGCTGGGATCTGGACTGGGGGGAACCGGGGGGGCCCCGAGCCCTCAGCAACCCGCAAAATTAGCACACAGAGCTACATGAAGGCTCCTGGGCCTTCGCTTGCCTGCCCCCCCCCCCCCCAGCCTAGACCTTTACCTTCTGCCCTGAAATGAGTCAGAATTAAAACTGATAGGCAGAACAGCTCCAGGAGTGCATGACAGCGTCTCAGCTGCTGCGCAACTGCTTGCACTCCCAGCGATGAGGCCACCAAATCTTTCCAACCTCATCCCCAAAGCTGCTGTGGGAAGATCTGAGCTGGATGTGTTCCCAAAAATCACGACGACTGCCTTGGAGAAGGGCTTTTGGGAACAAGGAGGAATTTTGGAAACGGGAAGGAGTTTTTTGGTGGTGGGGAGAGGATGGAGGTGACGCCATGAGTAGACGCATCCAGAAGGTGCCTCAGAGTCCCTCCCTTGTGTTTGGGGTGGGGGGCACATGCAGGCAAAGGGTTCTGTGTGTTTAGCACAGACCAGACTTTGTGTCCCTTCTGCCTTGCATAGGAGAGCTATAATCCCGAGACTGGATCTTCCAGGCATCCTCATTGGATGCTACCCTTCCTGTGGTTAAACCTTGCCCATGGAGGTGGGTTTCCAGGGATGGCAGGCAGGTCTGCCCCATCCCATCCTAACCACCATTCGTGAATTCATTTTCTAAAAGTGGAACAAAGTTCTCTAAAAACAAGGGTGCCATGAAGAAAGCCAGGAAGCAGTCCAGCAATGCCCGTCCACCAGACTAAATTTCTCCGGTGCACCAACAGATTTTCTGGAAGATGTGCCTATTTGCTAAGAAATCTGTTCATTCACTTGGCCCACCGCTTATGGAAAGCTTTTGCAAATGTTTTTTTTTTTTTTGCTGGGATTATGATGGTGAGATAATTTGGACTTCTTGCCAGTCCCACTTTGTAAATTATGGATTTCTGTTTGTGCGTGCAATTTGTTTAGAGGCTGCTTTTTGCTGTGGAAAGTGCCACATAAAGTTTAAGGATCATTATGATCAGGAAAAGGTAGCAGCAGATTTCGGGGTGGAGAATTCCATAGGAAGAGTGGTACCTAATGGTAGACCCTTGCACAAAGGGACGTTATATGGGAAAAAGGCAGGCTGCTCCCTTGAAATGTGAAGATTCTGCAGATTTTAAAAATGTAATTAATGGTAGCCTTTAAACGGTCTTGGAAGGGTCAACAGGAGTACAGATTTCAAAGCACATCACCCACCAACACACAAATTAGTAAGTGAAGTCCACTCTGGAATGCTAAACGGCCTAATTCCTCCACAATCCCCATTTCTAATTAGCTACCAACATACACGAGAACCAGCAACTAATTCACAACTGAATTAGGAACCTCTCCTTTCTGTCTTTAGCCCCTAGCACCCATCCTCTTCCTCTATTATTTCCCTTATGTCAAAGTTGTGATTGTAAGCTCCCTGGGGCAGGGAACTATCTTGCATTTTGTAAAGCATCGGACACACTGATAACCACTTCACCAGCCCCACTATATCTTTGCCCCTAATGGTGTAAACCTTAAAAGCCTGTCACCCAATGACGAGCATTTTAAAGTGCAACCCCGTACACGTTTACGCAGAAGTAAGTGCCACCGAGTTCAGTGGGGCCCACTCCGAGTGAAGCCAGTTTAAGATTGCAGGCTTTGGGTGCAATTAGAGAACCGGACATTCGTCTGGGTGGTCACTGGGATGGTTGGAGGGTGAAAAACATTTTGGGGTCGGAGTGGAAATTTTGACCTCAGACTGTCAACACGCCCACACAGCTGGTGGAGCTTTGTCCGCTGAATCGGACATGGGAGGCAGACCTTCCTGGGGAAATGATGGGGCAAAACCAAGCACTGCCTTCCCTCAAGGAACACCAAAATTCCTTATTTCCAAAATCACAATATTAGTGCCTTTTTGCGATAAAAAGCAAGCACAAAACGACTTTCCAATCCGCACCTGATTTCCAATGAAACATGTTTTCCCCCTCCACCCTTCCTTTATTACAACAACACACCCCAATCAAAGGAACCTAGCTTAAAACAAAACCAAAACAGAGAAACCCCACAAAGAAACAAACCCTGCCTTCCAATGAATCAACTCAAACTTCAGTCGATTAATTTACCACCGAAACAGATCCAAGGCCTCCAGCCAATCCCCAAAAGGGCCTGCCACCCCACTGGGGACACACGAGTTGCGGGCCCCTTCCGCCACAGCGGTGGCAGGGTGGTGGCAGGGGACAAGATGCCACAAACGCCACGCCGGCTTTAAGCACGCACGTTACGCTCTGAGCCCAACATCTGCCAAAAGGTAAACCGGCCCTCCCGCCACCACCTACGCACTCCTCCACGCATCCCTCTTCCTCATCCAAGCTCGGGCTTATTGTTTCTTAAGTGACGGAAGGTTTAATCAAGAAAGCAGGCAATTCATCAATCGCAACGAGGCTGCCTGCGTGGGACTGACAGCCCCCACACGGCCGTATACAGTGGGAAAACCTAGCCACCTGTCAGCCGCCAACCTTTTACATCAGGAGATACAAACGTGTCCCCCGCTCAATCCTTCAGACCTTCTCATCCGTTCCCTCCCATCCCTTGATTATCTCTTCCTTTATGTTTGGTGCCCGTCCCCCATTATTGGTGGGGACAGACGGGGAGAGACAAGCCGTGCGACGGCTGTTTATGTGCCATCGTAAAAATTTATGCACCCTTAACATGACTTATTCCCCCTTCTGTTTGACTTCCATTATTATAAATATCCCCTCCTTCTACCTCATTCAGGATTCTGCTCCGCTTCTCTGCTTCATTATCTGTTGTCCCCGTGTAACATGCTCCTTTCTCTGCCCCTCCGCCATATTCTCCGGCTTCGTCCCTTGCAAGAGATAAATGTCCCCACACTGCCCCGGAAGCCCTCGAATGGGAGGTCTGGAGGAACTGCTGCTAACTTGGTTCAAGGCCACGGAGTGTGGAAAACAACACACAGGGCACATTCAGCCAAACCACACAAGCAGCAGGCCTGGAGGTGTGCCTGGGGGCGGCCTGGAGGGCCGGAGCCCTGAATCCTTCATTTGGAGCCCCAAAACTCCGGGAGGCCAACCCCCTGGTGTAAAGGGGTACGGGAGCCCAGATGACCTCTGTTGCACCCGATCCCCCAGGTTTTGCCGCACATGTGGCTCCCCTCCTGCTGTGCCCCCCTCTTCCATCTATATACCCCTCTTACAAACAGCAGACAAGATTCTTGGAACATGCACACACGGAAACTTTAAGCAAATCAACCTATACAGGTCTTACTTTCTTGTGTCTACACTCTGCACTTAGGAACATAGACACTGAGTGAGTCAGAAAGGACTCTGACTCACTCAGAGGACCCAGGCCAAAGGACCCAGGCCATCTAGTCTGACCCCCGGCTCCAGCCGGCTCCACTCATGACATGCCCACCATGTGCATGTCCAGCCTATCCTTGAACACCCTCACCAATGGGGTCATTTATTTACATACTCCATGTCCCCTTTCTGCCAATGCCCTTAAGACTATCTACACTTTAAAATGGCAAATGACATGTTTTAACAGATGCAGCACAAAAGGAGAGAATGATGAGGAGGGAAGAGGAAAATATGCAGGAACAGCTGCCTTGACTACTGGTCGTGGCTGTTCTGACATGCAGTCAGCCCCAGCCAAGCCAGTCTCTTTTAGGTACAGCCACGGATACTGTTTTGGAGAAGGCAGAGTCTGATGAAAGCTGTTTCCACCCAGGTTGACTGGGTAACATCACAGTGAAGATGAACTCTGTCCACCGAGGCTGTACCTACACACACGAACACACCACCCATGTGACAACAGGGATCTGCCGAGTTCTACCCAACTCTTGCAGGGAGCATCTCTGCAAGACCAGCCTCTTCACTTTGTGGATACAACAGGTCAGACGGCTGCCCCCCTCCGGATATCACACTGTAATTTAGGGAGGTCTCTGTGGTGCTAAAGGTAGGATTCAGCACCATGGACAGCCACTTTAAAATTTTTAATGAGGTCCGGAGAGGACACACAGCCGAACTGACATTGAAGAACCCAGCTTCGGGTCTCTATCTTCTAGGCTTCTGTTGCTGCAGAAAGGCCTCAAATAGAACAATGACCGGTTCCCAGTGGCTAGACAGCAACCGTATCTGTTCCCCAAAACTCTGCAACGAGGCAGCACTTCTGCACAACATTTCTTGAAGTGCGAGCAGGGGAAGCTCTTTAGGGAATTCCCTAGAGCAAGAAGCAGCGAGGCCTTTGAAAAACAAAGAACATGGGTCTTAATTCATGAAAGAAAGCAGACTTGCCAAGCGACTGGAAAAGAGACACTACCTGGCCTGCCGTTGTGCATTTCTGGCACACTTTGGCTGCCAAAAGTCTTGTCACGCCTGTGGGGCTGCTGTCCAGGCATTGCAGTTTGGCTGCCAAAATGAAAGGCACGGGGGCGTTGTCTGACCAGACAAAACAGAAAGCAACCACTTAGAGATTTACCAAGAGTTACAAGCCAGCAGGACTAAATAGAACCTCCATGCGCAGGGATAGTCTAGCTCTGAATACCGGATGCTGAAGACAAGCAAACGAAGGAGGCCAGCACCTTGATGCACTGCTCAGATTAGAGAGTTCTGGCTGCCTGCATCCCACGATCACCCCATTCACTACTGATTTCAGAAGGGTCGAGGAAGAATCAGGAAATATTGGAAGACTGTGTCCAGCTCTGGGCACCAAGATTTAAGGAAGATTCAGAAAAATTGGGAAGGGTTCAGAGGAGGGCAACCAATACAATCCAGGGTGTGGAAACTCTGCCCTGTGAGGAGAGACTGAGAGAACTGGGCATGTTCAGCCTTGAGAAGAGAAGACTGAGGGGGGACATGGGATCCCTCTAGAAGTACCTCCAAGGCTGTCACAAAGAGGAAGGTCAAGATCTCTTCTTGCTGATGCCAGAGTGTAGGACACGGAATAATTAACTCCAATTGCGACAACCCAGGTTCAGGCTGGACATCAGGAAAAGCTTCCTCGCAGTCAGAGCAATGCACAGTGGGACCAGCTGCCTGGAGAGGCGGTGGGCTCTCCCACAGTGGAGATCTTCAAAAAGAAATTGGGCAGCCACCTGAGTGGGATGGTGTGACGTGGTGTCCTGCAACAGCAGGGGGCTGGACCCGATGGTCTTCATGGCCCTTTCCACCTCTACCATTCTATGATTCCATGATGCAGTTACAACTGGTGGGAAATGAGAACGGGGATTATGGGTTCTATTCAAGTGCCTCCTTTTCCCACACTCCTGTTCTGGGCACTGCCCTCATGCCCTATCTGGGGACTTCTAGAGGCACCCGACCATTCACCACTGGCCTTGGGGTGACCTCCAGATGTTCTGGCCAACAGCTGCCCCAACACCTGTCCGTCGGCTGCTGGCTGAGGCTACTGGGATTAGCACTTCTCCAACTGCCAGGTCGCTTGGACGGATCTTCAGGATCGGATATAGCACTGCAATACAGATGCTTTACACGGGTTGCCATTTTCTCTCAGGAAATTCCCCGGCTGGGTGTGTGTGTGTGTGCAGGGTGTGCGAGTCCCCTGGGCAGTTTCAAACAGGAAAAAGAAATGCACACAGCAACCCAGAACTTCCGTCTCTTCTCCTTGTTCTGGGACCATCGCCAGGGCAACGCTTCCGCTTTCCTCATTGCCAAACCCATTAGCCTAGCAGACTAACAAGAAAAAACGCATTCTGACACAAGCTATGTCATTGTTATATCCCATCTCTTTCGAAACCTACCGCAGCAGTTTTAGCAAAAAAGATTACCGATTGAACGGCCCTTTCATTAAGTAACATGCGTTAATGCCACATTCTCTGTTCTACGTGTCACTCACTATTAATATTCAAAAAAAGAAAAAAAATGGAAAACCAGTCAAAGCCCCCACCCTTTTGGCTTCCAGCTGCGCAGTGGAACTCTCCCACCAGAATTCAGACTTGGGATTTTTTTGCAAAGTCTCTTAGCAAGGCCAAATGAAAAATAAGTAGGCAAGACACTGCTTTGCTTGATCAGAAATCCCGCGATCCAGCCCCATCCGTTGCAAAAGCAAGTCAGCAAGGTGCTTACTCACCTCTAGGAAGCTAATGAAGTTCTGGTGGTCGTATTCTTAACATCTAGAATCGAGCATTGAATTTCTAAGCATGTGTACGGAGGTTTTGGCAAATAGCTGCAGACCGCACAATCCTGGCACACGTTACCACTGTGCATTGTGGAGTAAAATATTCTGGACGGACTTACTGGGTATGGCAACACAACACAAGAGACGCACGGAGAGAAGTTTGTGTGCCCAGTTACAGCAGCTCGTTCTTGGGACAACTCTCTCCGTGGCGTCCAGATATGTCAACCCCATTGCCAAAAAGAACCGAGATGATCTGGAAGGTTCCTTGAAACACTGGTGAAGTGACCAGCTAATGTAAAAGATGACGATGGTGATGGAAAAGAGCAGGAATAATGACACACAATTGGCATTCTGCGACAATTCAGGGCATGGGGGACAACCTGCAGCCCTTTCCCTAACTGAAAAAGTCCCCTGCAAAAGATAATTTGAACTGATTTGGCGACAGCAAAATGGAAGGAAAGGGGGCACTGGAGAGAGAGGGAAAGGGGTTGTCAGAAAGGAGAGCAAGAGTGTCAAAGTCAGAGAGAAAGAGAGGGAGGGAGGGAGGGAGGGAGGGAGGGAGGAGGGGTATGTCTAAAAGAGGACGCATTTCCTCTCCTGAGGACTGTAGCCCTACCCATTGTCAGGTGGACACCCGCACAAATTATCCAGAAGGAAAGCAGCCTTGAGCTAGAGAAAAGTTCACCGGCCCTGGTTTGGAGGCTCCAGAGCAGACCGCACGGCTGGGTTCGAGGCAGCCTGATATTTACACCCCAGGAATGAGTGTGTGGCTGGACCACGGTTAGCCTCTGCAGCACGGGCTCGCACAGTCTGAACCCCACTGGGATCACAACCCGTGGTGAACAACCCAACCCCAAACCGTGGCTTCTCTTCACAGCTTGGCCACGGGGAACAAGCCATGGGACAACCCACATGCAACCTGTCTGCACTGTGTCGTCCGAACCCAGTAGAGATGAAAAGCCAGACGTGCCTCTCTGGGTGGGCCCCCTCCACCAGGCCTTCAACTCCAGGCAGGCTCAGACGGGACAGTGTGGGCTTCCAGCTCATCTGGAAGACATCTCCCAAGTCATATGGGCTTTGATGCAGCAGAACCCTCCAAGGGAGGCCCCGAGTGAGGCAACAAGGAGGGCGGCCTTTTCAGTGGTGGCCCCACTATTCTGGAATGATCTCCCTGCTAAGCCCCCCCCCCTTCACCAACACTGCCATCTTTTCAGCACCACTTGAAGCTTGTCCTCAACTCGCAGAGGTTTAATGGCACGGGATGAGATGCAAGGCAGTTCTGTTTTACATAAGATTGTTTCAATGTTCTCCACTGCTTGAAATGTTCTCTATTAACACGTCACCTTCTATTTATTGTTTTTGCATGTTTAATTATGGTTTTTATGCTTATAGACTGCTGAAAACCACTCAAAGAGCTCAGATTATCGGGCAGTCTAGAAAAAACAAACAAGCAAGCAGCCCTTCCAACTGTGCCTGGAAGAAACTGGCTGTTGTAACAAAAGAGTCGCAAGCTTCCATCAGTGATCTGGCCCCTGCATTCTAGCCAGCTGATTTTCCAGACAGCATCCCATAATACGAGCAAGCAAGGCAGTCTGTGGCTTACCTGATATGGCATATAAATTTGAGTGCTGGTATTCGAAGTCTGGACGAGTGCCGGCCCCCTTCCCTCGAAAACTCGCTGGCAGCGTCAGAGATATATGCCTAGAAGGAAAAGGTGGCAGGGTTAGAGGTCAAGACTTCCAGCGGTAACCCCGGGGTGTGGGGACTGGGGTCCCAGCACCGTGTGTGGCCAGCCTGAGCCCTGAGCCTGGCCGCAGAAGGCCTCGATGGCACTGGAGTTGGCCAGCGGGTGTAGCAGGGCTGGTCTTCTTGGGGGTGGCACCAGAACTCTGCAATATCCTGGCAGGACTTGGCAGGATTTCCCCTGCCTTTGGCCAGTTTCAAAAGCCCCCTTGCTCAAGCAGGAGTTCAAGATCTGACAGATCGGTTTGATTCTCTTTTAAACACCAGAAACCGCTGTCCTGCTTTTGCACCCAGAATCCCTAACAGTGTGTCTTCGGCACCATTGCTTATTATCCTGCTAATTATTTATGGATTTGGGTGAGCCATTTTGTGCACAAATTCTTGTGGCAAAGAGCAATATACATTTAGTAAACAATTGTGGGGTGTTCAGCGCAGCAGTCAAAGACCACCAGCCGATTGAACATATCCTGTCCGAGTGGACTAGATCCATCCTGCCTGGCACTGTCTATTCAGGCTCCAGGGGTCTGGGCAGAGAACCACCATCGACTGCTTCCGGGTCCCTTGAGGTCCGATCCTGATCCACGGAAGAACGATCACGCTGTGGCTGCTCCAAACTGAAGGCTCAGGGCCTCAATGCAGATCAGAATTGCAGTGGGGAATAAGGGTTTAAAGGCCCCTCTCTTGATGCTAGGGCCCTGATCCAGAGCAGGGCCTCCTGCCCTTACATCAGCGTAAACAGCAAAAGGTGCAGCCGTTTGCTACAGCTAACAGAACATAGGATTTGCATCTTAATAGAAGGCAGCAGGGAATTCAACTGGGGATGTAAAACTCCACTCCTAACCTACAGCTGGTCCCAATTCTCCGGGGGAAGTGCTTGCAAGCACACCGGACCAAGGAACAGCACTACAAACCACTGTCCTCTCATTCTCCACCCGGAGATAAAATTCTTCTTATCTAAGAGAAGTCAGGAAGGATAATCTGCACAATTAAAGTGCCTAACAGGGGATATGGCATCAGAAAGAGCACTATCAGGCACGTTTCTAGGCCCTAAGTGGCTGCCACAATCTTGATAGACGTGCTGGCAAAATTTCAGGGACTGGGAGGAGAGGCAGGGAAAATGAAATCAAGATCTCCAGAGGTCAGTTACTTCTCCCTTTGCCGATTCCTTCAATGGCCATTCCGTGTCAGGGAAAGAAGGAAGAGAGCACTGTAGGCGACTGGCGTTGCTTCTCTCCTCTCCACTTCCCTGCGTGGCCAAGCATTTAACTTGCTCAGAAGCTCTTCCACTGCACTTTTTATTCTTTTTATTATATTTTTTATTTTAGCCCTTTTTCAAAATTCCTTTTCAATAAGAGCTTCTCTCCTGATCATTTTCCTCTTCCTGCCTTGTACCATTCTCATTTTGCATCACACCACTTTGATCATGAATTTTTAAAACCAGAAACTTCCTAGAGTGCTTTGTCAGAAAGGGCAGCAGAGAAATGCCTACAAAAAAATAAGTTGGAAACATGGACAAACCCAAATTTGGCCTGCCATTGACCAAGTCCTTGGTGGCAACAGAACCGTAGCACACCTACCGTGTTTCCCCAAAAATAAGACCAGGTCTTATATTAACTTTTGCTCCAAAAGACGCACTAGGGCTTATTTTCAGATGGTGTCTTCTTTTTCATGTACAGCAATCTACATGTATTCATGGACAAAAATCTACATTTATTCAAATACAGCCATGTCATCTTCTCCTGGAACATTTTCATAACTCTCCAAACCATGAATTGTGTTGCAACGGATGTACTAAATGTGTCCATCTGGCTGATGATTGTAAATGGGGCTTATTTTGAGGGTAGGGCTTATATTATGAGCATCCTGAAAAATCATGCTAGGGCTTATTTTCCAGTTAGGTCTTATTTTCGGGGAAACAGGGTACTAACCAGTTGCAGAAATGTGTTTTTTCTTATGCCTATAAAGCGCCTTGTCGTTTTATTCTGCAGACAGGAAATTAGATCTGTGAAACATCTCTCTCGCATGCAAACACACCCCATCGAGAAACCAAGAACGGCCCAATTTATAAAAATCCCAGGTTCCTAAACACATATTCTTAAATGAGAACAGCTTGGCAGCATATGGCAAATCAATTACAAGTTTCAGTTCCAAAATGCGCACACACACAAAAGCTGAAGCAAAGGGGGGAGGGGGGGAGGAGGAGAGCAAGGGATGGAAGCAGCCCGAGGACGGGTGGCGGAGTTTAGACGAACGAGGCCGCTGGAGTTTTGGTACCATTAATCATAATTCAAGGGTATGGGAAACCATTTTGACATGCGGGCTACATTTGAATATCTAATTAGGGCGCCGTTTTTCAACAAATTCTTGAAGAACAGAGCAGGGTGGGCACGGAAAATGGACCAACCCTGTAGTGGGGGGAGGCATGTAAGGAGTCCATCCAGAGGGAATCATTTAAAGGTTTAGTAAATGTTGCTTTTCTGAAGAGAGGAATTAAAATATTCAAAGAAGACTCTGGGTAGAAGCAAAGAAACTGAGTGAGTCGGAAGAGGTCTTCCGGGCCATCTAGTCTGACCCCTGGCTCCAGCCGGCTTTGCTCACGACATGCCCACCATGTGCATGTCCAGCCTATCCTTGGACACCCACACCGATGGGGCCTCCACCACCTCCTGTGGAAGCCCATTCCACCCTTGGGGTCCTAACTGTCAGGAAGTGCTTCCAGGCATCCAAATGGAACCTTGGCTCCCTGAGCTTTGCTCTGTTGGAGCACATCCTGCCTTCCTCTGCAGGGGAGAACAGGCCTCTGCCCACCTCCGTGCGACACCCCCTCATGTACCTGCATGTCGCCAACAGATCCCCTCTGAGTCTCCCCTTCTCCAGGCTGAAGAGACCCAGTTCCCTCAGCCTCGCCTCACACCCCATCCCCTGCAAACCGGCCACCAACCTTGTGGCCCTGCGCTGCACTGACTCCAACCTGGCTATATCCTTCCTGTAATGAGGGGCCCAGCACTGAGCACAATGCTCCAGCTGCGGGCGCACCAGAGTCGCACAGAGTGGCAGGAATACCTCTCTCGGTCTACTGGCCACTGGCTCCTCCTGCTTCTCAGGACTCATACCCAGCAGTGCGGCACCAGGGCCTTGGCTGGACTTTTGAAGGAGCTCCTGATGGCACTGACGGTTTCTCCAAAACAAGCTTCTGCGCCATGGATCCCCTTCGGTCCCCCACTGCCCAATCGTGGCACCATGGGTTCATTTTGCAATCCTTTCATGTTATTTATTCTACCTAGTAGGACTGCTTCTTGTTCTTTTAATTTGGAAAATGAACCTGGAACGACATTTGCTGAGGAAGCGGGGTTACAGAGATATTTCTAATTAAAACAAATGCCTGTTGAGGTCAAATGCGGGCATGAAGAAATCCTAAATCCAGCCTAATTGTTTTAACTGGCTTATTATTTTATTGGTTATTGTTATGGATTGTGCTTCTTTTCCTCCTGTTTCCTATTTATAGGGTTGTATTGAGATTGTATCTAAATGTTACTATGTTTGATAGCTTGTTTGTTATTGCTTTGTGTTTTTATCTGTATCTTATATATATTTATATTGCACTGTGAGCCACCCAGAGAACCTTTGCCTATAGGGCTGCATACACATAGGAATAATAATAATAATAATAATAATAATAATAATAATAATAATAATAATAATACTGGCCTTTGCAGGCCATGGGCTATGATGGAATCCAATTAATGCACTCTCCTAAAACATGGAAGACCTGCATGCGCTGGCCATCACGCACTCTTCCTGTATGTCACACACATTAACGTTGATGGGAGCATGGGGGGAGCGTCAGGGAGTGAGGAAGGGGAGAATGAAAGAGAGAGGGGGAAGGGAAATGTCTTTTAATGAGGAACAATGCAGCCCCAGCCTCTCCAGAGCCATAATTAGAGCAAATTAATTGAAGTTGTGTTTTGACACACTTGCCGAATGCACGGGCGACGCATGACATGTTCGCAACTCCACTTGTGGTCCCACGGTGGTGGGATGGCAGCCGGGAAACAAAATCACTAGGTACGCAGCTCCAATTTGCATTCGTGGCGAGCCGGCAGTGTACGTTCACCACCGCTCCAGCCTCAACTATGAAAAGTTGCCACTGAAGGATACTAACTGTAATTACGAGGAATTCGAGAGAATTCCTCATGCCACGATACGGCTGGGAGGGGAGAGGCTTTCATTAAGGGGAGCTCGCACCAGTGATGATTCCTCCCTCCCAACACGGGCAGAATACGAAGCGTTTTTCCTCGCTGCATGAGATGACAGGGGGGAGACGGGGTCACCCAAAGAAAGAAAAACTTTCCCCTGGGATTGCGCACAATGGCTGTGACATTTCATCTTCCTGTAACAAAGAATTCAACCTGCCCACAGAAAGCCGATGTCACGGCATTCGCTGCAGGAATGAAAACCCCGGCATTTTCCATTCCAGCCCCACCCAGCGCAAACGTACCACCTTGCTCAGCACGACATGAAAACAGCCGCCACTGTTCTCATTTTCACTGCCCTGCTCTTTGCAACGGCGCCAGAGGACCAGCCTGTATTGTGAAGGGCCTGTATCTGCTCAAAGGTCTCCCTGTTCAAGCTCAGGCTGAGGATGAAGAACCATAAACATTTTTGCTCACCAGTGTTTCACATCTGGGCATCAAACTGAGCATGAGATCCCTCTAGAAGTACCTCAAAGGCTGTCACAAGGAGGAAGGTCAAGATCTCTTCTGGCTGATGCCAGAGCGCAGGACACGGAATAATCAAGTTGCGACAGCCCAGATTCAGGCTGGACATCAGGAAAAGCTGTCAGAGCAATATGACAGTGGGACCAGCTGCCCGGAGAGGTGGTGGGCTTTCCCACAGTGGAGACATTCAAGGTGAAACTGGGCAGCCCTCTGAGTGGGATGGTGTAACTTGGTGTCGTGGAACAGCAGGGGTTGGACTCGATGGCCTTCATGGCCCCTTCCAACTCTACTCTATGCTTTTATGAGGTAGAACATATGTCTACTTAAATGTCAGTATTCTAAATCTGTGTGTTTATAAATGGGAAGAGGTGGGTTTTATATGGCTCACCATCCACTCTTCTGGTAGAACACCTTTTTGGACAATTTAGAAATGGCCACCTTATCCTTGAGTGTCTTCCTAGGGTTTTTCTGGCATGCCAATTCGTATCTTCTTGTTGTTGCTGGACAAACTAAAAAGCACTTCTTGTCCCCAGCATTTTCAGTTGATTTTGATCTGTTCAGTTTTGTTCTGCTGCCGTGTCTTCATTTTTCCTCTTCCTAGTGCACACAGAGATGCAAAGATATGCACTTTCTGAATTTCATGATCTTATTTCCCCTCTGATTTGTCCTACAGATTGCAATACCAAAAGGTGGCACAAACATCTTGTTTTTTGTTTTGTTTTTAAGTGCATGTGCATTGCTTAAAATTTCCCTAGGCAAATACTGGGTCTTTGAACAAGACAACCCACAGTCCAGGGCTGGGTATGGGTTGAGTGTGGGTTGTCAATGCAATATAGAAAATTGTTGAAAGTTGGGTTATTGTGTTGTCTGAACATAGGTAAGATGGCAAGCCATGATGAACAACCCAAGAACAAACCATGGGTTGTCCTCATGGGCTGCTCATGCATCATAAGCCATGACTGTTAGCATGGCTCTGTTCAGACAACACGATGACCCTAAGTGCATCCCACAGTTCTATAGTAAAGCACTCAATCCATGGTGTGGCTTATGGTATTGTCTGAATCCAGTCAATGATTGTCAGGAGTCTGTCTGTTGCCTCACATGTCTGAAAATCACAGCCATCAAGTGACAAGCATGTGTGAACCAGCCCACAGCATTTCAAAGCTGTACTCCTGTAGCTTTTACGAATTCTTGGGGGCTTTGCTGAACTGTGGCCTCTCCCTGTTCCACAGCCCCATCCACGGGTACCAAGTGACGGTGCCATTTTCCTGGGGCAGAATCCGCAGGACAGGAAGGGAAACTGTTGGTTTTTCTCCCAGCTTGAAACTGCCATCCTGGTTTCCCTCAAATTCCCTGGAACTATGCTGGTGGCTGGAACGAGAAAGGACACTGAGGTGCAGGGAGAAGTTCGAAAAGATGCAACCAGGATGCTGAGGAAACTGGAACGGTTTCTAGTTCTCTACAAAGAGCAAGAACACACTTCCAGGAGTTGAGTTCAGGGCAAAGATGAAGCGGAGGAGGGCATGGCAAGGAGAAAGTGGACGAGGACAAAAGGGAACAGATCCTCAGAGAATTTGTTCTTAAAACTGCCGCATCCATGTGCACAAGATACGGGGATGTCCACTCATTCAGATCATTCAACCGTTGACTAAACCTGCGCACAGCAACCGTTTCTGCAAAGAGGATCGTCTTCTGCTCCCTTAAGCTGCGAGTGTGTGGCCAGAACCTGGATCTCCCGACTCCCAGTCCAGGGCGGGCCTAGATTCATACGGCAAAAGCAGCCCTTGTCTACTTGTCACTAGAGAAGACATGCAGTCCGTTCCATGCTCGATTTCACCCTCTGGGTGTCCCAGGCAGGAGGGAGCCATACCACTTGCAGGCTTCCCCTGGGCGCCTGGTGGACTGGCGTGGGGACAGAAGGCTGATGTGAACGGCCTTCCCTGGGACACTCCTTCCTCAACCCACCCCGCCCCTGGGTTTGCAGGATGCAACAAGTCCTCCAGACGGGAGCCTGCAGGTTCCTGGCACAGCCTGGCAGCCCCAGTGGGAATCTCAAGCCACGCTGGGCCACTTAAGAGCGCAGCTGGAGACCACCGGCTGCAGTAACTCCCTAATTAGCAAAACCCGTATCGACACTTCAACTATTTTGGCCCACGCTGGCCATGAAGAAATGGCAACCATTGCAGAGTCTGTAAATATTTTAAACTCTCAGCAAAGCCCAGTAAAACCTAGCGCCACGCTGCTCTTGAGTTCCTCCGATTTCTCCCTTGGCTCCTATAAGGGGCTCTCAAAGCCCAGAACTTCCCTGCCCCCCTTCCCTTTTTCCTAATTAGCCTCATCTGCATCTAAAACACGCCAGGCTCCAATTGCTTTCTTCACTCTGGCAGAGGCAGAGTGCAAATTAGAACATCATTCAGGAAGGGGCCCTAAAGAGACAGCTGGATGGGACAAGGCCGTCTCACGAGGACCACAGATCCCAGCATCCATGTCATTCCAAGGCCTTTCTACTGCTTCCCACCTTTCCTTTGAATGCCACCTTCGCACAGAACGGTGCTGGTCCCCCCAAGGTGCCGGACAGCACGACAAAATGGCAGGAACAGCATCACGCTGCAACACGGAGGGTGTCGAACACATGTGTGCATGGATCTCAGTGGCGCAAGATGCGGGCGGCCCAGAAAGCAATGCTTTTGTTTTGTTAAGCATGTCTCATGCATTAACGAAAGTGCGGCTGCCATCACTGCAGGACCCCATTTCCTGCATGCTGACACTAAAGCAAGAATAGAGTGCTGCTCACGGGAGCATTTAACGATGGTGGAAGGCTTAGACCAAGCAGGGCGGCTGGTGCAGCCCGAGTCCTGTATAGAAACACGGAAACAGAGCCAGTCAGAAGGGGCCTCCCGGGCCATCTAGTCTGACCCCCGGCTCCAGCCGGCTCCGCTCACGACATGCCCACCATGTGCACGTCCAGCCTATCCTTGAACACCTGCACCGATGGGGCCTCCACCTCCTCCCGTGGAAGCCCATTCCACACCCTTGGGGTCCTAACTGTCAGGAAGGACTTCCTGGCACCCAAATTGAACCTTGGTTCCCTGAGCATGGCTCTGGTGGAGCGCATCCTGCCTTCCTCTGCAGAGAACAGGTCTCTGCCCACCTCCGTGTGACGCCCCCTCACGTACCTGCATGTCGCCAACAGATCCCCTCTGAGTCTCCTCTTCTCCAGGCTGAAGAGGCCCAGTTCCCCCAGTCTCGCCTCATACGGCATCCCCTGCAAACCAGCCACCAACCTTGTGGCCCTACACTGCACTGACTCTAACCTGGCTATATCCTTCCAGTAATGAGGGGTCCAAAACTGAGCACAATACTCCAGTTGCGGGTGCACCAGGCTGTTCTCATCCCCCCTTGGTCATCGAGTTCCTGGGGGACTCTGGTCCAGTCTCTGACTAGTCTACCTCACAGGGTTGTTGTGCAGATAGATAACTGGAGAGGAGGAAGCCTGAGTTAGCCCGGACCATAGATATGCTGGGAGCTGTTCGTCACACACAACTGTTTTCCCCTAAAAGTTCTGGCATGGGATGGGCTACCAGTATAAATAGATGGAATACTCCAGATCCCATCAACCCCGCAAAAGCTGTCCATCTGCTCCTGAATTTCTTCATGGTTGCTAGCAGGAATGAAGAGAATTACAGGAATGCTAGGAGAGGGAGGGAAATGGCATTTGAGGACCTGATACAGAGACCTCCCCCAGAGACATCCCCTAGAAACAGTGGTTAAGTTTATTATTTATGCACTGGAGTGGCTTGAAGGCTGCCCATTGGCATCATGGTCTCTGGCTGGCCATTACCATAGAAGTACCACTAACACATTATGTAAAGTGGTACAATTAAATTATCATAAAACAGAATAAAAACACAAGGCATATAGTCAAGTAGAAACATAAATGATACGAACACCAGTGCAATTAATATAGATGGGCTAAGGGGTGCCATGGGGCACCGAAAAAGGGAAGTTTTTGTTAGGCGCCTGAAGCTCAACCAGGCCGGTGCCTGGCGAATCTGATGGGAAAGCATTCCAGAACTGGGGTGCCACCCCAGAGAGGGTCCTGCTGCCTGCAGCCTCCCCCTTAACCTCCTCAGGGAGAAGAACCCGTAGCAGGGCCTCAGCGGATGATCTTAGGTGAAGGGCTGGGCCATACGGAGTTCAGCACTCCTGAAGTCGCGGGCACTTGCTCATAGAATGACTGAGCTGTGGCGTCATGTGATTCTTGCTTATACATCAAGAGCAACTAGAGAAGTGCAGAACCTCAGCCTGCACCTGGCACTCTGGGGCTCCCCAGATGGCCACGCCCCTTTCCTGAGCCACCAATTAGAGGGCAGGGCTCCTGGGTCTTGCCCACTTCCCCCCACCCCGCCCCCGTTGTACATGGTTGAAATTCTTCCGCTAAGGCTTAGCTAGCTACTTGTAACAAGAACTTGGACAGGTGGGCATCTGCGTCTTCTAGCCCTGCCCCCTTTAGCCTTGGCTCCGCCCACACCTGGAAGGCAGCGACGAAGAATCCAGCACTCAGGATGAGAGAGGCCCAATTCCCCTGGAGGAGACCAATCCCCCCTTCCCCCTCCCCTGCATTTGCACGCCTAAACATTCCAGCCCCCCAGTGGTGGTCCAGCCCACATGCCAGAAGCCCCTGGGGCCTTGCCTTAGAAACACAGAAACAGAGCGGGTCAGAAGGGGCCTCTGGGCCATCTAGTCTGACCCCCGGCTCCAGCCGGCTCTGCTCATGACACGCCCACCATGTGGACGTCCAGCCTGTCTAGACGTTGCCTCTTGCTTCTCTTGGCTGCTCCTCCCTCCATTTCCAAGAGGAGAACCAGGCACCGCCACCCAAGGGAGCCCAAGGGAGCCCCAGGCGAGGGAGAATCCACACAGCAAGCCTCACCTGGGCAGATTGGCGGCCGGTGTCGTGGCTGGAGCCTGAGGCGAAGGCGTCGTGGGCTGGGAGGACTCGTGATTTCGCGGGACTTTGCCCATGCGGTACCAAATGCCCATGCTGTTCAGCTCCCTTTGCAAGAGACAGAGAAGCCACATCAGGCCTGCGGACGCAACACACACACCACGCGGGGGGGGGGGCGCGCCGGGGGGGAACACGGGGGGGGGGTCCCACAGGAAGAGATGCGGATCCCATCCAGGCATCTGGGACCACGATCTCCTGGCTTAGGGAGACCATGGCGAGAGAGACCCTTACCCGATGAACGTGTACTGGGGAGGGGACTGCTTTCCCCGGCCCAGGATCCGGATATCGCACACTGCGGCCTCGGTAGAATCCCGGGGAATGAATTTGATGCAGAGCCTCTTCTTCCGGAAGGCCGTCTCCTCTGCAAAACGGGAGAGCGCTTCAGTCCGAGGTGGGAGGACTGGTCCCCGTCTCCTCCCTGCCACACACCCTTCCCACAACCCCAACTCCTCGCGCCTCTCATCCAGCTGACTCAAATTTCAGCAGAACCATCTGATGTGCCCTCGGGCTCGCCCTTTTCTTTACTCTTAGTCCATCCATTTCCAGCAGTTAGACCATGGGTCCTCAAACTAAGGCCCGCAGGCTGGATTTGGCCCCCCATGCCCATTTAAGCGGCCCGCCCCACAGGTTTTGCACTCGGTGGGCGGGCAGCTTGCTCGCAAGGAGGTCTTTTTGGACTAGCTTGGAGAAAACGATCTCCTTGCAAGCAAGCCGGTGCCTCGCCCCATGTGCCCCCCCCCCCGCCTAAAGTAGGCATGCCTCCTGCCTCCTCACCGGCCCACGCTCCCCGCTGGCCCCTATCAACTGGCCCCCTTTAGAAAAAGCTTGAGGAACCCTGGGTTAGACTGATATTTCACAAAGAGCACCAGTCATGCACAAGCAGGTGGGGATCAGCAGGCTGGGGGTGCAAGTCTGCAGAAGCACAAAAGAAAAGAAAAGCTTTAGACCCCTCAGAGACTGAGTATGTTCAAAGGTCCACAGTGCGCTAATTTCTGAGGGCATGAGAAGCCTGAAAAATAGGAGGGAAAGGGAACAGAGAACTCCAGACCGGGGAGCTCCACAAAGGGACAAAATGCCGTGCGTATCCCTGCTATTATCCGCAATGCAGAAATTGCATGTTCCTTGGGGCAGGGACTGAAGTTGCTCTCTTATTTGGCCTTTCTTCTTCCGCAGTGCAGAAAATCTCAGTTGCAACAGGGCTACTTCTGTGTGCTCAGCACGGCTGCTCCGACCCAATGGGCTCTGGGCCCGCCTCGCCTCCCTACAGCTCAGGGTCACAAGCTGCTTGGAGGTGGCTAAGAAGTGGAGCACAAGCTGGATTGCGTCTCAGCCACTGCACCCCCCATGATGTCCCCCCCCCAACCGCAAACGCCCCGAAGTGGACTCCGCAGGAGGCCTGCCACTCACGTGTGTCCATGGTCTCTTGGATGGGGATGAAGCCGACAGGCAGCGTGTCCCGGATGTCAATGAGTTTCATGTCCACCAAGACATTGCCCAGATGGCTCTGTCGGGAGGAAGGCAAAAGTCAAAAGGACCACAGCAGAGCTTCTGGGTCATATTGGAAAGGGCAGGGATGCTCCACTCCAGGACGGTGCGAGGTGCCGAAAAGATGCACGGCTCAAGCCCGCAGCACAAAGAAGCACAGATATGCATTTGGCCGGTTGGTGGCCGGTTTGCAGGGGATGCCGTATGAGGCGAGACTGAGGGAACTGGGTCTCTTCAGCCTGGAGAAGAGGAGACTCAGAGGGGATCTGTTGGCGACATGCAGGTATGTGAGGGGGCGTCACACGGAGGTGGGTAGAGAACTGTTCTCCCCTGCAGAGGAAGGCAGGACGTGCTCCAATGGAGCAAAGCTCAGGGAACCAAGGCTCAATTTGGATGCCAGGAAGCACTTCCTGACAGTCAGGACCCCCAGGGTGTGGAATGGGCTTCCACGAGAGGTCATTGAGGCCCCATCGGTGCGGGTGTTCAAGGTTAGGCTGGACATGCACATGGTGGGCATGTTGTGAGCGGAGCCGGGTGGAGCCAGGGGTCAGACTAGATGACCTGGGAGACCCCTTCTGACTCGCTCAGTTTCTATGTTTCTATGTGCTGACTGGCACAACTTACAAAGAGCATGTGCTCCCATGCATCAGAGATCCTACTTCCAAAAGGATGCCCCCATTTGTCAAAGGAGATGTACGGACCCAAGAGAGGATGGGATTTAATTTCAGGAAGGAAAATAAACATCTCGGACAGAACAATATGAGCACAGGTGGAGGGAAGAAATGGAACTCATGTGGGCAAGGACCCAGCCCATCCAGGGGGTCCGATGAAGCCAGAGAGCTGCAGGGCCCCTGGACAGGAGATGGACTCGCAGAGAGCGGAAGGCTTCAGGCTGCCAGGTCCTGCACTGCCTCTGCGTTCTTGCCCCAAGACGTGTAGGGTCCAGACGAGGCCAGGGTTCTCCACAGTCCAAAGGGCTAGAAACATAGCTCTCCTAAGACTCATCGTTATGAAAAGTGCAATGCTCAGGAAGCGAGGTTCCACAGCTTGGAGACTTTTTCGGCACCCTGCATTCTCACAGCGCACTGTTATGACTTAAAATATTTATATCTCAGCCTTTTCCTCTGCGAAGGACAGGGCCAAGGTCACCGCAAACGTGTTTTGACTATTATTCTAGTGCATGCATTCCAATCTCTTCTGCAAGGAGGCCAGTGCAACAGGCTAAGCTGAGCTTCCATATAGCCAGAAGGGCCTGATCCTGTCTAATCTTGGAAACTAAGCAAGATCAGGGCTGGTTGAAATCTGGATGGGTAAGTCAGTGCTGTGAACAGCTCAGAAAGCTTTGACTACGGGCAGCAGAAAAAAATGTAATAATAATTGGCCAAAGATATACTCATGAGCATCTTGGCTGAGTGCATTCGAACCTGTAGCTTTCCGGTGCCATCCTGATGCTCCTGCCAGGCCACAACACCAATAGACACACAACGACAACTTCAGGTTTTCTATTTTCTCCAAGGATAGGTGTATCACAGGGGGCCTGGCTGAGGGGCAGCAACAGGGAGGAGAAAATTTTGTGGAATGCCTAGGGCAACAGAAATAACATTTTTCCAGTCCAGGGACTGTATTCCAGTTCCAAATTTCCCAGCCAGAAGAAGGGGCAGAGCATGGGGAAAGCTGGCAGACTGGATGTCTTCTCCTCACTTTGGCCATGTGCAGTCTACCTATGTGTCTCCTACAAGAACAGAATCATAACGACTTGGAAGGGACCTCAGAGGTCATCTAGTCCAACCCCAACTGAGCCAATGTAGGAAATCGGTTCTTACAGCATCCGTGACAAGTGGCCATTTCTCCTCTGCTTAAAAAACCTTCCATGACATAGTAGTACGTCTAATTTGGCTAGGAGCTGATAATGCAAAGCAGCAAATGTTTAATTTTAATGTCCAGTGGTTGGAGGTCAAAATATGGATCAATTTTGTACTGGAAGAGCCTTTAATATTTGCTGATGTACATGCTCTTTTAAATTATCTACCTGCTTCTTGGAAATGAATGAACTGTTCGCGTAAATGGATTCTCAGTGCCCTTTGGACAGCTAAAAGACTGATACTAAAACATTGCAAAGATAAATAAATGAACCTCCTATAAAATGAAGTGGGTTGAGGACCGTGTCCCTTTGAAGGTGATGTCAATATATCAGCAGAGAAGCAAGTAGACTCCAGCTTCCGGGGGATACTTATTTGAATATTTAATTAGCCTTTGCTGAAACTTATGTATCATTGCCCATCAGCTGTAATTTGTATATATGCAGTCGGGATACATTCACTGATATGGCTCTGTAGGACGAGACGCCATTCTCTGTCGCTGGAGTTCACAATAAAAATGATCAAACCAACCAAATTATACCAGAAGTGCCACAAATCTGCTGAACACGGACCCAGCGCCCGCCCTCTTCCTTCCACAGAAGGTCCTGCTCACCTTGGTGAAGTGGGAGGGTCTTTGGGGCAAGACGTTGGAGGCCTGGACTTTTATAAATCAGCGGTGCTGACATTCCAGGCTGCCAGGCCTCCGCAAACAGCACGGGGCAGGAGAAAGCTTTTCCCCAGTCCAGGGCATCACCCCAGAGCAGGAGGAAAAGGGGGTCACTCCCTTTCCAAGCCGGGCACTAAAGAACCGGCTCCTTCTGGCAGCACCTTGCACAGGAAGCCTTCCGTGGGCAGAAAGGGGAAGATGGCAGCTCTGGTGTTCTTTGCAGTGTGTGGCCAAGTGTGCAGTCTTCCCGCCATTGCACAGAAGCAAAACTGTGTGCGCTTGTGAGAAAGGGTGAGGAGACAGAGGGTGTGTGGGAGAAAATGTGGGTAGTGCAAGGGGAGAGATGGGTGTGAATGGAGTGTTTGCACGCACATGTGCGGGGGAGAACAAGAATCAAAGTGTGTGTGAAAGAAAATGGATAGGTGAGAGAGAAAATCTGCGGTGTGGGTGAGAGAAAACACAAGGGCGTTGATGTATGGGCACACAGGTGAGTGAAAAGTGTGCGTGTGACAGAGAATCATAGAAACAGAGCGAGTCAGAAGGGGTCTCCTGGGCCATCTAGTCTGACCCCGGCTCCATCCTGCTCTGCCCATAAGAAGGGGGAGAAGAAGTGACAAAGTGTATGAGTAAAAATGTGGTATGTATGAGAGAGAATGCATGGTATGGGATCCGTATGTTAGTGAAGTTTGTGTGTGTGTGTGCATGTGTGTGTGCATGCACACATGAGAGACAGAGACAAGTGAAACAGGAAACAGAGGAGGGGAGACAAGGTGTATGTGAGCTAAAATGTGCAAAAGGAAATGGGAGGTACAAGGGATGCACGCGAGTGAATGGTGCACACAAGTCTGTGTTCAGATGAACACCTGGGGCTTGTGCACGTGTGGCTGTGTGCACCGGGGTGCCTATCTGACAGCACGTGTGAACCAGCTCGAGCCAAGCCTGTGAGGGCTACAGGCCAGCAGCAGGGCAGTCCTGCTCCATCCTGGCCTCCAACGTCCTCATCTGGACCCAATTTAGCTTCCAAACCAACCACTCTTCCCCTCCCCGCTACAAATGCACGGCCACAGAGTTGTTCTCGAAGGAAGGCGAGTTCCAACCATCTGCACGGATGTCTCCCCCATTTAAAGAAACCTTTGCCGGGTCCCCCATGAATGCCATCACTGCATGCTGATCAGAAGGCTCAGCATGCACTCAAGTAAAAAAAGCTTCGGAGCCAAAAGCATGTTTCGAGAGGATGCTCTGAGTGTTTCAAGGCTGCAATCCTAAACACACGGATGTTTTGGGGGGCACTTCGCCTCGCCGTGAGGGTGACGTTCGAGGAGATACGTGGGCTGCCACAGCAAATGGGGACCACATGAAACTGGTAAAAATCAGCAGCGTTTCAAAAGTCCCAACTGCATAAAGAAGCAACAGTGAAAAGTGGATTTTGCTCTGAAACTATACACACAGTAAAGAAATTTATCTGGACAGAAAAGACATATGCAATGAATTTAGCTAATTAGACCTGCATGTATTTGTTGCTAGGTCCAAAATCAGGAAGAAGTCTTTTCCCAGTCCCCCCAAAAAGGAAAGACTCGAGTCTGTCTGCCAGCTGGAAAAAGAAACCATACTTGGAATCCAAAAGAATGTCTTTGCTTATTAGTCAGGCAATGGAGAGACAAACCCCAACACACACACACACGCCCCACTGGAATGCACATTCATACACCAATGTAAAGCCTCCTTTCGCATTCCCCTGGTTTTCCATATGGGACAATATTTGGATCATCTACCCAATTGGCCAGTGGGAAACTCAGAGATGGGAACTCCAATGGAAGTTGGCGTGTCTCTTGTCGAAACTTTGGGGTGAGAAGTTGAACATAAAGGGTCTTACAGGTTTACAAGAATCCCCATATTCTGAACTGAGATGATTTTTCATTCCAGTATGCAAGATGAAATTGCTTTACATTTGATTGAGAAAATCTGACTTCGAGGCAAACACTTTAGGTATTTTTTTAACAATTTACACTTGCTATGATGAGACCCCACTGGACTCTAGTATTAAAGGAATAAAAATCTCTCCCTATTCACTTCCTCTGCATAATGTATATTTTTATACCTTTCTATCCTGTTATCCTGTTTTCACTTTTTTCCTAAGCCAGGAAGCCCTCAAACTGGAACCTGTTTTCTTAGTGGGGTGGTTCCAACATTCATTTTCAGCAAGCACCCCAGAATTTTTCATGTATTATATGAAGGCTTCTCTAGCGGTATCATATCAAAACGTTGTCTCAGGCTTGCAAACTGCAAAGCGACCTGCTCACCTGGGGTGAGTCAAATATCACATGTAGATGACCAGAAAAGGAGGTATTGCAAAAGTTTGCTTTGTTGCTCTTCATGTTTCCTTTCTCTCCATGAGTAGCAGAAGACGAGCTCAGAAAAGAAGTGCCCAGGTTTGATTCTAAGAAAACTAACATGCTGGCCAGAAATGCAAGTCACTTACGTTCTCTTTGGAGAAGGTCCGTGTGAAGCACAGATACCGTGTGACCTTGGATTTGAACAGTCCATCTTTCCAGAGGTCAGCGTCCAAGCCATCTGCTGTCTGTGCCACCTGGAATCGAATAAGAAAGGTGTTCAGGAGAAAAGGACAAGTGGACCTATTTAATGTATAGGCACCGCATCAGGTTCCCACACTAATTAATGCAGGTCTGAGGCTCTCTTGACACCTCATTAAGTTCTTCTTCCAGTGGAGAATGGGATTAAATACAAAAGAGGTTGCTTCTAAAAATACTGTTGCAAGGAGTTAATGAGAACTCCTTGCAAAACGAATCAGTGGAGAAAACTACCTTTTGCCCAACTTAAGGAGGGTCGCAGCGGATGGAGCAAAACACAAAAAATGTTTTTCTTTTCCTCTCTTGGAGGTTTCTGGCCTGAAAGACTTGTGCTTTACTTGTTTACTGTGTTACATATTATCATTTTACTCACTCGCTTCATTGTTGTCTATTTTCTTTGCATTTTTGTGATGATTATGGATGCATCGTTGTTATTATGGGTCATGTTGCTTTCAACTGTTGCGAACTGTTCTGAGAGCATGGGCTGTAGAACAGGTTATAAAAACTTTAAATGAAAATAAAATAAATAAATAAAACTAGAAAATGAGCTGCATGTAGAGGAAGTTTACGTGTAGTTATCTGTGCAAGCTAAAAGTCTCTCAGACTTTTACAAAGTCTCTCAGTGTGGTTTACCTAGATTAATAACAACACAATCTCTGCCCTCGAGTGAGTAATCAGAAGGAGAGGATACAAAAGAAAAAGCAACTTGAAAGGAGGATTTAAAAAGATAAATAAAGCCAAAGTTAGTTTCTTTGTTTCAAAGTTCCCAAATGCTTTCTGCAGCAGTTCCAACTAGGTGGTATATTAGAGCAAATATTTCTGATCCATTTGGGTAAAGTCCATAAAGTTAGCAAGTAAATATGAGCATACCAAAAAAGCACAGAAAAACATCTACCCACTGTCTCCACTAATATTCCCCTGTGTGGCATTCCGCAGGTAAGTTGGACTGCAATTCCCATCACCCCAGCCAAACCACACATACAATCTCCATCAAAGCAACTGCATGTATAGACTATCTTGGTGTATTTAGTTTCTGGATTTGCATTTCTTCTTAACAAATGTATATATATATTTAAATCCTCTTATAAAAGTAACCATGCTATCAGAATTATCAATGCGAGGTTTTGGGCTCAAAGCCGAACCTAATTACCTGCAGATGGTTTCAGGAGACTGCCATTCACAGAGAGCTTTAGAAATCTCTCTCTCTCTCTCTCTCTCTCTCTCTCTCTCTCACACACACACACACACACACACGCATGCATACACAAAGTAAAGTTGAACTGAATTCCCCTGGCCTGGATGGCCTGCATGCTCCCCAATTTCTCTTACTCGTTTCACTTTGTATTCCTCTGCAACACAGAGAAAACAGCTGCAATTGAATCCTGGTGCTGCAGGCACAATTTCTGAAGTTCAGTCCCCGGCGTCTCCCTGGCTTTTCCTTGCCTCCTCTCCCCAGGCTGCGGTCCCCAACACGTCCATTCCTGAACCTCTGCTCCTCCAGCACCATCAGCCACAGCCCTCCAATGCCCCTGGACGTGGCTGCAGGGGCCAAGAGGTCAGAGAGTTTCAGTGGAGGGAGTGAACCAGGCCAACATTCTTGGCCAGTATCTCAAGGTCATGAAGAAGATGACCTTGAAGACTCAGCGATGGGAGTTTTGGGAACTCGGCAAGAGGCAGAAGCTTTGGAAGCACCTGCAAGGTTTTTGCCCACAGGTTCCCAGGCTGACCGGGAACATTTCAGAGGAGATGGGAGAGATCTAAGAAGGGAGTACCGTTGCCTTGCCCAGTTGCTGACCCAATGAACTGGGAAAGACAAGTTGCCCAGTTAGAAGGCCTGTATGGTTTTCGCCAACTGGCCCTTCACCACTGAGAGCCACCATGAGTGGGGAAGGATCTGGGGAGAAGTTCCTAGTTTGGGTTCAACGGTCTTTACATGAGCAGAGACTTATCTTTCAGCGCACTAGTGCGCTTCCTTAGAGTTACACTGTTTGGTAGCTTCAAAGTGCAGATAAAGATCTTCATTGCAAGGGACTGCCTGGTATTTTGGGGCCTAAGGCTAAGAGCAAGGGCTGAGCTGAGACATTCCACTCCTCCGTGGATTAGAAAAATGAAGAGGTCGGACTTCCCAAGCCAGAAGTTTTTGGATTTTCAAGGACCAGCTAACATGGCCAATGGTTAGGAATGTTAAATGTTGGAACCCAAAGCAGTGGGTTGGGGATCATTGGTGAAAAGGAGCTTTGGGGTTCCTCTGAACTCCAGGTTTTGGAGAAAGAGTTTCTCCCAGATAGGCTGGAGGGAAAATGGTGAACTCAGCCTTGCATTTTAAAGAAGACTGGCCTGAAAGACAGAAGCTCACAAAGAACTTGTTTTTCTGGAATCCCTAAAATTATTCTAAAGCTTATTAGAAAGGAAAGTATTTGTGCAAAAATACACAGGTGGGAGGAATGTCAAGGGAGGGTTATCTAGACAGATAAAGTTTGCGCCTTCTTGGACAAAAAGGGGGGATGCGCAAAACATGAAACAACACATCCAGAGCCAAGAAGATGCAGGAGCAGGGACTCGGTGGCTCTTCTCAGCCCTGCTAGGGGCAGCGAGGTGCACCAAGATGAGAAAAGATCTCATCTTGAGATTTATAGAGCCAGATGCAAAGGTTACAGAAACAGCAAGCCACAAACACTATATGCTCTCTGTATCCCTTTGCTTGTATCCCACCGTTCTAACATGATAAAGCTCAAGGTTTTGGAGTGTTGAAAAGTGCGACGCCCGGACTAGGGATTATTACAACAGGGAGCAAAACATAAGCTTGCTAGGGCCCTAAAATAAAATAATATGAATGAAATGCACCAGGTGTAGATTTATTACAACGTTTCGTATCCCACCGAGTCCTTGTGAGGGGCAGTGCCCGTAGTTTTCCAGCGCCCGTTCATTTTGTTCTCACGATGCCCCTGAGAAGCAGGGCAAGCCAACTGGCCCAAGTCTGTCCAGCGAGCCAAGTGGACAATGGGTGGATTTGAACTTGGGTTACTCCGGCCTTAGTCCGACACCCCAACCGCTGTGGCAAAATGAATGACGGACTGTATGAACCAATCTTCTCCAGCAGACCTGCTCTCTACACACACAAGGTGTCTTTAAATCACTACTCCCATCACCCAGTCTGCATAGCGAGTGGGGGTGATGGGAGCTGTAGTGCAAGTCAGCCAAAGGGACATCAGACTGAGGACAGCTGTAGTAAATACAGCTACCGTTATGGCTACAGCATTGGATTGGGGCTTGGGAGATCCAAGGTTCTAGTCCCTGCTCAGCCAATCACTGACACTCAGCCCGATCTACCTCACAGGTTGCTGTGAGAATAGGATGGAAAGGAGGAGGAAAATTATGTAATTGTTTTGTGGTCCTTGCAGGAAAAATGCTGAGACATAGAGAGAGTCATTCAACCAGGTGCTAACCAGAAGAAAAATACCTTGCAGATAAGAAAAATGCCAGCGCTGATCAGGAAAGGGGGACAGAGACAAGCCTGGCCTCCCCAAATGTGTTTTTAGGTGAAGGAGGCATGCCAAGCCCCAACCGGAATCGGCTGCATCGCACCCGTGCTGCCCCCAGCTGGAGCGCATGGGAGACAGGATTCCAAAGCCTTGGCATGAGAAAAGGCCTTTCTCAGCACACCTCTTGAGGGCCAGCACTGCCCACAGAAGCAAGGGACGGTCCAAGCACCGCATCAGGCATCATGCGCAGACAGAGCCTGTCGGATCTTCTGAGTTTCACGGATGACTGAGAGTCTCCGGAGAAGCTGCCCTTCTTGCCAACAACCCAGATAATTAACAGAAGCCGCAGCCTTTTAATGTAAGAGCACAAGAAGAGCTGTGCTGGATCAAACCAGGGACCTATCTAGCCCCACGTGCATTTTTTTCTTGGCAGGGGGGCTGTTAAATGCTTTATGGCATGCCACTTAAATAATTCAAGAACTAAACAGGACACCCTCCGTTTCTGAGCAAACAGCCTCTGCGTCAAGGAGAATTACAGGCCGTGAGAAGCCCAATAGATGGCGAATGAAAGCAGAATACGGTGGAGCAGCATCCGTGGCAGACTCTGGGCGGAGTCATGGAAAGCTCCGCCTCTTCTTTCCTATTGGCTCCTGCTGGACTTCAAAGACTTCTATCTGATGCCCTTCAGCATCACCTTTGAACCAAATAAGCTCAGCCTTAGTAAAACAGACTCTCCTAGGGTGGGAATGATGCTGAGCGGAACAAAGGAAGCGAGCGCCCAGCAAGAAAGAGGCAAGAGCAGAGCAGGTACAAGTCCGCTGTTGTGGCTCCGGGATTCCGGAGAGCCTGTGAAGGGTGGAATCTTCAGCGTACCTGGGAGAGGTAAGGTGTGCAAACCTGAGAATTCCCGAAAGGTAACTCTGATGGTTTGGGAAACTCTGGTGCAAAGCAGGAAGGATAACTGTTTCAGGATGGAAGGCTGGCTGCGGGTTTGGGAACGCTGGCCAGGCTTGCCTGGGCCACCCTGTCGGAGCAAGCCCAACTCACCTGATGGAATACCCCCCGCCCCGGCCCCCTCCAACTTTCTGGTCCTGCAAAAACCACCTAAGAGAATTGTCTCCAAAGTCGAGGCACCACAAAAACAGGACTGGGTGGGCAAAGGATCGGGTCCTTTGCGCAGCTGGGCCAAATACCTGCTGGAGCCAGAAGGAAGGGTGGGTGAGAAGAGCACCCATCCATCAAGAGGGATTCGTCCTTCCCGCTGCTTTCTCCACCGACCCGTCCAGCAACTTGCCGGCACGGCATGCTGCCATTCCCTCAATCCGCAGGGGAATTCCAGTCAAGCCGTGGCATATGACTTCACTCACTTGCTGATAATATCAATGGCAGCAGGTTGAGAAGGGCGGAGAGGCGTATCCTCAGAGCCTCAGGCCAATGCTGGTTCCACCCCTATTCTGGCAGCGCTCTTTGCCTCTATTCCCTGTTCTCTTCCTGTAAGAATGTAAACACTCCACCTGGCAAACAGGTCCGCTGTCCTTCTTCTTGCATCCAGAGGCATACCAGTCCTTCTCTAGCATCCTTCTGATGCTGGGCTGTTTAGGATCACACCACTTGCCATGAATGCCAGCTCAGGAGAAAGCCACCTTGCCCACACTGAAGCCAGCTCCTGAGATTTCGTCAAACACTGTCCCATTGGAAACAAAGTCCACTGGAAGGGTTTTGTTGCAGCCATAAGGACTAGCAACTTGGGCTGCCGCTGCTTTGGGGAAAAAAAAATCTAAACTTCCCAAGACAAGCACCAGACTGTGGAATGCTCAGAGCATACCAAAAAGAACTATGAATAATTATCTTGCATTAATATTATCAAATAAATGCAAACATAACTCTGAATAGGGTGCATATTAATGTAAAGGAACTTGCCTGGATGCCTCACCCTCCGCATCGGGGCTACCCATGTGACCTCTTGCAGATGTTGTGGGAGAGGGAAAAGAACTGCATTTTAATTTCCCCCTTATCTTTGTTATGGCTGACTCTGTGCAGCCTGGAAGGCTGGATCCCCGCTTTCCAGCAAGGAGGCAATGCTCTCCCAAATCAGCACTAAAAGCCAGCTGAGCTCCGGAGGGACTTCACACACTGGTTCAGCCTCAGTTCATCAACACCCGCATTTCTTCAGCCAGCGAAGGATCAGGTTCCCCCATGTGTTCCTCACCGCATACCGGCTGGCTGGTTTCCGATTCTCCCTGCCTAGCACGAGGCTCCCTCCCCAAATCCGGGTCTGGAGCGGAGGAGCTCGGGGCCCTAGGAAGCCGCCTCATGAGGCCAGCTCAGCACTGTGGGCTGCCACCTATCTGGAATTCAGGCAGGCAGCTTCCCCCGGATTCCCTGGAGATGCTTGGAGCAAACCTGGGGCTCCAGGCATGCATGGCGGGGTCTGCGCCACTACGTTCCAGGGGACCCCTCAGGTCTGCACTCAGCCCAGCCCAGGGAAGTGTCCTTTTAACTAGTCGTGGGCCTCCAAGGTCCTTCCCTGCTCTGCTACCAAAAACCTTTTCTAACAGAGGCAGGCAATGTCCAGGGGCCAATTCCTCCTGGCCCCGGTATCCACTGGGGGCCACGCACCCCAGCCCCACTTCGCTGCCACCATTCAGTGCTGAGACCACAGCAAAAAAGCTGTTTTCCCCCCTCTAAAGCCAAAATCACACTCCCCAAATGGTCACTCCTGCGTTCCATTTCTATATGGCCCAATCGGCAGAGCTCTCTGTATTTTGGGTATTTTGGCTTCTCCCCATTGTGCCTCGCTCCCATCCATCATGGGAGCAGGACTACCAAGACTGACCTCAGCCCTTAGGCTGGAAAAGCTATAGCTACCCCGCTCTGTGCCAGCAACACGGTTCAGACAGCATGAAAACGCTGCTCAAGGGCGGATCGTGGGCTGACACTGAATCACAGGTTGTTGTTGAAATGTGGATTCTCGTGTGGTCTGAACCCAGCCAGCAACAAACTATGGTGAACTGCCCACAACACAGTAACAAACAATGGCTTTTCTTCATGGGTTGTCTGGAGTTAACAAGCCATGGCTTGTTAGCACAGCTGAGTTCAGACAACACAAGAACCCATGCTTCAGCAACAAGCCACATTTCGATGACATAGGTGGGTTCACAAGATAAGATCAGCCAGGGGTAGCTTCCTGTGTTCTGAATCTGGCTGGAGTGGTCAATGAACCCTGAGGCTGGTTTCACACAACCTGCAAGCACCCAGGGCTTAGAGTGTTGTGTGAACCCAGACAATGTCACAGTGCTCAACCCTGAAAGCCTCATCATCACCACGTTCAGCAGGTACAGCAAGGGCAGACTGAAGTGCTGGCAGGCAACCTCACCACTTCAGCCCTGAAACTATCTCGGTATGTGCTTCCCAGCAACAGCCCAGAAGCATTTCCAAGAGAGCTAACTAAGATCCAGGGGTGCAAAATGCCAGGGCTCCTGGAGGCACGAAGCTCTCCTAATCACCCCGAGCCACCTCCAGAATATTGTGCATTACAACAAGGGCAACTCACAACAATATAGTGTTGCCGGGAAAATTTATCCTACCGCTCTTGGGACGATTGCAGCTCCGCTCTGAAGGAGCGAGGAATTCCAAGGGGGTTGGCAGGCGATGCCAGAAACCCTGCTAGTGCAAAAGCAGCCATCCCCACACCCCTACAGACCTTGGTTCCACCACACCACTGCACAAACCCATCAGCAAAAAGCCAACAGGCAGATCTTAGCATCGTTGATCAATGCAGTGGCAGGCTGCCAGAATCAGAGAATGAAAACCATTTAACCTGAGCGGGTCCCCATCCAAGAAGGGCAAATCTCTTTCCTAAATAAGGGAAACACAGAACAGGAAACTGCAGCCAAGTCTGTGCTCAGAAACCCTCTAAACGATGTGCTTGCTTTTAAACTGTAAATGCTTTTCAAGCAAACCGAAGGATGAAACACTTTAGAACAGGGTTGCGTAACCCAGAGGTGGCCCGCAGAGGTATACCGGGATAGGAGGGTCACCCCCACATACTGCTCTTTCCGAGAGTGATCCGGTCCCCCGGCAGCCCCCGCGAAAAGCCGACTGGCAGCGGCAGGCCCAGAGCCAGCTTCCAAGAGCTGCATTCAGCCTGCATATTTCCCACCCCTGCTTTGCAGTCTCTCGTCCTTCAGGCAAATACAGAACACCAGAGCGGCAGCTGATACAATCTCAGAAGAGAGAGAACTAATCTGCATGTTGAGACAAGGAAATATGCATCAGACACGTGAATAGTGCTGCAGATTACAGCTGCCGCCGCCACCGACAAACACCACAGCACGTTCTCTGCACCACATTCAAAAAAGTCCATGCCCACACGGTCCGAATTCTGCACCAGGAAATGGAAAGCAAATAGAAACCAAGCTCTGCAAGCAGCAACCAAAATCACAGGACGCAAACTTCCAGAACTGCTCGGAAAGGGAGAAAGAGCTACTTACGACATCATAATTCGTAGGTGCCCGATTCCGGGAGGCCACAACGCCTACTCCAGTGATTGGGTCCATCGGGGCATCCGGCAAGGCATCAGCGAGGTCTTTAACCTCCGGCATTGTGGACTGATCCTGCAACGGTGAAGAGGAATTAAGCAACAGCAAGGTCACCAGGCAAGAAGCCAACGGGCGTATCGCTGTAGAAAGCCAAGTATTCCAGAACAAACACTCCGGCTGGGCACTCCCTACCCAAAGCACCATTCCCGGCCATAAAGGACTGACTTGCTTTTTTGATAGCGCTGCAATGCTCTTCAAGATAAGGGCAACCACCTCAGAAATATTTTACCAAGCAAAAATTTTTTATCCAAAAATATTTTATCCAAGCGACACACAGAGGTAACCTGCTTGCGTTGTTTTGTTTTTATAAAGCTGCAGCCTGGCCTCTTTCTATTCATGCTGTTGAGGAGGGGGCAGGATTTTGCTTGGGAATGTTTTTTGAAGCTGCTAGTCCTCATGGGTGCTAATGAGAGAAATGTGGATAAATGATTGCATTTTAACGGTGGGTAATGCAATCCCCTCTTGCACAGGTCACATGTGCAAATAAAATCGGCAGGTTCTAATGCCGGGGGGGGGGGATAATTTATGCAAGATTGCACAATTCAGGCTCCTGTTGGCACCCCCAAATTGTGGCACCCAACAAATTCAATGGACAACACATTTGTCTCCTTCTCTGATTGTGTAGCCTAAGTGGTGCCAAGTCTTCCTACTTCCTGGGTCTCTCATCTTAAACAGGAACTGGGTACCTGGAAGAAAATCACAGGCTGTGATTCTTTGTGCAGCTGAAGACAGCTGGACCTCGGTGTCCCCCACCCCTCCGTGCATCTCTGTGTGTGGCCCCCGGCTGCCACTGCCTCTTCCAACTTCCTTGATCTCCAATACTGACCAAGAGCCATTCCTTGGAGGAAGAACCCTGAAGCCAGAGGCTGAGATCTGCTTTGCCGAAAGCACAGAAACATAGAAAACAGAGCGAGTCAGAAGGGGCCTCCCGGGCCATCTAGCCTGACCTCCGGCACCAGCTGGCTCCGCTCACGACATGCCCACCATGTGGACGTCCAGCCTATCCTTGAACACCCGCACCGATGGGGCCTCAACCACCTCCCGGGGAAGCCCATTTCACACCCTCGGGGTCCCGACTGTCAGGAAGTGCTTCCTGGCATCCATATGGAACCTTGGCTCCCTGAGCTTGGCTCGCTTTCTCCAAGAAGCCGGGGGGGGGGGTGTAGGCAACAAAATCCCCCCGCCCCCATAGCCACAGCAAGAGCAGCTTCAAAAAGGGCCCTTCGCACCACTTGACCAATGGAGCCAGGCTTCCTGGCCCAGCAAAGACCTTGCAACCTGAGCAAGACAGGTAAAAATCGCAGAGCAGAGAGGAAAGCTGGGGAGAACCTAGGACCCTCTTTTCAGAAGCAGCTAGAACTTGGTGCCACCTCCCACACACGACCCTATGGATTTGAAAGATATGTCAAAGGTGGTTTGCAGTTGCCAGGCCCAATCCAAAGCTCCACTGTAGCTCACCAGGATCCTATTTATTTATCTGTTTCATTTCTTATCTGCACATCTCTGCATCTCTCTCATTAGCTCGCCTCCAAACCGGCGATTATAGATACAAAGGATGAGTTTAAAAACTGGAATGGCATTAAAGCCATGGATGGTTGAAGGTTCTTCTCCTGGTGGACTTCCATTGGGCCATAGGTATCTTGACCCAAGTTCCTTACGGCTGTGGACACTTCTACCAGAATCTTGAACCCAAGACACAGCAAACGGGCAGCCCGTGAAGTTTGTCCAGCAAAAGAGCTGCAGGCTGAAAAAGAGGCAGGTCCTGACCAAGAGAGAATCACAGCAGTCCAGCATGGCAGGTGCTAGCGTGTGCATCTCCTTGGCTGAGGGGAATCAGTCGGAGCTGATAAAGGTGCCCAAGCTGGCACAGTCACCTGGCAGGTCACAAACAAAAGAGGCAGACAGGTGCCCACTAGTGGAGAATTGGGCAGATCGATCCCCTGCTGCTGAGACTTCCATCCCCAGAATTCCTGGCCATTGGCTATGCCAATGGGCTTCTGGGAGGCAGCGACATCTAGAGAGCTGCTTTCTGCTCAGCCCGGCCGCTCGTTCGGGGCCTCCTCAACCCTGCAGCCTGATTTTCATGAGCCCAACAGACCGTGCTGTCGACAGCCACCATGTTCCTACCTGCAAGGAACCCGACACTGCTCGAGTCCCTAGCAGCTAAAGCCAAAGCTTAACGTCAACGCAGCTTCTGCATCCAAAGACAATGCCTAGAGGCTGCCACTTCTAACCAGGTGAACTAGCAGCAAGAGTGCCTCTGAGCACCTACGGAGCATTTTCCTTTCCTGTGTCACTGATTCGCCATCACACGTCACAGGGCAAACAGCATTTCGAGGGAAAGGGGCAGATGGCAGAAGCCGAGGGCCTCAGGCCCTTTCGTTTTACAAATCAGACACGGTTCCATCTGTTTCCCCCACCAGCGTCAGGCCAGCTGCCATCTCTCAGAACAAGGGCCTGATTCCCCGAGTGGCTGAGAAAGGGTCAGGAGTTCCCGGGTGTACTTTGGCACAAAGAGGCACTTCTCCATCGCCCCTCACCGCCAGAAGTTGCCAAGAATAATCTCTCTGGGGATCCTGGATGGAAGAAAGAGCGCGCACGGCACCGTTTGGCAGCTCCGAAGCACAAAAGGTTTCTTGTGGGTGGGTGACTCAGTAGGAGCAGCAGGGGGTGGGCAGGAAACTCAGATCAATTCAGACTTTGTTGCTGCGTCCACAAAGACCAGCTTTATAGCGAGAGCCCATGAAGGGACAAGGAAAAGAGCAGGATGTGGAAAGGCAGCCCCTGTCACAACAGGGCTGCTCTCCCGTTTGCGCTGGGGCAGATGAATATGCCCCAACCCACCCTCTCTTCTCAGCACAGGGACCATCTGTCAGACGCATCCATGGACAACCTTTCTTTAGCATCAGGTACCTCCACTTGTGGTGGAGACACGCAATGGTCACATCGATTATTGTGAGCCGCCCCGAGGCTTTGGCGAATGGGGCGGCATAGAGGCCTCCTAAATAAATAAATAAACGATTCTGAAAGACACCCCAGAATGCTCAGTTGTGATCTATCTACATGGCATCTTTTCAAACCACTTCTGCCTGCTTCAACTTTCCTATTTCCGGGACCAGCAGTGGCGAGATTCTCCAAAGATTTAATTGCACAACTCTAACTATTCCCATCACCTTTCAGGCTTTCAGGATCGACAGTTGGTCAGGACAACCCAGAGGTCTACCTCCTACAGCAGGGGTGCAGAACCCAGGGGTCAAGGGCCAAATGAGGCCCTCCAGGGGTCTGTGGATGACCACACCCCTTCCCTTGGCTCCACCCCTTGGCTCTCACCACTGACGAGAGCTTGGTGCTCTTGCAGCGTTTCTGCAGCTCATCAGAATGGGATGAAATGCTTCTTCCTTCTGAAAATAGGAGCCGCAATAAGCAAGCAGGTTTGTGTTTGGGCTCTGAAAGCATCACTGTCTTTGTACTGGCTTATTCGCAAGACACCAAATATCAGGAGGCGCCCACACGTGCGTGCAAGAGCCAGCTCTGTGGGCAGGTTTTCAGGCAGGTCTTGTAGGGGAGGGGGAGCACAGCGGAGAATGAAATTCCAGTCTCCCAGCACCCCTCTGGATCTGGAAAAAGCCCGTTAAACACACAGAGATCTGTTCCTTATCAAAAAGTGCATTTCTGTCAATCCAAGAAAGTTGCTTTGCAGAGCTGCAGTTGGCTTGCTTAAGCGAGTTATTTTTCACCCTGCAGGATGTGTCCAAATCAGATCTAGAGAGGGACAGGATATGACTTGGGGATATTTAGGTAAATATTGTTCTGAACTTTGCAGAGGCTACAGAGTGAGCTAGTGGGAGATACAGACGACTAGGTTCAAGTGATCTCGCCTTCCCGGTCAAGCGTACTGTTCTGTTTCCATCTTTTGCACCCTCTGTTGGATTTTGCTTCTGTAACACAAGCTCGAACTAAGTTTCCTTGCTGAGTTAAAAAAAAGCACAACATTGTAAGCTGATTATTCATATATTTGTGCAAGATTTCTGGTAACGAGAAGGATCCTGTTCAAGCCATAAACCCAGGAAGCAACACCACCACAGCCAAACAGTCCCGCCTCCACTGACGCAGAACCAGCATACAGAAAGCACAGAGGTTCGAGAGAAGGCTGGATCCTTCTCGTTCGGGAGAAATGGGGGACTTCAGTGGCCCTTGTCCCAAGTGGGTCTTTTCCAAGAGGAGGGAATCTCTTGCAGCCAGAGGGTCTCCATTTGGAGACTGCACTCCAGAGGTAAGGCCAAAATCCCTCAGACCTGCAGCCTGCATTGGCATACAGATTTTGATGTCAGTAACAAAGGAATCTCTGGAAAGGAATCCCAAGGAATCCTTTTCGGAATGGGGGAAATGGTGCAAAAGCCAGAACATCATCCAATGGTTTGTAGTTGGGGAAGAGGAAGTAGATTTCTGAGGAGCCCTGGAAGGCCAAACATGACCCCCAGGCCTGAGGCTGTAACCGCCCCCCCCCCCCCCGCACCAAGTCTATGCTAAGTATCTTAACTCTGAAAAGCCAGCCTGGAAAAAGGAGAGAAGGGGGTGCAATGACATTCTAACTGAAGGAGCAGCAAGTCGTCCCAAATGATTCAATATTTTCCCTGCAGCATGAAAGAATTGGCTTCCTGTTCATCCACGTGAATGGACCACCGATTCCGAAACCTAACCCAACAAACTGTGGTTCCTTACACCGTCTTCTTCACAGGGCTATTGTGGTCCTTTTCTCATCCATTTTAGCCTTCCACATCGGCCACCTCAAGTTCCTTGCAAGGGGTGGGGAAGCCAGAATATAAATCAAATAAAATAATTAGAGCCTTCCAAAATGAACCTGGATTCCTCCAGATCCTTTGCTCAGCTCTCCTCCATTCCAGCCATTGTGGCCAATGGTCAAGGACGATGGAAATCGTAGCCTAATATCTGGGCGGGGGTGTGTGTGTGTGCGTGTGCAGGCTGGGAGACCATGGAAGGGATGCCAAGTTGCAGAGCCATCGGCTGCCTCATACTTTTCTGGATGAAGTGTGGCCAAACACCTGACAGCTCTCTCGCAGAGGAGAGCATCTTTCACCCGCTTTGCATCTGTCAGTCATTGTGAATTGGCAACAGGTGAGGCCGGGGGTGAGGACAGAGGCTCGGAAGCCCTACAAAGCAGGTGTCCGCCTGGGCCGGTGATGCACCGATGATGCACCGTTTCACCCTGCCGGGAGCTGGAAGGCAGGTCACTCTGGGGAAAGCAAGCTCATCCCTTCCTCCTGTCGGCTTTGTTATCAAACAGGAAGGTTGCTATTCAGTCACAGAAGCCCTGAAATGGGAGTGTGAAGCTTGGGGAGGGGAGGGGAAACGCCATGTCGGGACCCTCCAACACGTCCTCGCTGCCATGGCCAGTTTTCACGGCCACGTCACCATTCAGCCTTTCCCAGCCGGGATCCTTCAAAGCTTTGGTTTCTCAGCTGCCCTCCCCTTTGGCCATCCTGGCCAAAGGTCAGGGAAGATGGGGGTTGTGGTACAAAGCAGCCCGTGGGTGCCAAGTGGGGGAAGAACACTTCAGCCAAACCACTCCAGATCCTCGGGCCTTCTGCAGGGATCCAGGAGGTGGAAAGCAGGAAGATGGACTCTGCCACCGGGGCCCACACCTTCTGGAAGCCCCCCCCCCACCCCGAGGCCAACCCTTTTCAGTGCAGGAGACAACGGAAATGTGTCCCATCGCCTTGGAATTTATTTCTTCACTAAACATCTACAACCTGCCTTTGTCCCTCCAAGGAACCCAAGGAGGCTTCTATTCATTTCAAAATAACCCTGCAGAGTAGGCAGACCTGGACACCTGCAACTGGCCCAGATTCACCCACTGAGCTTCCCCCCAATGAGGACTAGATCCCTGGCCTCCCACTTCCTAGTCCAACATTTGAGCCTCTACACTGCACTCGGCCTACGGATTCACGCTGCCTTCCATGCTGGCCTTCCAATCATATTATACACTTCTGCTTTATTTACCCAGGTTCCATATTTATATCACAGTTTTACTGTTGCACCTGCAGCTGGATCTGTGATGCAGTACAGAAATATTTCTAAATTAAAAGAACCTTCACTGGTTTTCCAATATACCCACACGCGTGTGCACGAGAGGCAGCGCGTGTGCGCACGCACGCATGCACGCACAGCTGCACACGCAGGCACAAGGCGGCAAAAGATCACATTCCACCTGATGACCTTTTTCATAAAACTTGAATGTAATCAATGCTCGTCTCTTAATAATTCACTAACTTTAGGGTCAAATGTTGCCTTCTCTGCTAAAAAACTATAATGCAAAACAACGTAACCACATAGCACAAAACAACGCGCTATAATGTAAAGCGATTTAGCGTGCTGAGACCAAAAGGGAATCTTATAGTTCCTGCCTGCCGGGTGGGGAGCGGTTAGCAGTTGCAGGATTTTGCTTTCTGTCTAAACATGCATACAATGTCAGCCTCACAGTGCCACAACGGACAGGCACAACCAGCTGTCACAAAACTATTTTGCAGACCCTTCCATGATGCAAACCGCGAACGCAGTGGGCTTCCCCCCATTCTCCAAAACCGCACTGAGATGACTGTGCCTTCCTATTTAACATGCCAAATCCTACAGACAAGGTTAGAAACATCCTGCAAAGGAACCCAGCATCCTGCAAGGCAGCCGCTCTGGGTTAGCATCTCGAGCTACAAAGCTGAATTACCAAGGCGGGTGATGGCGAAGGAACCAAGAGACAGATTCTCTGCCGCTTAGCATAGAAATAAAGAAACAGTGAGAATCAGAAGGGGTCTCGTGGGCCATCAAGTCTGACCCCCAGCTCCAGCTGGCTCTGCTCATGGGCATGTCCAGCCTATCCTTAAATATCCCCACCGTTGGGCCTTCAACTGCCTCCCATGGAAACCCATTCATACTCTTGGAATCCTAACCATCAGGAAGTACTTCCTGGCAGCCACCCTGAATCTTGGTCCCCTGAGCCTGGCTCCTTGGAACGTGTCCTGCCTCTACTGCAGGGGAAAAAAGGTCATGATCCACCTCTGCGTGGCACCCCCTCATGTGCCTGTACGTCACTAACAGGTCCCCTCTGAGTCTCCCCCTCTCCAGGCTGAAGAGACCCAGCGCCCTCAGCCTCTCATACGGCTTCCCCTGCAAACCGGCCACCAACCTCGTGGCCCCACTTGCTACAAGGCACTATGAGAAGCAAGTACCAAATATGGCCACTTTGCGGCAAGCTCAGCCTCCCCAGCAGAAAGCCCCACAATCCACGCCGGAAGAAGGAGACACAGTTTCAGAGTGACGTGTGGGCTTCTGAGTATCCCACACGCAACTCCTCAAGCGTCTTGGAGCACAGTTCTGCATGCATCCCAAAACACAACTCACCGCACCACACAAGGCCTCAGCCAGATGCAGGCCGTTCACTCACCATGCTCAGAATTGTCTGCTCTGTGCTTCTGAGAGCAGCTCTCCAAAAGGATTCCCCTGCCTTACCTACAGGTGCCAAGGGAAGCTGAGCTGCAACGCTTCCATTAAAGGGCCATTAAAATGTGTCTTGCCATTTTCACTTTTTCTAGGTCAATGGCACCGCAACTCCCAAGCTCTGCACCAGTGGGACGGCCGCTGACCAGCCTTCCCAAGCTCTAGCGCAGTTTCAATGGCACGTCCTTCTCAGGTATAGCCAAAGAAAGAAACAGTCAAAGAAAGTGAGCCAAGGCTGAGCCAACTTCTGAAAAACTGTTGCTGTGGGACCGCCAGGAGACCAAAAGCAGCGCTTGGCATCTGAGTCTAGGGGGAGAGCAACCCTGCAGCCCCTGTAGATGCCACAACACCCTCTGGATGGGGCTCCGAGTTCCAATCCTGCCCACAGTCACTACAGGAACAGCACACCGGCTGCTTCCTTGAGTCATGACTGGAAGGAGGAATAAGCGGGCATTCCAGTGGGGGGCCAGAGGAGACAGAAATGTCCTGGCCTCTTTGGCCCCTGCCTGGCCCCTGCCAGCAGCCTGTCCAGAGGAGAGTCATGGAAAGGGAAGGTGAAGAGGGACATTGCACACCTCTCCCCCCCCCCACCCGGCCTTGCTGGCAAGGCTCAGGTGACTCAGTGGCCTCTGAGATCAGAGCTTCCTACAAGATAAAGCAGGAAGGGCAGCTGCTCATGGTGATCCCTGGCATCTCCAGGCAGGGCACAGAAGGAATCCTGGAAAGCCACTGCTGCCAGTCAGAGTCCAAACAGTCCAGAGTCCAACCGGTGTCCAAGGCAGTTTTGCCCATTATCACAAGACTACGCTGTTGCTGCTGCAAGGGACTGTCACGTTACCCCCTGGGATGCCTGACTTACCTTAGAACACCTATTCAGCCTTAGCTCTCAAAAACAAGGCTGTGTTTATCTGCCAAGGAGCATGGAAAATTGCATGAGGTCACACTGCCTTCAGAAACTGTACTGATCCTACGACAGGAACTGTCCCACCCCATTTGTGGAACATGTACCCCTTCGGTATCGTTTCTGAGTTAGGTCTGTGCTGTTCTGTAACATTTCGGTGCAATTGCAACCAGCTGGAGAAAACCTGCAAGCAAAGGTGGGGCAATCTTATGCACATTTAAGTAGAGAGAAAAAAATCCCACAGCCATCCAGAAAGCTTCAGCAATTCTGAATGGCTTCAGTCTTCAGTAGCTCTGCTGAACAGCTTCAGTATTTATGAGAAAAGGAGTAAAACGCCTCTTCACCCACACCATTCTCTCCAGGTACATTTGCCTTAACTGAAAGATTTAAAAAAGGCCTGATTCTTGAACAGAACAAGGGTCCTTCCAGACTGGCCTTCTCTCCACACTGTGGCCAATCAGCAGCCCCCAGGAAATCCACCTGCGAGCACCCTCCAGTCACCGCAAGCGCAACGGGTGTGCAAAGGTGTGGTAACTCACCCACTCAGCAGCACAGGGCAGATGGGGAGGGCACTCAAGAGCAAAAGCGCCCCGATGGGTCAGGCAAAGGGTCCGTCTAGCTGCCCAAAGGGAAGCCCACAGACGGCACAAGAGCGCAACAGCACTCTCCCAACCATGTTCCCCAGCACCTGGTGATTGCACAGGTTTTGGGAGGTCGAGAAGAAGGGGAGAAACTGCCTGTGTGTGGTTCCCACTGCTGCAAACCTCCAGTGCATGTGCCCCATTCATGACGGTTCCTCCCCAGACTAAGCTAAGAATGACTCAGGCGCTCCAGCTGTTCTGTGCAATGAACGTGCTGCACCTCCTCGTCACCCGACCAGCGTTTTGCTGGCACTTTCCAGGATTTGCACCGTCCTTTTCAAGTGACTCCAACGGGTTTCCTGACGGAATCACTGCTCTGCAGCATCAGCACCATTTCCAACATGCCGCCCTCGAGAGATTTTGGACTAGAACCCCCATCAGCCCCAGGCAGCATGGCTCACTGATGGGGATTTGTGTGCGTGATCCAAACAGCTGGAGAGCACCGTGTTGGGGAAAGGCCTCCAGCTGTGCCTGGCATAAGATTCTTTCCCTTTTTTTAAAGTGCTACTAGGAGAAAGCAAAATAATTGCTCAAAACTAGATTCATTTGAAGGCGGGGGAGAATTGCAAGCTTTCAGCTCTTCTGACAAGGAATTCAACAGATTTGCAACACTGTTTCTAAAACAAAGGACTGCTCCTTTCAAAGCTCCCCATTCCTCCCACCTGTCCACCTCACCCCCTTCAGGACATTCCCACCAGGAAGACTGAGAGCCCATCTTATCCCAAGGTGAGCAATCCGGACAGATTTGGACCACCAGGAGTGGCGTGGGGAGCATCCCATCCCAAGTGGTGGCCAAGCAAGGGCGTGGGAAAAAATGGAGGTGGGGTTGAAGGAGAGAGGGAAACGGCCAAGCCAGGGGCCCGGAGCCTCTGCTGCACAAGCAATCCACACCAGGTTTGATCACTGACCTGCACTGCAGGCAGGCTCAGGTCATAGCTCCAGGGGGAGCCGCTGCCAGTCAGAGCCAGCATGCACAGCCAGGTGCTTGGAGAAACAGGGCATGCTGGTCCCGAGAAGCAGAGACTGCATGCCGGGGCAGCTGGCCTTTGGAGCTGTATCCTTGGCACCCAATGGCATGCCATGGGCCCGGGAGATGTACACCTTGCACTGGGCTCATGCCGCCCAGGCCTTCCCCGTGGGGCCCAGTGGGCACCCCACGCACGGGAGCCCTGAGAGACATTTTCGGTGATCGACTAAATGACCAAGGCGCACCTTGCTAAAAACTGGGACTGTCAGTTGGCCGGAGGACATAGATACACACAGATGGATATTCCTGAGCGGGGGAGACAGGGGAAGAGGTTCAGGCGAAGACAAAGGAAGTCTATTGTTATGATGCCATTATTTGGGGGGGGGGGGAGCCGCGGCCCGTCCCCAGCCAAGCTCGACCCAGGGAACCGGGCATCCGCGAGCGCGCACTGGAGCCACTGCGACGGCCCCGTGCGCTCGCAGGCTCGGCAGATGCCGATCCAGGGACGCCGCATGCGGGGATCGCCCCCGCCGCATCCCCCCGGTTCAGCCAGGCCGCAGAGAGGGGCGACAGCTCTGCGGCGGCGAGGAAGCGCCCCCTCCCCAAAAGGTCACCAAGGTGTGGGGGGGGGCGAAGGGGGAAGAGAAAGAGCGATCAGAAGCAGCCGAGGCTGCGGAGAGGAAGCAACGCGAAGGCCACCCAGGCGAAGGGGGCGAGAGAGAAGGAGGGGAGGGGAGGGCGCAGGGCCCAGCCGGGGAAGGGGGAGGCGGGCCAGGCCTGCCCCAGAGGCTCCGGGGGGGACACTTAACTGTTGCCCGGGGCGCGGGCGGCGGCTGATCGCGGCTCCCCCGTTTCAGGCAGAAGCAGTTTCTCATTGCCCGGCAGGGCGGGGAGCGAAGAGGAGGCGGCAGGCGCAGGAGGAGAGGAGAGGAGAGGAGAGGAGGAGCAGCGCAGCGAGTGGGGGGCACAGGCGGCCTTTTCGGGGCCCGCCCGAGGCGGCGGCGGCGGCGATCCTTACCGGGCGCGTTCGACCGAGCAGCGCCCTCCGCCCCAGCGCGGCGCACCGAGCGAAGGAGCCCGTCAGGAGCCGAGGCCGCCGGCTGGGGCCATGGGCGCGGGCGGAGGAGGGCGGCCGAGGAGGCGAGCCTGGCGCCGCCTCCGAGGCGCTCCGCCGAGGAGGCGGCGCCGCGGCGCCAGCGAGCACATTGCCCCCTGCCTCCCGGAGCCCGCACTGCCGCCGCCGCCGCTGCTCCCTGCCGCCGCCGCCCGGCCCGAGGCACCCTGTGGCTCGCGGGGCGCACGCCGCGCACCGGGGACGCGTGCAGGCCCCCGCGGTGCGCCCAGGGCGCGCACGGGGGTCCAGCGCCCGTGGAGACCTTCGGGGCGCGCGCGCGCTCCGCGGAGCTGTGGAGACGCGCGCGTTGCGCCCCGGGCGCGCCGCGCGGGCCGGGGACCCTTGGACCCTCCCCTTGGCACCAGCGCGCGGGACGCGAGATCGGGCCGAGATGCTTGGCTTCTTCACCAGGCCTTTCGCTTGGGGTGGGCGAAGGCCCTGAGGGAAGCAGCAGCTCTTCCCCTCACCTCCTGCGCCGCCTCCCTTCTCGGATCGAGAGCCCGCGCTCCGGGAGCCCCTCCAGGCGCAGCCCCCTGCCCAGTGGCGCCGGAGACTGCCATCTCGCACGGAGCTCCCACGCGTGGAGCAACTGCCCAGGCTGCCCCTGACACAGGCGGCGACCACCGCCAACGTGCCTGGGGAAGTGGGGTGGCAAGGAGCCCTGGAGGGCGGGTGTCTGCTCCAGCAGCGGGTGGGCAACAAGCAACCCCCGGAGGCATTCCGCCTAGAACACCCCCACTGGCTCTGGCTAGCAATGCTGAGGGATGCTGTGACTTGCAGGCCAAAATTCTGGAGGCCCAGAAGTAGCCCTCGCCACTCTTGGTCCCCTCCTGAGAATGCTGCCAGGCATGTGCCTTGGACTCCACACCCCATCATCCCTGACCACAAATCATGCTGACTTGGGCTGACCGGAATTGGAGTCCAACACATCAGAGCTGGAATTTGCATCTGAGGATCACGTTGTGGTCCAGGGCTAGCAACCCGTTTCGTCCTCCACTTGATCCTGGCTTCCAGTTCCCATCTGCCCTGCCGCCTTGGCCTGTAGCCACAGACGCCAGGACTTGTAACCTGGCGATAACTGGACCGCTGTAGCCACACAGCCTTGCAGTGCTGAGTCCCGGATTGGACTTTCCTGGTGGCTGCCCAGCTGCCCTTGTGAAAGATCTCAGATGGACGTTGGGGAGCCAAGGCCATCCGTTCTTCGGTTTCTCAAGGGATACCAGCTCGGCCGTGCAGATTGTGCTCAGGGGAAGCACTGCTGGAGGCCTGCTTTCAAGCAGGGGTGGTGTTGGGTCCTGCCAAGATCCTGGCACCCACACGCGGAGCACAATTTAGCATCGCTGACATACTTTGCTCCAAAGTCTGCATGCACCTTTCTTGCAAGGACCCTGCCTCCTCACACAGAAGCAGAGCCAGTCGGAAGGGGTCTCTCGGGGCATCTAGTCTGACCCCCGGCTCCAGCCAGCTCCACTCACGACATGCCCACCATCAGTATTTGAAAAACCAGGAGAGGAAGACTTTTGATTGGGGGGGGGGGAGATCATTCAATTGGGGAGGCATCAGGAGGCAAAAGACACATGGGGGGACCTCCCCCCACCCAGCTAATCCTGTATCTTCATTTCAATGGGTGCCCATGGAAAGCAGGCCAGAGAAGCAGATGGTTTCCCAGATATTTGGGGCTCTGAAAGATTCTGGGCCCCAGCTCTAGTTGGGCCATTCTCCTGACACTCCCCTGCTTCTCAGTTTGTGGAATTATCACATTATATCTCTATGCCTCCTGTAGCCAAAGTTGTCTGGGTGGTTCACAATATTTGAAGTCACCCATCCAGACTTCAACCAGGCCTGATGCTGCTTAGCTTGCAAGAGCAGGCAAGAGCAGGCACTTCAGCTATATGAGGGGACAATACCGGGCAACTCTGCCCAATAGTTTGACGTTGCATTCAGCAGCTTGGCCACAAGGGCCCCATGGAATCATCTACTGCAGCCAGTCCAATGGGGAAAGAGGTGGACATTTGTGATGGCTTCTACATTTTATATCACTTCCTCTGCCTTTTATATTTAAAAAATATTCCACGCTGCTGTGGAAGACCCTGTCCCAGCCTTCCTCAGGCAGGTGCCTTCCAGATCTGTGGGATTACAATTCCCATCCTCAGGCAGCATGGGGGTGGAGCTGGGGTTATCATCCCAACCCATATGGAGGGCATCAAGTTAGGACTATCGCTAGTTATCATTTGGAGGTCAGGAACAAGGTGTATGTAGAAGAACAAGGCAAGGAGAAGGTAACAGTGGTCACAAGCAAGCCCAAAGCTGCTTAGAGGACAGAGCAAGGAGCACGTACCTTGGAGCAGGGATTCAGGAGCAGCCGGGAAGCATGAGCCAAGACAGGAACTGGATCGAGTGAAGTTCAGGTGGGATGCAGGAAGCAGGACACGCAACAGAAAACAGGAGAGACAACCGAGCATGTCAATGCAGGTAAGGTCAGGCAGGAAGCAAGAACTAAATGACCACTAAAAGGAAAAGCTGCACAGCCACTGCAGTCAACGAAGGGGGCGGCTTGCTCTTCTGTAGCCCTTCCCCAGGTCTCCCAGCTGGCTCCCAGCCTGAGCACTCCAACAGGGCTTAGGACCAATCCCGCCAGTACTGTGATGGTTGTTCTGGTTCTGGCCACCAGATGGCGCCCTGGAGCGGCTCAACACCCAATGGTGGGATGCAGCCCCCAAGAAACCACCAAGAGACTGAGAGGAAAGGGTTAAAGATGGGAAAATGCAGCACTGGGAAACCCCAGAGACCCAGATTGGTACCCCAGAGGGGAAAATTTGCCCTCTAAGCCTGGAGTTTGACTTGGCATTAGGTAATTAAATCTGCACAGGGGTAGGCAGCTTGTGGCCCTCCGTGTGTTTTGGCCTACAACTCCCATCAGCCCTCATCAGCAGACCTAATAGAGATGGATGATGGGAACTGTAGGCCAAACTGGGATGCCCAGACACTATTAAATCCATCCCCTGCCATCCATTCACAGATGGTCGGGCATCTTTCATTCTGTCCTCTGCCCATCAAAGGAAGTCGGTTTTGTGCAAACCCACTTGTACGCATTTGCATAAATCCACAGTTCTACTAAGTTGCGTAGATGTGCAAATGTGTATTTTCACACTTTTACCTAAAGGGGAAATGGGCACTTTTGGCCAGTGTTTATTTATTTATTTATTTATTTATTTCTCTTTTGTTTTACAACTAAATTTGCATAGGATTACAGAAAGCTGAACATGAGAAGTGGTCCTCAGGCCAGTGGAATTCATGCAATATAGGAAAAGCCATTCCACCATGGAATGCACAGTTCAGACGCTTGGAAATGCAATTGATCACTGCAGAGGAAGGACTGACGGACTCAGTTCTCATGTCAGACTTCAGAAGAACTTTGCTGATGAATGGGACTTGTATTCTGAGATCAGCAATGGTGGATTTCAGCTAATTCCTCCCTCCGATCTAGCAAGATAGCTCTCATATGATCGGCAAACTTGCGGTCTCCACAGTGGCTATGAATGCCTCATATTCTTTGGATCCAAGCTAGATCTTGGAATGCGATATGGCAGTTTCTCTCCCTGCAATGCCTTGAGGCTATTAAAAGTACAATGAACTTTCTCTTTCTCTCCTCCCCACTCTCTCCTTTTAGTACAGAGAGTAATTTGGATGCACCAATGTTGCTTGATGGAGGTAAGAAATATACACCCCATACATCATAAATGCCCCCGATGGCACGTTAAGAAATGCAAAAAGATCTCTCAAGCTGGAAAAAAACACATACCCTGGCATGCGTTCTGAAGTGTTAATGCTCTCCCATGGATTGGCTGTTACTAAGACAGTCTTTAGTGTAATAATATTTTTTATAAACCTCCCGTTTCAATAAGTTCCAGCAGCAGAGGGATCTATCCATGGTTTCCTAAGGAAACATCTAATGGGTACTTAGTAGCCAGAAAACATAAGCATGCATATTGCAAACATATGTGTGCAAACTTTTTTTTTCCAGGATAGAAATGTCCTCCACGATGAGCCCCCACCCACTGCCTCATAGGGACTAGCTGCTTTTCATGAGCTGGCACTGAAAAATGTGCCATTAGGTTTCTCTTTTTTTCCTTCCCCCATGACAGTATTTGAGTCCTAGCCATCATACCTTTGCTTGGGCTACATCGTATAATCACAGCAGGTACTCTGGGGTTTTTTTTTAAAGACGCATCTACATTTCTGTTTCATGGTCATGGCAACAGAAAATTCTGCTACCTGAAATCTTTCCCCATTCTTTTTCCAGCAAAGGCTAATGTCAGTGAAATTGTGAGCAGGCCTTTTCAGATGCTCTTTTGGGTGTTTTGAAATATGAGTATTATATTTTAGCATGTCTTTATTTAATTTTTTATCTTATATGGCTCTGAGTATACATGTGAGACAGGAAGGCAATTTTTTCTTTTCTATTGTGTGCTTAAGCCAAGCATAACACAAAAGGAAAGGGGATTACAAGGGAGGAGAAAAACTGCAAATCGAGATATTAGATTCTTAGTTGCAAAATTCAGCAGGCCATGAGCGCACATAAAACATTCAGCCCAAAACAAAGGAACCCAGCTCAGCTCGCAGCAGTGAGCTTTGATGCCAACTGACCAAGAGGGTTGCAAGGGCTGAAACACAGCACCAACCTAGTGGCCACTAGCTGCAAAAAAAGCAAGTTCCATATTATGGATTCATTAGCCCAGGAACTAAAAAGAAAACTCTCTATATCAGAAGGGATCCATCCCAAAATCAAGGGTGCAAGCATTCTCAGAACACTTCTTGTGGTTCTGGCTGCCATGTGGCCAAGGAAATGGCAGAGCTGGAAAGCAGGCAGAAAAGCACACCTGAAATGTTTATGGGGCCAGGCAACAGAGAAACAGCGCGAGTCAGAAGGGGTCTCCCGGGCCATCTAGTCTGACCCCCGGCTCCAGCTGGCCCCGCTCACGACATGCCCTCCATGTGGACGTCCAGCCTATCCTTGAACACCCACACTGATGGGGCCTCAACCACCTCCCGTGGAAGCCCATTCCACACCCTCGGGGTCCTGACTGTCAGGAAGTGCTTCCTGGCACCCAAACTGAACCTTGGCTCCCTGAGCTTTGCAACCTCTCTCTGAAGAAAAGTTACAAGGCTTGGGGCTTTCTGTTTAGCATGGGGGTGAGGAAGGGGCACCCTGAGGGCTACAGGTGAGGGAAAGGGCACCTGTGCCTGCTACAGAGCACCTGAAGCTTGCAGCCAGCGGTTAGCCAAGCAACCCTCTGCAGCCCTCGCACAAAGCACACGCGCTGGAAGGGCTTTGGGACACTGCTGGCTGCAGCCTGTGGGAGCCCAGGGGGGAAATACCTGGTCGCCCATCCCGGATTAGAAGGAAAGGCAAGTGAGGGCAGGTATGACCCAGGCTATGCATGGTATGGAGAAAGCGGATGGGGGTGTTTCTCCTTCTGCAACCGAAGAACGTCAGCTCTTCCAATGGAACGGACCGGTGGGCGTTTCAGGCCAGGGGAGCAGACGTCCTTCATGCACTGCAAAGCCAGTGGGTAGCCCTGACTGGCACAAGAGAGGGGGGCGACTGCCGGCTCGGATGGCTTGCAAAGGGCGTGGGGCAAACGGGTGGGAAAAGCTGCTGCCGGCCGGGTGCCCTGGTGGCCTCCACACGGCCACCGGACTCACGCCTTGCTTGCAGTTCCATCCCGGCATCCAGTCGGCCTCTGTGGGAAGCGGGAGGCTCAGCCCTGGCCTGCGCTCACAGGGCTGCTTTCCCCTAATTGACTGTCTCGCTGGGAGAGCGGTTGGAAAGGTTTTGGATGACATTCCCGGGTGGTGAAGTGCAACCACTTAATTTGGTCTCAGAACAAGACAGAGCAAAAAGGTTGATTTTGCATGCCGGGTGAAGGAACTGGATGTTGGAGTTTGGAGCGTCCAGCAAAATGTTAAATTGAAAGCCTCAGGACACAAGCCGGGTTGGCAGGTGCATGTTGCGGGTGGAAGCACTGCTTTTGTGTAAATGTGTGTCAAGTTGTGCCCGTCCTGTGTGTAGCTGAAACAAAACTGCAGAGTCCTTTTCTCCTCCTCTGTATTCCCTTTCTGTTATTAATGTGCTGTGATTATTGTGTATGGATGCATTTCACGGCATACTGGGAGTCATACAGTTTTGGTCTGGAAATACATAGGATTGCAAACTCATTTTTGCCTTTCTTTTTTCTGTCCTGGAGACTCGGCAGGGGAAGGGATGACTGCTCTGCCTAGTGTCCGCAAGGACACGGGTGCAATTTGTCCTGGGAAGGCAGAAGGCTCAAAGGGTGGGACCCAATTGCTCGCAGGGGCCATTCAGACAAGAATGGCCAGGAAATGCTTGAAGTAGTGGAGTGTTTTTTCTGTCTGAACCTGCATCGGATTGCAGGTGTCCTAGTCTTTCCTCTGCATGTTCAAATACACAGACACCTTCTGTTTAAGGCGAGCCGTTCATTTCCAAATTCCCAGACTAGCATTCCTTTATCCAAAACTGGGGCAATGGCAGCTCCTTTGTCTTATAAAACTTTTGCTTCTGGTAGACCACTGTCCCCCCTTTTAATATGTTCATACCGATGTTGTATTTGATCTTATTTTGAACCGCATTATTCGAACAGTATTCTAATTTTTGTGGACTAAATTGCTGTGCATTGCCTGCAGGGTAAGGTTAATGGGTGAATTAACAGATGGAATTTTTAAAAACCCTAGGAAAAAAAGCTCTCCTTGTTTATTATTTCCACATTAATGAGATTTTTCACCCATCCTTCCTCTAGGATTCTCAGGAGAGTGTGATTTTCCTCCGTTCCCTCATCCACCTATTTGACATGCAAATCAGCCCCTTAAGGTAGGCCAGTCTGAGGGAGAGTGACTGGTCTTGTCGAATTTTTGCCTGTAAGTTCTTTGGGGCAGGGGACTCTCCACTAGCCTTTTGCAAAACACCACATGCATAGCCTTAAACCAGGGCAATGGATTTGGCCATCTGCTCCAGCACTACAAGCTCTGGCTGGCAGCAGCTCTCTCTTCTCTTCCCTTTCAAAGGATCAGATCTTAGAAGCACAATCAGATATTCACAAACGTTGTGAAATTCTCTATTTCCAGCAGAGGTTGGAGGAGGTTGAAGGGGTGACCCTCTGCATGCCCCCACCCCATCCTACACTTCTGCTTCTTGTTTAGCTTGCTCTGTGCCTTCCCATCCACCACAGGTCTTCTGCTGAATCTACAGGAGCTATCTATGGTGCTGAACCCCCCAACACATTCAGTACCCTGGAGAGCTCCTACAAAGCTCAAAATAAAAGCTGCCGTGGTTGAGGGTCCCACCAACACGGGAGTCATTGCCCTTCCTGCCGGACTCCTCTCTGCAGACCTTTGCCTGGGGTTCTGCTTTCAGCACTGGACAGCTCCCGTGGCCCAGCTCTTTCCTGGCCCCTTAAGGCTCTATTCCAGGGGTCCTCAAACTTTTTCAACAGGGGGCCAGTTGAAAGGTGGCGGCAGTGGGTGCGGGCTGGTGAGGTAGCAGGCGCAGGCCTGGCCATTCCCGGCCTGGCCACCTCCGGGCTTGCATAATTAAAAATAGATTTAAAAAGTTAGGTTTGTTACATTCAGTCCTGTGGTTGTCTTCGTCTCTCTCTTCCACCTGCCTCTCTTCTGTTTCCTGCATCATATTCCCACTCTGTATATGCATGCAATGGGGGGTGGGGGGAGATCCGGCGCATGCGCAGTTAAGCTGTTGCAATTTGGGCGTGTGCCGGCTCTTTCTCTGCTCAGTTTCAAAGAATCCCTGTGCCAGTTCAGAGCTTTTGGACTCGCTTTTCTCTGAGCAAGTCCAAAACCTCTGAGGCAGGCTGGATAAAGGGGCATGGCGGGCTGGATCCGGCCTTTGGGCAGTAATTTGAGGATCCATGCTCTATTCATTTCTATATAGCTCATTAGCCAAAGCTCTGTGGACGACTGCCCAAAAGCACAACCAGATAAAGAAACAGTAATAATTTAACATGCAAATTTTAGACAACTGAAGCAACCGAACCATTTTGCAGAAATACTGACCTGATAAAGGCAGACAACAGAAATGCCCCCTTGAATGCCTGGGAGCAGAGGGCAGACTGAACCTGCTGCCAGGGTGAACAGTGTTCGGGGCAACTGGGCCACCACGGAGAAGGCCCCTCCTCTGTTGCCACTTCCACTTGGGAGAAGGCCCCTTTGATAAGGCTCAGGCAGTCTGGCGGCCTGTCTGGAAAGGTGCAGTCCCAATCCATGGGAGACCTTGATAGGTTAAAACTAAGACTTTGGTCCAGGCTCAGAAACATGTAGGTAAAGCGATGCAAGCAGGACAGAACACTGTGTGCTTGGACCTTCTGGTTCTGGTTGCTCATCTCACCAGGATGTGGGTGGCAGGAGTTATGATAGACTCTGGGATGCCAAGCAAGGCAGAGTCTAACCACCATCCAGAGCCTGGTGGTTGGGATAGAACCAGAGCTGGGCTCAAGGAACGGCAGAATCAGGAATGGGGGGTGCGCATCAGAGCAAGGGTGGTGTGCAGCCCAGGTTCAAGAGCCCAGAAGAGAAGCAGACCAAGGAAATGGTGCCTGAGTAGCCAGGCAGGACTCAGGCGCAGCAGCAGGTGTGGAAGGCTGGGCGAGCAAGGCAGGGCAGGAGCCAGATGCTGGAGGCAAACCGTACCACAACCAAGAGGAAATTCGGCATTGCAGATGCCACCAAACTGGGTGGGAGAGCTGAAACCCTCGAAGACAGAAAGAAGATTCAGGGTTGGGGTGCTGGGCAGAAACCAACATGAAGAAAATCAATAGATGGTGGGTTCTTGGCTCAGAAGGACCTTGGAACTGTTGAAGATCTCAAGCTGAAGATGAGCCAACGATGCGATGCAGCTGCAAAAAGGGCAGAGGCTAGTTTAGGCTGCGTGAATAGAAGTCTCACTTCCAAATCCCATGAAGTGTTAGTCCCTCTTTCTTCAGCACTGGCTAACTCCTGTGCCCCCCTCAGCCTCCAAAACATTGGAATGTCAAGTTTTGGGTGTCTCAATATTTCACCCTGCTTGAATCATAGAATAGAAGAGTTGGAAGGGGCCATGAAGGCCATCTAGTCCAACCCCTGCTGTTTCAGGACACCACGTCACACCATCCCACTCAGATGGTCATCCAGCTTCTTTTTGAAAGTCTCTAGTATGAGACAGTCAAAGTTTTTAGTGTTGCTTAGCTCCCAACCTTACCCCTAACCCTCCCCAGCACAAAGGTTGCGGATACGTGTGGATTTGAACCCAGATCGTTCAGTTTTCATCCAGGGGCAGGCAGCACCTGTCCCCTTGCAGACTACAAGTCCCATCATTCCCAACCAGGGTGTGACCCTCACTTAAACCAAAACACCCACCATGCACCAGCTTGCCTAGCCCATTAAATCCAACACTGCAGTCATGATACTAACTTGGGCACTGCTGGAAAATATCATTCCGTCTCTGCAAATCTGGTTGCATGGCCTCATCACACTGCGAGAAACTTAATATGGAAGGAGAGGAGCTGCAGCACCTGTCCTGCTATTTATATATCAGAGATCATAATGTTTAAGTGCCTGTGCTTTAAACCTGGGAACTGGGCTTCCCCGAGAGAATGCCCATGGTTCATCAGATGCTGACAGCTGTTAGTAAGAACAGGTTTAAAAACTCTTCAGAAATTCCTTCCTAGCAACTCAGTGATTTGGCGAATGGGGTGGGGAGCGCTGGGTGGGAAACTGTTATTTGGACTTAGAAATGTGCAGGCGAATGACCACTGGATTAAACGACTTTTGCTTTCACTACAGTTCTGCACTCAAAAAAGCTTTATTGCTTGCATTTTGGTCACCTGGCAGTCACTAAAGACACAGGAGCCCTGGCAACAACAATTGTTGGCAATACTCTCTGGGAATCAAGCTTGGCTTTAGCATGAGGTTGCCAAGTGACTGGAGGTACAGGCGCTCTTGTGTGTTCTGCAGGCGCTTGGTGCCTAGAAATCAACCAGCAAATTTATTCATATATCAGATCTTTCAATTTTTCAGAGAAGCAATGGTTGGTTAAGCCAAAAAGAAAACAAAGCAATGATTGGCCAAAACAAAACAAACATTAGCAGTCAGTTCTTGAGCCATGGCTCAAATGTATCAGAGAAGGGAGCTAGTGAGAATTACAGGTTAGAGGATCTTCCCCAGCCTAGTACTCTCCAGAGGCATTTTATTTATTTTCCAATTTATATCCTACCTTTTTCCTACAAAGGGTTCAAGGCAGCTTACATCTCCTCCTCCATCTTATCCCCACAACAACCACCCTGTGAGGTAGGTTGGACTGAGAGTCTGTGGCTGGCCCAAAGTCACCCAGTTGGCTCCATGGCTGAGCGGGGACTAGAAACCAGGTCGTCTGAGTCCCAGTCCCACGCTCTTCACCACTACACCGCTCTGGCTGTCTTTGCACCACAATTCCCATAATTCCCATCCAGCAGGCCATTGACTGGGAATTCTGGGTGTTACAGTCCAAATGTGTCTGGAAGGCACAGGGTTGGAGAAGACCGGGCTAGAGCATTGGACTGGGACCCAGGAGATCCAAGTTCTGCTCCCCACATGGGCCACAAAGCTTTTGCAAGAAATCCTAGGCAGCTTACATTATCTTCCTTTCCCCAGTTTATCCCCACAACAACCCTGTGAGGTAGGTTAAGCTAAGAATCACTGCATGGCCCAAGTCACCCAGTGAGCTTTATGACCAAGAGCGGGACTAGAACCCAGGTCTCCAGAGTCCCACACTCTAACCATGACCCTGTTGGCATTCACCAAACTGGCCTCAGACACGGCATGTGATAGAAATTCTCTCTCAGTTGGCATCATGCAGAATTCATCAGTGCATCGGTATTATTTGTGTATTATCTGTTCTGCGGTCTTCTTGCAGAAAACTTTTCTTGGCCTGAGATTCTCCACAGCCTCTAACAATTAGACTGGACACATCATAGCCACTTAGAGAAAGCACAACCTGGCCTAAGGTGGCTTCTTTCATTTCTAGCATTAACTTCAGGGAATGTCATGGAGTAGTTTAAGAAAGCTTCAACTCGCCAAGCAACAGGGATGCAGGATAAACTCATCTAGTTCACATGTCAATGAAACACACCAAAATTCACTTGTTGGAAGCAATAGTCAAGTGGAAACACATCTGTCACTGCTAGCACGTTGCAGAATGCATGCTAGCAAGTCAAAATGCATACAGAAATGAATGCATTTGCAAAAATAATTTATATATTCAGGAAAAGAATTGCAAACCAAATGCAAATCTGCCCAGCAAAACACAGGCATCAGGAGAAATGGACACAAAAATATGTACAGAGATTAGTGCAAACTGAATCATCTCAAACCTGAGACTGGGAAACTTCTCAAAGTTCAGGATGAACAGAAGATTTTGAGAGAGAGAGAGAGAGAGAGAGAGAGAGAAATGGAGCCGGACCAAAATGACAGGTTTATCAGCCACTCCTCATCCCAGGGCAGGACTTGTCTCAATATAAAAAAACAAAATAGAAGATTGTGACAAGTGATTGAATGACACTGATTGTTGTGTCAGAACCACAAAGCAGTATTTGGCCAGTAAGCAAACGAAGCTTTCAATTAAAAATGAAGCCTTAAATGCCTGGGCAAACAAGGGCATTTTGATCTGGAATTAAAGTGAAAGCCAAGGGAGGGAGCATTCCAAAAGGGGGGGGGGGCATCACAAAGAAGACCCTCTTGACCCTGAATGTATAGGGGAAATCCAGATTTACTCATACCAACACTAGGGCCATGGAAAGTAATATGGTTTCAATGGGTCTGCTCCAGGGTATGACTGGATCCACCCCATAATGTGCTCCTCTTACATCTGGGCTGCCCCTGAAGAGCTTCATGAAATTGGAAATGACCAAAAGCCAGTAAAGACAGGGACTCGGGAGATCTGGGTTCTAATCCTCACTCGGCCATGGGGTCCGCTGGGTGACTCTGGGCCAGGCACAGACACTCAGCCCAACCTACCTCACAGGGTTGTTGTTGTTGTGCAGATAAAACAGCAGCAGGATGGAAGCCACTTTGCGTTCTCTGCAAGAAGAAAGGCAGCATATAATTAAATTAAGTTAAATTACTGAACATGGGATGGGGTGGGCGGGGTGGGGTGGGGGGGGGGAAGAAAGTGAAGCTCATTTATGTGTGAACCAGGGCCTTGCCTCTGACAACCGCATGTGTGAGAAGTGTCAGATTAGGTGATCCAGAATTTCTCGATCTAGAATGGCTCACTCAGGTGTGCAAGGAAACATGATTGCCTTGTTAAACTGGAGATTGCTGAAAATCAATAGAGAAGCAAGAGTCTTTGAACTGTAATAGACATTAAGACAGAAAGAAATTCCTAAAGGAAACTTTCCTATATAATGATATGTAAAATGCCATTTATTACACTACAATGGACTCGTTTTTATCTAATAACAATAAGAACACGAAACCAAATGCTGGTTTGGTTTCCAAATCTCTCCATGCATCTGGGATTAATGAGGGAGGCCCATTTGTGAACGGCTGCTGAGCTATCAATTAGAATATAATTGCCATTTTTTTCCCTCCGTGAAAAATGACTTCAGGTCCTGCCGCCTTTGCTTGCTCCCCATATGACCAATGCACCGCACTGTCCCTGAGTATATGGAAGCCCGGCTGGCTCCCGCACAACAAAGAACTCCGAACAGACTGTTCCTTTCTAGCTCAGCTGCTAACAGACTAGGACCATCTTTAGTTTATTTTTAAGGGTCGTTTTGGCTGGCTTTGTCCTGCTTTCCCTCCCCAGCCCCTGCTGTCTTTCCCCTGCAGCTCCGGAAAGGCACAGTTGCGCAGGCAGGAGTGCGAAAAATAAAACCGAAGAGAGGCAGCGCATCAGTCCGGCTGGACGGAGTGGAAGTCTGTGTCGTGAGGTTCCTATTTATCTAAGCGCGTGTGGAGTTGGCATGCACATCTGGTGCCTGGCCCTTATTGCAATTTATTTATGATTTCCACTAAGATTTAAAAGCTCATCGCCGGCCTTGTAACGCAGTAACTGATTGCACGGCTAATGTAATTAAGAAAAGATTATGATGTCCACGTGGCACGGCAGATGGTGGCATTCATGGCAAACGGCAACGAACAACTGCCAGGCGACTGCACAAGGGCAGTGAGGCGCCGGCAGCTGGAGGGCTCCTTCGCCACCATCCATTTGGAAATAAAGGCAGAGAAAGGAAACGGGGGAGGCGCCGGCGCTCGCAAAGCTGCCATTGGGATGCAAAGGAATCTTGCGCCCAAAGATCACTTACGGTCTTTTGTTCTTCCGCTCCTTTCGCCCTGCCTTGCTTTGCATCCTCCTGAATTCCAACACGCCCAGGAAAAGATAAAAAGAATTAAATCCCAGGACTGGCGCTTGTTTGGAGTCTGGGTTGGGCTGGGGTGAGGAGGAACCTTGGCACTGGGAAGGAGTCTGGACCAAAGGAAGAATGAAAGACGGGGCTGAGAAGCAAGCCAGGGGAAGGAAGAGAAAATTGGAAGTGGAACCAGGAGGCAGCGGAAAAGATAAAATCAGGCGCAGAGGGGAAACCAGGGGACAGAAACAAGGAGCAAGAGCTGAAGCATAAGTCGGGAGTGGAGGAAAAACTGGGTGGCAGGAATAGAGGCCAAGACAGGAGTCGGTTGCTTAGACTAACCAGCTATGCAAGAGCTCCAGGTGCTCACGCAAGGCTCACCTGCAGCAGGCAGTCCTCTCCTACACCTTCCTGTCCAGGAGCATCCACAGAAGGGCTCAGGCATTGCCTGCAGGTGTTCCCCGCCCCTGCCCCCTGCTGTTTTCTGCCTGAAACCCCAGATACTGCTGCCAGCCCGTGCTGACAATGCAGGCTGGGTGGCACGATGAGTGTAAAGCTGCTTCCCAGCCCTGCAGATGTTCATTGAGAAGCTTCGCCTACAGTTCGACCGCTTGCCACACAGGGGAGCTGCGCACAGAGCGACTGCGAATGCCTGGCTGCTTCCTTCCAGCTCGGCCCTCTCATTCCCACACCCCGTCAGTGCGCATGTGTGTGCTGAAGGGGGGGAAAGACCTGCACAAGAGCTGCCTCCTTGAGATCCCTTCTGGGGTCGGGATGAGCCCCTCTTGGGGCAGAGTCTCACTGCTCCGCGACCGTCGGCTGGCTCTTTTGTGGGCACACCCCTTGCACTGATGTTCATGATAGAGGAAAAGGCGCAAAGGACCCTGAAGTCAATGCTGCACGCACATTGCACTTTCTGCCCAGTCTGTTTGCCCAGCCGTGCCACTGGAAGGAGACACCTGTGGGCCCTGCTCTCCATTCTTTAAGCCCGACTTGAACTGGACAGCCTCCAGAGAGAGAATGCCTCAAACGGGCAACTGTCCAACACTCTTCCAGGAGAGAAGTGCGCATTTTGTTAGACCCATGGCTTCAGTGTCACATGGACGGCCAGGTGTCTTTCCATCATTCAGTCTTTGGTGGAACTGTGTTTAGGGATGCCTGAAATAGAGAATCCAGTTGCTGAAGTGTGAATTAGCACAAGCATGCATTAATGGAAGCAAGCCTTGGCCCGAATTGCACATGAACACATTCATGTGCACACAAGAGTGCCCTGCACAAACACGCATGAGCTCAATGTTTGCATGTTCTAATGTGCATGAGCATTGGACAAGCCTCCCCTCTTCCCACAAATAGATATACCAGTTCCACATGCCTCAGAAAAAGCCAGCTTGCAAAGGAATCCGCAGCTTATATTCATAGAACTCCATCCTTCCTCTGCTCCAGCTTGCTTACCTTCAAGCAGAGGACTTTCCTCTGCAAAGTAGACCACCTCAGCGGCACCCCACAGTGCTCAGCAAATGTGCAAGGGGTCTTGGGAGATGGCGGATACTCCATGGCTCACACAATGCTTCACCTACTTCAGTATACTTTATACTTTCCACTAGCAAAAGTGTTATTTTAATGCTGCCCAAGAGCTGAGGTTCTCTACTTCAGTTGCTTGAATGGTGTGGTAGACAACACACACAATTAAAGGAAGAAGCAATAATTAGCTCACTTAGGTCTCCTGAGGCACTACAAGCATGTGCTAGGTCAATGCAGCCTTCCCCACCCTAACATGCTCCAAAAGTTTTGCACCAGTACTCTTGACATAGGAATTTGGGGGCCTTAATGACACTGGCTGGGACCATGTGGAATTGAAGTCCTAAACATCCGGAGCACAAGGCACAAGCTTGGGGGAGGGTGGCTTGCAGCTGAGTGACTCTCATGCCCGTAGGGCAGGACATCCACCTAGATTTTAGTCTGAACTTCCAAGGAGCTATCCACAGCTCACTTTCTCCAAAATGGGTTCAGCACCATGGACAGGTCCTTGAAAGTTCTCCTTGGAAACCAGAACGGATACAGCATTCCATTGATATTGGAACCACCCCATCAAATGAGTTTAATGGCTCCCCTGAAAAGGAGACGAGGGAATCAGAGTCTATTTAAAGAGCTACATTTTTCAGGGTCCCCTACAAAGACAATCCATTCAGACTGCATGGCCTGCCATGCTAGCTAGCTGCCCATTAGCCAAACGTATCGGGGAATAAGGTCCAACACACCCAGCAGCCCTTTTCCTACTATGGTTTCCAGGCACTCTGTCACCATGACCTGAAGGCAACTGAGTTCAACAGCATCTGCTCTGGAACCTCTGAACTTTGTGTGCTCATGCATCCATCTAGCAGCTACTGACAGTCCGACGCCTGCTTGCTCTTTTGTTTCTCTCGTTGTGCAGGACAGATGCGCTCTCATGGGTCTGCTGCGTCTGTGCTTGAAGAACATCCAGTTTGGAAGGACCCAAGAACCACCCTGCCGGCTCAGATGTGGTGGCCCACGCTCTGCTTCTCCTAGATGCCATCGAGATGCTTCCCAAAAGCCGAAGAGGAGGACTGGAGAACAGCACGCCTGGTTAGCATATCCCTGCGAATGTAGGAAACCGTCATGGGCCAGGTCAGACCATCCTATTGGTACCATGGAAAGTGACTGGCCAAAGCATTACAGGGTCTTGGGCGTGAGTTACCTGGAGATGCCAGAGACTGACTCTTGGGCCCTGCGAAGCTGGCGCTCTTACTTTACGATGGTTCTTCCACCAGGTGGCCCTTCAACTAGAAGCAATGGTCTTTCCACTAGAAGTCCCACAGCTGGTATTAACGGTGTCCTCCTTGCCACATCTCCAGAGCCTCTCACCATTAGACCTGGATCAGCCTTCCCCAGCCTAGCACCTTCCAGAGGCCTGGGACTACAGTTCCCATCATCCTTGGCCATGCTGATGGGGGAGTTTATCGTGTATTTTGCCAAGAAGCCCAAGGTGGTCCCTATGACCTCTCCTTCTCTCCATTTCATCCTCACAACAACCCTGTGAGGTAGGTTTGGCTGAGAGTTCATGACTGGGCAAAAACCACCCAGTGAGCTTCCTGGTTGTAAGTGGGGACTAGAACCCAGATCTCCTGAGACCAAGTCCAGCGATGTAACTGCTAGGCTCTCAGTTGTCGTCCCAAATATCTGGAGTAGAGTGGGTTGTGGCAGGCTTTCCTCGGAAAACAAGCTCAGGGATTTCATGGCTGGTGCACTCCAGGGAGGAGAATCCCTGCTGTTCTCCCCACTATCAGATCAAGATATAGAGACAGAGCAAGTCAGAAGGGGCCTCCCGGGCCATCTACTCTGCCCCCCGGGTCCAGCTGGCTCTGCTTACGACATGCCCACCATGTGCATGTCCAGCCTATCTTTGAACACCCGCACCGATGGGGCCTCAACGACCTCCCGTGGAAGCCCATTCCACACCCTTGGGGTCCAAACTGTTAGGAAGTACTTCCTGGCACCTAAATTGAACCTTGGTTCCCTGAGCTTGGCTCCGTTGGAGCACGTCCTGCCCTCCTCTGCAGGGGAGAACAGGCCTCTGCCCACCTCCGTGTGACATCCCCTCACATACCTGTATG